>NC_064856.1:34163386-34514011 GCF_024139225.1 Suncus etruscus | reverse complement strand
TGTCCTCTTGCGTGAAACTCTTGCGAGTGGGGCAAAAAGAGCCTCCAGAAACCTCGCTCGCCCAGACGCCATTTTCAGGGAGGGACTTCAGAGCATAAAAACCGGCTAACCTTTGCAAAAGCTGGCTCCCTGTGTGTGACACCAGGCGGGGAAAATCCGCTTCGCTACGCGGCCGTGCACTCTTTCTAAGGAAAGAACTCCATTGCAACAAGAAGGAAAAATCACACTAAGAACGGCGCTATATCACAGAAGCAAACATTTCTCTCTGGACTGTCTTCTCTGTTGCATGCTCGGGCCTAAGATTTGACCCAGTGTGAGGCTTCATCCACGGAGGACTCCCCTCCCTTAGAGGCAAGTCAGCCCATCCAGAAAGGGAGGAGCCAGAGGAGTGTGCTGCCTACATCATATAGACAATGAATACCACCACAACACGTAGAAAAACCCACAATACAAGTGTGACAATGGGGAAACAACGCAGGCCAGCATCAGACATAGAGAATGAAGATGACAATTCTGAGGACCAGATAATGACTGAACAACTAATCAACCTCTCAGATAAGGACTTTAGACTAGCAATATGGAAGGTGCTCAACAGACTCCAAGAAACCATGGATCGAGTTGAACAGAACACTAATAAGAACCAAGAAAATATGAAGGCAGAAATGACAAAACTCCAAACTGAAATAACATGTCAACTAACAGGACTGAAAAAGTCAGTAAACGAAGTGAATGACAAAATGGATAAGCTCTGGGACAGGGTATCAGAAGCTGAGAATAGACTTGGTGCTGTGGAAGATGAGATACATAACAATTCCATACAGCAGGAGAGATTGGACAAAAAACTTAAAGCAAATGAGCAGACAATGGAAAAATTAGTCAAAGAATGGGAACAGACGAAAATAGAAGTCTATGATAAGATCAACAGAAACAACTTAAGAATCATTGGAGTCCCAGAGACCCAGGAAGAAAATTTCCAGGAAGAATCAATGGTCAAGAACATCATTAAAGAGAAACTTCCAGAGCTAAAGAATATATGTGATCAAATCCTGCATGCCCGAAGAGTACCAACCAAAAGAGACCCCAGAAAAACCACCCCAAGACACATCCTAGTCACAATGACAAATCCCACAGATAGAGACAGAATTCTGAAAACAGCAAGATCAAAAGGGGAAATCATGTTCAAGCAAGCTTCCCTGAGATTTACAGCAGACCTGTCACCAGAAACGCTCAATGCCAGAAAGCAGTGGTGGGATATTGTGACAAGACTGAATGAAATGAATGCTTCACCCAGAATACTATACCCAGCAAAACTCACTTTCCGGTTTGATGGAAGAATACATGGTTTCACAGACAAAAAACAGCTCAGAAACTTCACAGACACAAAACCAGTCTTAAGAGAGAAACTGAAAGACCTAATCTAAGACAAGACTACCCAAAAGACACACCAAATTTTGAAATAAAGATAGCGTTAAATCCCAGGACAATTCTTTCTCTCAATGTCAATGGACTAAATGCACCAGTTAAGAGACACAGAGTGGCTAAATGGATCAAAAAACTCAATCCAACCTTCTGCTGCCTACAAGAAACGCACCTGAATAGTCAGAACAAACATAGACTCAAAATAAAAGGCTGGAGAAAAGTTATCCAAGCAAACAACACCCATAAAAAAGCTGGAGTGGCCATACTAATATCAGATAATGCAAACTTTATACTCAGGAAGGTTGTAAGGGACAAAGATGGACATTTTATATTAATCAAGGGGTACGTAGAGCAGGAAGAATTCACTCTCCTAAACATATATGCACCGAATGAGGGGCCAGCAAAATATTTAATACAACTGTTGACAAATCTGAAAAATAATATCAACAACAACACAATAATTGTGGGGGACCTTAACACGGCTTTGTCAACACTGGACAGGTCAACCAGACTGAAACCCAACAAGAATATACTAGACCTGAGGAGAGAAATGGAAGAAAGAGGCCTAGTGGATATATATAGGACACTCCATCCCCAGAAACCTGGATACACATTCTTCTCCAATGTACATGGGACATTCTCCAGGATAGACTACATGCTGGCACATAAAACATACCTCCATAAGATCAAGAGGATAGAAATTTTGCAGACTACCTTCGCTGACCACAAGGCTCTGAAATTATTTGTGAACTCCAAAGGGACTCAGAAGAAACACTTTAACACCTGGAAGTTAAACAGCCTCATGCTCAATAACCAGTGGGTCCGAGATGAAATCAAGGAGGGAATCAAAAGGTTCCTGGAAACAAATGACAATAAAGACACAAACTCTCAGAACCTATGGGACACAGCAAAAGCAGTACTGAGAGGAAAATTTATAGCTTTGCAAGCACACATCAGGAAGGAAGAAGGAGCTTACCTGAGTAGCTTAATGACACAGCTAATAGAACTAGAAAATGCTCAACAAAAGGACCCAAGAATAGGAAGACAGAAGGAAATAACAAAGCTGAGAGCAGAAATCAACGAAGTGGAAACTCAAAAAACAATCCGAAAGATCAACGAAAGCAGAAGTTGGTTCTTTGAAAAAATAAACAAGATTGATAGACCACTGGCAAACCTAACAAAGAAAGAGAGAGAGAGAGAGAAACTTGATAACTCGTATCAGGAATGAAAAAGGAGAGATCACTACTGATATGACAGAGATTCAAAGGGTAATCAGAAACTACTTTGAAAAACTCTACGCCACTAAAAATGAGAACCTGGAAGAAATGGATAAATTCTTGGACTCTTATAATCTTCCACGGTTGAAGGAAGAGGATGTAGCATATCTAAACACCCCCATCACCATTGATGAAATTAAAACAGTAATCAAATGTCTGCCGAAAAACAAAAGCCCAGGTCCAGATGGATTCACTAATGAATTCTATCAAACTTTCCAAGAGGAACTACTGCCAATCTTGGCAAGACTCTTTCATGAAATTGAACAAACAGAAACACTTCCAAATAGCTTTTATGAAGCCAACATCACCTTGATACCTAAACCAGACAGAGACGCTACCAAAAAAGAAAATTACAGACCAATATCACTGATGAATGCAGATGCAAAGATCCTCAACAAAATCCTGGCAAATAGGATTCAATGCCTCGTTAAGAAGATCATCCACTACGATCAAGTAGGTTTCATCCCAGGAATGCAAGGCTGGTTTAACATCCGTAAATCTATCAACATAATACACAACATCAATAACAAGAAAAATAAAAACCACATGATCATATCAATAGATGCAGAGAAAGCATTTGATAAGGTCCAACACCCATTCTTGATCAAAACTCTCAGCAAGATGGGAATGGAGGGAACCTTTCTCAATATAGTGAAGGCCATCTACCACAAGCCAGTGGCAAATATTATCCTCAATGGAGAAAAACTGAAAGCCTTCCCTCTAAATTCTGGCACAAGACAAGGCTGTCCTCTCTCACCACTCCTATTCAACATAGCACTGGAAGTACTTGCTATAGCGATTAGGCAAGAAAAGGATATCAAGGGAATCCAGATAGGAAAGGAAGAAGTCAAGCTCTCACTGTTTGCAGATGACATGATACTCTACTTAGAAAACCCTAAAGACTCTATCAAAAAGCTTCTAGAAACAATAGACTCATATAGCAAGGTGGCAGGCTACAAAATTAACACACAAAAATCAATGGCCTTTCTATATACCAATAGTAATAAGGATGAAATGGACATTAAGAAAACAACCCCATTCACAATAGTACCACACAAACTCAAATATCTTGGAATCAACTTGACTAAATATGTGAAGGACCTATACAAAGAAAACTATAAAACTCTGCTCCAAGAAATAAGAGAGGACACACGGAAATGGAAACACATACCCTGCTCATGGATTGGCAGGATTAACATCATCAAAATGTCAATACTCCCCAAGGCATTATACAGATTTAATGCCATCCCTCTAAAGATACCCATGACATTCTTCAAAGAAGTGGATCAGACACTTTTGAAATTCATTTGGAACAATAAACACCCTCGAATAGCTAAAGCAATCATTGGGAAAAAGAATATGGGAGGAATTACTTTTCCCAACTTTAAACTGTACTACAAAGCAACAGTTATCAAAACAGCATGGTATTGGAATAAGGATAGGTCCTCAGATCAGTGGAATAGGCTTGAATACTCAGAAAATGTTCCCCAGAGATACAACCATCTAATTTTTGATAAAGGAGCAGGAAATCCTAAATGGAGCAGGGAAAGCCTCTTCAACAAGTGGTGTTGGCACAATTGGATAGCCACTTGCAAAAAATTAAACTTAGACCCCCAGCTAACATCATGTACAAAGGTAAAATCCAAATGGATTAGAGACCTCGATATCAGCCCCAAAACCATAAGATATATAGTACAGCACATAGGCAAAACACTACAGGACATTACAGGCATCTTCAAGGAGGAAACTGCACTCTCCAAGCAAGTGAAAGCAGAGATTAACAGATGGGAATATATTAAGCTGAGAAGCTTCTGCACCTCAAAGGAAATAGTGCCCAGGATACAAGAGCCACCCACTGAGTGGGAGAAACTATTCACCCAATACCCATCAGATAAGGGGCTAATCTCCAAAATATACAAGGCACTGACAGAACTTTACAAGAAAAAAACATCTAACCCCATCAAAAAATGGGGAGAAGAAATGAACAGACACTTTGACAAAGAAGAAATACGCATGGCCAAAAGACACATGAAAAAATGTTCCACATCACTAATCATCAGGGAGATGCAAATCAAAACAACGATGAGATACCACCTCACACCCCAGAGAATGGCACACATCACAAAGAATGAGAATAAACAGTGTTGGCGGGGATGTGGAGAGAAAGGAACTCTTATCCACTGCTGGTGGGAATGCTGTCTAGTTCAACCTTTATGGAAAGCGATATGGAGATTCCTCCAAAAACTGGAAATCGAGCTCCCATACGATCCAGCTATACCACTCCTAGGAATATACCCTAGGAACACAAAAATACAATACAAAAACCCCTTCCTTACACCTATATTCATTGCAGCACTATTTACCATAGCAAGACTCTGGAAACAACCAAGATGCCCTTCAACAGACGAATGGCTAAAGAAACTGTGGTACATATACACAATGGAATATTATGCAGCTGTCAGGAGAGATGAAGTCATGAAATTTTCCTATACATGGATGTACATGGAATCTATTATGCTGAGTGAAATAAGTCAGAGAGAGAGAGAAAAACGCAGAATGGTCTCACTCATCTATGGGTTTTAAGAAAAATGAAAGACACCCTTGTAATAATAATTTTCAGACACAAAAGAGAAAAGAGCTGGAAGTTCCAGCTCACCTCAGGAAGCTCACCACAAAGAGTGATGAGTTTAGTTAGAGAAATAACTACATTTTGAACTGTCCTAATATTGAGAATGTATGAGGGAAATGTAGAGCCTGTTTAGGGTACAGGCGGGGGTTGGGTGGGGAGGAGGGAGATTTGGGACTTGGGTGATGGGAATGTTGCACTGGTGATGGGTGGTGTTCCTTTTATGACTGAAACCCAAACACAATCATGTATGTAATCAAGGTGTTTAAATAAAAAAAATTATGCATTAAAAAAAAAAAGAAAATTAAAAAAAATGAAAAAGAAGGTGAGGGGCTGGTGAGGTGGTGCTAGAGGTAAGGTGTCTGCCTTGCAAGCGCTAGCCAAGGAAGGACCGCGGTTCGATCCCCCAGTGTCCCATATGGTCCCCCCAAGCCAGGGGCAATTTCTGAGCACTTTGCCAGGAGTAACCCCTGAGCATCAAATGGGTGTGGCCCAAAAAACAAACAAAAAAAAAAGATAAAGAAGATGAGAGAGTGTATTAGCTGTTATATTTGTGAAAATGATTGTATTGACCAATAAAGCCATTAATGCAATAAAAAAAAAAAAAAGAAATAACTACACAGAGAACTACCATAATCATGTGAATGAATGAGGGAACTGGAAAGCGTGTCTGGAATACAGGTGGGGTTGGGGTGGGGTGGAGGGATATTTGGGACATTGGTGGTGGGAATGTTGCACTGGTGAAGGAGGTGTTCTTTACATGACTGAACCTAATCACAATCATATTTGTAATCAAGATGTTTAAATAAATAAAAAATATACTAAAAAAAAAAAAAAAAAAAAAAGCATCAATAAACTTGACTGGAGCAAAATTAAGCATCAAGAAGATTTGTCAACTGAAATTAGAAATTTTCACACTGAACTAACAGATCAGAAAAACTGAGCTTAGCGGGACCCTTATTCCTAGCCTGAGGAGTGCTGGGAGGCTTGGCATGAGCCCAGCCGTCCTTGTCTTTTTCCCCTGACTCCAGGCCTTCCCTGGGTGCCAGCTCAGATGGCCAGAAGTGGGTTCAGGTGGACTCTTAGTGGACCTCAGGTTCCCCCCTCCCTCCGTACTCCAGCGGGGAGGTGCATGGGGAGGAGGGCAGGCAGACATCTGGCTTCCGGTTTCCTCTTTGATTCTGGAGACCAGCTCTTGCCAGTTATAGGGTTTGGGGAGGCCCCATACCAGAGCTTTTCTTCCTAGCCTGGGGAGTGCTGGGAGGCCCCCAGCCATCCTTGTCTTTTTCTCCTGACTCCAGGCCTTCCCTGGGTGCCAGCTCAGATGGCCGGAAGTGGGTTCAGGTGGACTCTTAGTGGTCCTCAGGTTCCCCCCTCCCTCCGGACTCCAGGGGGGAGGTACATGGGAAGGAGGGCGGGCAGACATCTGGCTTCCAATTTCATCCTTGATTCTGGAGACCAGCTCTTGCCAGGTATAGGGTTTTTCTCCCCTGGACTTCAGTCTTTCCCTGGGCACCGGTCTAGGTGGACTCTATAAGGGGTCAACAGGCTTTCCCCCTATCTCTCCTTACACTAATGGGAATGCGCTCTGGGAGGAGGGCAGGCTGTTCTAGCACTGGTTTATATTGGGACAGTCACTGGAAATTTTTTCTCTTCGTTTTGATATTGATATTATTGTGTGCATATATTCTATATATCCATAATATCCATCTTGTATTGGGACCTTGATACTGCCCTACAAAGTTCATTTCTAATATTTTACTGCCTCAGTCCCAACCCTTACTTCCCCCCATCCTCCCATGTAGGTGCAGCTAATGACATGAAGCTCACCACATAGAATGATAAGTGCAGTTAGAGAAATAACTACACTGAAAACTATCATAACAATGTGAATGAATGAGGGAAAAAGAAAGCCTGTCTCGAGTACAGGTGTGGGTGGGGTGGGGAGTAGGTAGATCTGGGATATTGGTGGTGGGAATCCTGCACTGGTGAAGGGGGGTGTTCTTTACATGACTGTAATCATACAAGTACAATTATATTTGTAATCATGATGTTTAAATAAATTTAAAAAATAAAAACTTCAGAAGAAAAATATACATTGTAATATTTCTGGAGGCCTTAAGATAGAGAAGCTATGGCCTACTCTGTGTGTTTCCCTTACAAAGGGACGTACAAAGGTCCTCTGAGGCCAAATCAAAAAGTGGTTCCAGGGCCGGAGAGATAGCATGGAGATAAGGTATTTGCCTTACATGCAGAAGGTCAGTGGATCAAATCCCGGCATCCCATATGGTCCCCCGAGCCTGCCCCTGCCAGGGGCGATTTCTGAGCATAGAGCCAGGAGTAACCCCTGAGCACTGCCGGGTGTGACCCAAAAACCAAAAAAAAAAAAAAAAAAGAAAAGAAAAGAAAAAGTGGTTCCTATAGTGGTTGTTGTGATATCAGCATACCCATTTATCTGACTCTATCATTGTTTACCAATCCCTTTCTCCTGCCCTCCTCTTTACCCCAGATTGACTAAAAGGCAAGAGGGGGCCAGAGCAGCTCTTTGGGTTGCTTGCTACCAACCCTCCAGTGATTCAGACCCAGACCCCCACCTCCTTGTGTTGAATCTTCACTGTCCTGTCTGTGACCCTACATCATTTTACAACAACTTGGGCCCCCAGAGGGAGTATTAAGCCCCAAAACCTAAACTTTTCTGTGATTTTCTATGGTGTTGCTCCAGGGAATATGGATCCTTGGTTTGCTGTGAATGCTTTCAATTTTACATCCATGACACATCCAATTCTTCTCTGGATTTCCTCATATATCCACTGATTTTGCACAACCACTGATTTTGCCATAAATTTGCTGGACACCTTCATTAGCAATAAATACCTTTGCTAGTAGGGACAAATTTATCAGATCTAGGCAGCCAGCCTGCCAACAGTGTTACACGTCCTCCTACTCTGTTTTTCTTCCCTATGGGGAAAAGGTTTTGTCCTTCATTACCCCAAGGATCAGAACCAGTTGTACAGAGGGTACAACATTTGCCTTGAATAAGAATGACCTAGATTCTATCCCCACATCGCATATGGTGCCAAGCATCACCAGGAGAAATTCCTGAATGTAGAGCCAAGAGTAACCCTTAAAAAGAGTCATATGATATAAAAAAAAAAAAAAAAAAAAAAAAAGAATCACCAACAAACAACACACAGCTTCTGGGTCAGGAGAGCATTTTTCCTTCAGAAATGCCCTAGAACAACATGTCCAGGTAGTGATGGTTCTCAGAACTCTGATCCAGAAATATTATTGTCAGATTGAGTCCTGGTTCAACTTCTTATCAATTGAGTGACTTGAGTAAATTTTACCAACTATCTGGGTCTTAGTTTATCTCCCTTAAATAATGGAATAACTTACATAAATATCTCATAAGGGTATGATAATTAATTGATTCAAGTCATTAATTGATTCAAAGCACTTAGCCCTTAGCATCTGGGAAGCCTTAGTTACCTGGACACAGAGTTACCAATAGCAGCATTGAGTCCTTTGTCCCTTTACTGAAACCATCCCATTTCCAAGTAGAAGAAACTATTCTGCATCTGTTTTTCTGGGATTTTATTTGCATCTTTCCTGTGCCACATAAATTATTTCTAGAGCCTTCTATGGTACAGCTACTGTTTGCCTACTAACCTCCTTATTTTGCACAGGATTTTCTACCCTGATTGACAGATTTTTTTTTTTTTTTGTTTTTTTTTTTTTTGTTTTTGGGCCACACCCATTTGACACTCAGGGGTTACTCCTGGCTATGTGCTCAGAAATCACCCCTGGCTTGGGGGGACCATATGGGACGCCGGGGGATCGAACCGCGGTCCGTTCCTTGGCTAGCGCTTGTAAGGCAGACACCTTACCTCTAGCGCCACCTTCCCGGCCCCTGATTGACAGATTTTTAAGGTCAGATTTTTTGCACAACAAACATTCCATATTCAGATACTTGATCTGCTAGTTTTTTTGTTGTTTTTTTTTTATTTGTTTGTTTGTTTTTTGGTTTTTGGGTCACACCTGGCAGTGCTCAGCGGTCACTCCTGGCTCCATGCTCAGAAATCACTCCTGGCAGGCTCGAGGGACCAATGACCTTCTGTATGAAAGGCAAACGCCTTACCTCCATGCCATCTCTCCGGCCTCTGCTAGTGTTTTGCTGAATTTCTCTGCACCATGGCTTCAGGCTCCCTGAATTTACTTCTATCACTCTTTTTGAGCAAGGGGCACCTAGTCTTGTCTACAGTGTACAGCAATTGGAGATTTATTAGGATTCTTATAATGGAACTGAAATCCACCTAGGAAAGTCAGTAACATGAAGAAAACCCATATATGTAATAGCATTGTCACTAACAAAAAAAAAAAATCACAGATACAAAGTAACTTTTTTTCCATGCCCCTACCACAGTTCTTAGTAATAAATGGGAATTCTTATGATTTTTTAAATTTGGTTTTGGGTGACATCCAACTGTATTTAGGGTTTATTTCTACCTCCATATTTAAGGATTAGACCTGATGGTGCTCAGGCTATTTTTAGGTGATCTGGATGCAAACAAGGAGCAACCAAGTGCAAAACAAATGGCCTCTACCCCATAACTATCTTCACAGCCTGATTTTTTTTTTTTTTGGTTCTTGTGCCACACCCGGTGATGTTCAGGGGTTACTCCTGGCTATTTGCTCAGAAATCGCTCCTCGTTTGGGGGACCAAATGGGATGCCGGGGGGGTTGAACTGCAGTTCGTCCTAGGTTAGCGCATGCAAGGCAGACCCCCCTACTGCTTGTGCTACCTCTCCAAGAATATTTTATTTTTTAAAAATTATTCATTCATTGCATTTTAGAATACCTAAAAAATGGAGGGTCTCTCTCCCTTCCTGGAGCAGGATTTTTAGCCGGCATGGGTGGGCAGCTGGCAGGCCTCTGCATGTGCCAGCGGCCTGTTGGCCCGGCCTAGGGTAGGGGGGCCCGGACCTGGGTCACCCGACCCCCTTCTCCCCCATTCCTCCGAATCTCCAGGTGGGTTCCTGGAAGGAGTTGACGGGGCACCCTGGGTTTTCCCCACTCCCAGGCCGGGTCTGTCCGGAGACAGGCCTAGGGTGCGGCTTAAATTCCTGTCCTTTGGGCTTGGGAGGGTCTCTCTCCCTTCCTGGAGCAGGATTTTTAGCCGGCACGGGTGGGCAGCTGGCAGGCCTCCGCATGTGCCAGCGGCCTGTTGGCCTGGCCTAGGGTAGGGGGGTCGGACTGGGTCACCCGACCTCCTTCTCCCCCATTCCTCCGGATCTCCAGGTGGGTTCCTGGAAGGAGTTGACGGGGCACCCTGGGTTTTCCCCACTCCCAGGCCGGGTTTGTCCCAAGACTGGCCTAGGGTGGGGCTGAGGGGGTGGAGTTTGATCTGGTGGATGGCAGATAGCTGCTCAGATATACTCAGGCTGTCACTGGCAATTTCATACCAGTCTACATTTTGCAAACCGCGAGGGAGCTAGCGCCCCCGCGCGAACATATGCTCCTCCCAACCATCAGTACCCCAGATTTACCCTTAACTTCAGTAACACACAGTTCTAATCTCTTACCTAAGACATACAGTAGATCTAACAAATCCTAGAACTATTTAGAGGACACAAATTGAACACATATTGAACACATATATCTTTTGTATATTTTATGGGTATTTTCTTTAACTGATATAACTCTCTATATATTCTTCTACCATGATGTTTCTATCCACTTTTCATCTTGTCTTTTCTTTGTAAGCTGTTCAGTAAGGATTGTTGTTGGAACTGTCCCTCAGTTTGATGCCTATGATTGAACTATGTCATGGAAATTGCTGGTCTTGTTCCTATTGCCTCCAGATGCACCAATAACGTTTCATGGCATTGATCCTTGTTTGCATAGCCACATTAAAATGGGAAGACACCAAACATACAGATAAGTTCTTATCTAATAAATCTCAGTACAATGTACCTTACACCCTGAACATTGATATAACGACCTGGCACAGGCCTCAGAAGAATGGGCATCCTCCATTCACGCCAGAACCAGGCAAGCTATCTACGAAACATCCAAGGTCTTATATAGCAACAGCTGGAAGCAGTCCTCTACCAGGAAAGACACTACCAAGGGTCTGACATCAACCTCCTAAAAAGAGACTTCCATTTACACTGAGAAGACTTGACAACAACAATGCCCTGCTCTACAGGACATGGTTCTCTCTATTGTCCCTTAAGTGTGAGGTGAAACGAGAGGATGCTCTGCACCATCCTGACTGCAATATGGGATATGCAGACTCCAGGATCTTTAATACAGAAGCATGATACCAGCAACAGAGACTATGTGAGGAATGGAGGTGTATTGCCACTACAGACGATGACTTGAATTGGACAAACTAGTTTGCCTGGAGCCTAGAGTCAGTCCTGTGCCAGGAAACTTCAGGGGTAGGGTCTCCTTGTATTTAGACCATAATTTGTCTTTCCATGTCCCTTATATTTTGGTGGGCCTATGCAAACAAATGCCACTTTAATACCGTTTTTTACTATGTTCCCTTGACTCCAATCCTTAAGAAAAACGACCCACTAAAACTTTTAAGGTTAACTTAAACTAGTAAGCATGTGCATGGAACTAGAGAAATGTACTTTGCCCTCAATGTTTACGGAGTTACATAAGTCTAATGTCTTTAGATTATATTGTGTGCTGCTAAGAAATAGTATGTACTACAACTGGGGATTTGAGGGACAAAGTAATTGTATTGTACATGGGTTCAGTTTTGTTTTTCTTAATGTTCTTTGGCTGAAAGTTCAAGGCTGGGATATCATCGATGGGACTACCGAGAATTCTGTTTATGGGTGATTGGGCTTCCACTGTAACTTTACCCTGTCCTCTTTCTTTGCATCTTTGTTGTCATAATTAAAATAAAAAAAATATTACTGTGAAAAAAAATAAACATACTGATTACTAATTATAAAAAAAAGAATACCTAAAACATTTAATTCCATGGATTTTACAAATCTCTACAAAATAAAAGAACTGAAAGGTGTAAAATCTTGTGCTCTTTATTTTCAGTTATCCTAAACATCTCCATTTAACACCAAAATAACAGACTAACGAACTTTTGTTACAATTAGTAGCCTAGGTCAGTGGTCAGCAACCTGTGGCTCGCAAGCCACATGTGGCTCTTTACACTTTTAATTTGGCTCTTCTGTGTGCCGGGTGGCCACTCCAGGAGTCAGGACTCTGTTCCTAGCCTCTGTCAGTGCACCCTTCCCCTGAACAGCCACTTCACTTCTTCATGGGGAAGATGCTAGTAGTGGGCATCCATACTGTCACCCAAGGTGGTGAATAGCCTGGATTTGATTACAATTGTGAATTTCATAAATTATCTTTACTGTGTCATCTGTCACAGAGTTTAGTTCAGCAGGGAGTTTTTTTTTAATCCAGTCTATCATACAATGAGTGGATACAATGTATGGGTGTGCAACTTCTGTTTCTTGTGACTACACTAAAACACTGAGCCATGCACAGTGCATCATCTGTACATACATCAACACCTCAGATTATTATTCTGAGTGAAATGAGTCAGAAGGAGAGGTGTAGATACAGAATCATTTGTGGCATATAAGAATAATAAATGGCAATATGGTAATATCTAGAGAAAATAGGGATGAGGGACAGGAGGACTAGTCCATGATAGGAAGCTTGCCATAAAAAGTGGTGAGTTCAGTTAGAATAGAGAAAGGTACATTATGACATTGATAGTTGGAACATATCACTCGGACAAGAACTGGATGCTGAAAATGGATAAGTGACATGCATGGTACCCTTTAATTAACAATATTGCACATCACGGTATCATAAAGGAAATTTTGCAAACCTCAGTGTCATAAAAGAAAAGAGAGAGATAGATAGATAGGAAAAGATCAATAGAGAGAAAAAAGCAAAATGCCTGCCCCTGACATAGGCAGAGGAGGGTGAAGGGGAAGGAAACAAGGGATATTGGTGGTGGGGAAAGTGCACAGGTGAAAGAAGGGTGGTGTACATTCTATGATTGACACTCAAGTATGAATAATTTTGTAACAAATATGCTTAAATAAAAAATTATTTTTAAAATGTTTCAGGCACTATATCATAATTCCTTATATATACCATATGCCTTTAACAAAGTGCCGTTTTTGTTTTTGTGTGTATTTTAGTTTGGTTTCTTGCAGCACACACTAAAGATTTTTTTTCCTTTCAGTGAAATCACTACTTTTCTCTGAAACACTGTCCTTGTTTTTAAAGATTGTTAAAAGGTTTTTCTCTTTTACCTGTTTCATCTCCATATTGTAGGGTTTCAAATTTTCAACACATTTTGGTTAGCAAGAGGAAATGTTTTGAAACGTTTTGCTTCCTTCTTATCAGAAATCAAAGCATTTTTCCTCAAGAAGGGTGTTCACTATCCAGAATTACAAAAAATCAGTGGATTCAAAAACTGTATTTCATGGTGGATGTTACTTCACTTCTAAACCAGCTTAATCATAAACTACAGGGGAAAGGAAACACAATATTTTCGATGTTAGAAGAAGTTATTTCATTTGAAAACAAATTATCTGTTTTTGCTCAAGATTTGACAGAGAAACTTTGATTCTCCTTCTAAGCCTGTTGAAACATCGCCAAGAAAATAATTCTGATATTGACATTACCTATTTTAAAACAGCACTTTTAAATATGAGGGAAGCTTTTCTCATGAGGTTTCAGGATTTCAGAAATAGCAAAGCGACGTTGGCCTTTGTTAAAAAACCTCTGGATGCCACTGTAACGGAATTAAATTTTTCTCCCTTTAATATCGACATTGGCAACTTTGAAATGCAATTGCTGGATTTAAAAAACAGAACTGTGGAGCTTGAAATTTGAACATCTTTGTGCTAATTTAG
Organism: Suncus etruscus; assembly: GCF_024139225.1. Lineage (NCBI taxonomy): Eukaryota > Metazoa > Chordata > Mammalia > Eulipotyphla > Soricidae > Suncus > Suncus etruscus. Next base: position 34,499,774 of record NC_064856.1, on the reverse strand, counting down.
AAAGATTGGAGAAACACAAATGTGAACTTAGTTCACAGCACAAGTGGTTTGCTTTGAAAGATTTGGAGAAGGAATATATGGTGATTTTTAACACCTGGAATAGTATCCCTGACTCATATAATCAACTGAAAAAGCTAGTATTTGTTGTTCTTTCCTTGTTTGGGTCTACATATTTATGCAAACAATCATTTTCAAGCATGAATCTTATCAAGAGTAGAATGAAAAATTGTCTCATCGATGAGAACCTGAAATCGTGCCTAAAATTAAAAACAATAACATACAAACCTAACTTACTCAAACTATCCAAGGAAATGCAAGGCCAATGTTCAAATTAGTGTTTGTGACTTTGGCAGTCATTCTTAGGATGTAATTTTCTCTACATTGTAAAGCAAATTTTATGGAATTTAACATTATCGATAAATAATATTGTTCTAAAGTTTTGTTTTATTAGTTGCGTTATTTGTATCCTCCCAACCTATGTGGATACTTGCATGCAGAATATTCTCAATAAAAACTTACTGAAACTAAAAACAGTGTACCATCCTATGTATTTTTGGTTTTAAAAATGTGGTTATCAGGTCCAGAGAGATAGCATGGAAGTAAGGTGTTTGCCTCTCATGCAGAAGGTCGGTGGTTCGAATCCCAGCATCCCATATGGTCCCCTGAGCCTGCCAGGAGCAATTTCTGAGCATAGAGCCAGGAGTAACCGCTGAGCGCTGCCAAAAAACAAACAAACAAACAAACAAACAAACAAAAAATACCAAACACCAAAAAAAATGTGGCTCTCAAAATAAATTTTAATCGTGGTTTTGGCAAGATTTGGCTCAGTTGAAAAATAAAGGTTGCTGACCACTGGCCTAGGCTAAAAACAAAGAAAGCACTTAAAATCTGGCCAACCTATGTTTCTTTAATCAGTCAGATGTGGTGATCCAAATTCACCTTGAAAATTTACATTATATATTGATTCTTTTCATTCTGAACTACCATTATGCCCATTGAGTCCTGTCGTCTTAGTTATATATAACAGCTAAAGCAATTATATAGAAATAAACTGTATAATTTGAAAAAGATGGAAAAAATTTTAATTAGTGGGAATGACAGCAAACATGACTTTCTACTTATTCCAGAATTTAGGCTAAGTTATTTGTATATTTCACTTTATTTAATATTCACAGCTCTCTCCTGACATAAATCCTATTAATATTACAGAGGCCAGATTTGAACCATCATCCATCCTGAATTGGCTGCATGGAAGGCAAATGTCCTTCCGCTGTGCTATCTTTCTGGCCCCTGAAAGACATTTATTAACTTTGTTAGGTTTCTGGTGACTCAGACAAGAATGATTTCAGAGATCCCTATAACCTGGTCACAACCAAGTCCTGCAGAATGCAGAGCAAGTACAACCATTTTATTGTGAAATTCAATATAGTAACGGCCATACAGAGGTGCACATTGAGACTTAATGAAGATAGATGACTCACATGCACATAATAAATCTTAGAGCAGGTTTGTTATAACAAATCTTAAAACTAAGTCTTCAGACTCTAGTTATAGAGAATCTAGTTAATTATCTTTCCATGTACATTTGTATTAAATATTCTCATTGAAAATGTAGTGTGTTCCTTAGGTAATTCTGAGTTATTTGCAACCATATTCTTTATATTTTTGTTAGGTCAACTGACTTTTAAGATCAGATGTAAAGATAATATCTGAAATTGTTAAGTTTGTATAAAACTAAAAGAATTATTTATAAAATAATTCAATAGAAACTACTTAGGCACTCACAAATCCCGTTTCTCTCTATAGATATACAGGACTCTATATTGTTTTATATTAGTTGGGCCACTGTAGCCATAATCTTTCACAGTTTGGTTTACCTCTCATTTGAGAAAAGAGTAAGTCTATGGAGCTGGCCCAATTTCAACATGGCAATTGCATTTGTGAGCATGTTTACAGCTGTATTAATTGTTTTTAATACACACAAAGACTCTCTTGGTCTTTGTTTTATTTCCCAAGAGATTTCTTCTTAGTCTTCAATTCTCCTGTTTATTTTTCGCAATGCTTAACAAAAGTTATTTATAATTTTTATAACTACATTCTTGTTCTATGGGTAAAGAAAATGTTGAAAGTCTCTAAAGAAGCCAAAATTTTTATATTATTTTTTATTCATTGTATTAATTTTTCTGGGCTTATTTTTTACATTATTTAAATAAATGCATTGTGTAGTTGACATAGTTGACAACAAGAATACATTTGTTTCCAGGTGAGAGCAAAGATATTTAAAAAAAAAAGAATAGAAATGAAATATACAAAATAAAAAGGAAGAGAAGAAATAAAATTTTTGAAAATGAATGAAAGAAGAATAGTGGCAAGCCTATTTGTAAAAATTATGTTTCCTCAATTAAGTCACTAATATTATGGCTGAAGCTCTTGTTGTTAGCTGTCCATTTTGTTAAATTGGTGTATTCCTTTAGGAATAACAACATTAAACAAATAAAGTTGTCCAGTAATTAAAAGTACTTTTACTAATACTGTGGCTTTTGGGAGGTGTATTCTCAGTTGCCAGGCCTCCAAGAAGGAGATGTGGGGGGGGGGGGGCGGGATTGCTTGTACTTGCTCACAAAAGGCCTGGTGATATAACCTTAAATACCAGCATACCTGAGGCTTGGTCAGAGTGGTGTCCCTGAAGAGAATCGTATAAGAGTGGTGAGGCAGGACCATTAGGAAAAATAGTGATTGTGGGTGATGGATGCATCAGACATGGCTTCAGCAGGGTAGGGACCTGGCCCACCCTCTCCTCCTGAAATTGCCAGTTTTTGGTTGCTTGGCCAGTGTACCTATTTTTCATGGCTTAGTTGACTTCTCTTTCAATAAAAGAGTGATTCTATGAAGCTGGTCCAGTGCCAATATGGTAACTCTATATTTAATAGATCTTTTAATAAGCCTAGTGTACTAAGAACTGCTCAACCATATGGAGTCCTTTTTATTCTTTGAGTTTCCTCAAGGGACACAGAGGAAACTATTGGTTCTTTTTTAAGAGATAGACAGAGGAGAACTTTGTTCCCACTCTGTTGCTTAATCCACTACAGGACTGCAAGAAGCAGTGCTGAATAAAAAACAAATGCCTTCCCCTGGGGGCATATTTCTAAACAATGTGCTTTAGGATGCCAGTCACTATGCTTGAATTCAATCTCAATCAGAACCTAGAGGTAGAACCTCTGGATATCCCATATCTTACTCTCTCTGGCACATTGAAGATCACTATTCACTACTGACTTAAATTCAGGGATGTTTGAATTAACAAGAACTTTGGGTATTACCATTCTTTGGAGAATATTCTTTGGAAAATACTTAATACCCTCAACATAATAGAAAAGACAACGAAGATGGTTATAAAATAAAATTCCTTATACCTTGTTTATCAAGAAAAATTAATTGTACAAAACTATTTTTATAATATTAAATCCATTTTGTTTCAGTAATGAAAACACAGGCAAAAAATACATGTTGGGTCTACTCTTTATTGAGGTAGATGTCTAAACAGCTGAAGTGACTAAGCAGCTAAAAAAAAGGCTGTCTTCTCTGTTCTTTCTTCACCATTTTATATCAGTAATCACATTCATATTTCACAGCAGAGAAAGCAGAATATATAATTGCTTTCCTCTAGAGAAATGAGGTCTGTCAGCAGCCTCTGGAAAGCCATACATTTCTGCTACGGTTTACTGGACCATTTTGAAGCCAAACACCCAATTAGTTCTATTTAGTAAAACTTTGGAAACTTAGTTTTGAATATGGAAGACTGGGCAGCAATTGAACATTAGCAGCTTTGCCTTAGATTTTCACTAAAATAACATCTTATCATCATTCTCATCTTATTTTTCCCTTTGACTTTTGAGAACCATGAGTTCACATACATAAAAAGTGAATAATAAAAGTGTATCAAATGTTTTGTATAACCAAATTCCCTTGAAATACACTAGTCCTTATAAACTTCTGATTCTTCTGACTAATAAAATACCCACAAACTGTTCTCATGAGGCTACAAATAAATAGCACAGGGGGAAAAGTACTTATCTTACATATGGCCCACTCAAAAATCATATGGTCCCTCAAGCACAAATGACCCTAAAGACAAAGTAAGCCCCAAGCATTGCCACATATAAACCTTAATGCCCTGAAATAATATGATGTATATGACAAATGCATTACTAACTTATATTAAATAGAAACTATTAATACATCATTTAACATGCATATGTTGTGGGCTCATACTCTCCTGTATAAGTATTTATGATAACAGGAATAACCCCATAAACAACTAACACTTTTATATTGTGGACTCATCTGACCCAATAAACAACTAGCTCCATTATCTCAAAGCTCATGTGAATTATGGTAAAATATGAACTTATCTATAGTAAGAATAAATCTATTGAAATGTAAATGAAAATATACTTATTCTATATTTCTAAACATAGTTTTTCATTTATTAGTGTGGTTATTTTTGTTGTTGTTGTTACCTTGAAAATAGGTTTTATAATACTCTTGTGGTTTCCTCTACAGAAATACATTCTGACCTGTTGAGTTAAATGATAATAATATGGGTTATTAAGAAAATTTAGTATTTGAAACCTTTGCATTGTTCATGCTCCAAAAGTCTCCCTAAGCCAAGATAACTTTCAATGAGGCTTTTCCTGTTCATGTAAGGAGGTTGATGATGACATCGGAAGTTCCCTAACTAGATTTTTATCTATCCCTATATCTATCTGAGAGCCTGAAGGAGGCTTTAGAAACCTTCTAGTCAGATATGAACTCAAGGATAGGATAGTTACCAGAATAAAGGCTGTGTATGGGATGTCATTCTCTTATTATTTTGCGCTTATGAAAGTTACTGTTCTTGAGCCGCACATCTCGGAGAGGGAAGACTATAGAGGAGAGGTGCAGACAAAGCAGATTGAACCAGTTTGTGCCCAAACCAGCTCCAATGTTGAGTTGTCACTGACATTTCTCCTCATTTTAATACTAAAAATCAGGGCCGGGCGGTGGCGCTCGAGGTAAGGTGCCTGCCTTACCTGCGCTAGCCTAGGAGACGGACCGCGGTTCGATCCCCCGGCGTCCCATATGGTCCCCCAAGCCAGGAGCGACTTCTGAGCACATAGCCAGGAGTAACCCCTGAGCGTCACCTGGTGTGGCCCAAAAACCAAAAAAAAAAAAAAAAAAAAATACTAAAAATCATTCCTGGGCATGGCAATTTAGCATGTTAAGGAACCATGTGGCTCATCTCAGGGCTTGCATCCATTCTAGACATATTCTAAAGTTATGATGTGGAGGAAAGGTAGGGGAGTTAGGTATTTTACAGCTTGTGTGCTTGAAGGCCAGAATCCAACATCCTGAAATTAGGAAGTAGCTACTCAAAGCTAATCTAAGAGATGTCTTCTTGCATGAACTAGCAGAGGAAGTTTTAAAAGCCTTCTTTGAGCCAGTGTTTGCCTAGGTCCAATATATTCCCTGTTTCCATTTGAGAGGGATGACAGGTGGACCTACCCACTGATATGAGGATTCTACAAAGTACTCTATGTGAGCAGAATTACTGTTGACAGGTGAAAGTTCTAAATCCTGGCAACCTTTTCAATAAACAAGTCCAGTAGTAATTTTGTGGAAAGGGGTAGTCAAAGAAAGGCAAACTCATTTTATTCTATTGTCAACATAGTATTACATGAGGTTGTGTTCAGTCAAAGACCACATCACTAAGTCTTTTCCTTAATTAATTTTTAATTAGACACCATGAACTGACAAAGTTGTTCATAAATGGGCTACAAGAATATAATTCTTTTTTTTTTTTACAAATCGTTCACAGTTATATTTAAGATACATAGTGACAGTGAACTAGGGCAATTCCTATGTTAACCTCCCTCTGCCACAGTTCCCAGCATGCATCCCATACCTCCACCCCTATCTCTCTGGACTGCTAGTATAATAGTTTGGGACTATTAAAGAATACAATTCTCTTGAAGAACACCAATCCCTGCTCCAATGTACACTTCCCACCCACGCTCTCATAGCACTGTGGTTTACATCACTATTGCTGATAGGACTTCTTACATACCATTCAGCACCACCTCCTCCTTCTGATTGAATGCTTTTCCACCCACATCCCATCCTATCCTCCAAAGAGGTTTGTTTCCTACTGAATACAAGTTCTCGTGTTGTTTCCATTGTCTTTGTGTATTTGTTATTCCACCATTAATGTTTCTTTATATCCTGCATATAAGGAAGATCATTCTGTGTCAATCTCTCTCATTTGCTAACTTTATTAACCATCCTTCCATGTAGCAGAAAATTGCATGAATTGATATTTTATTATGGCCAAGTAGTATTCCACTGTGTATCTTTGCAAAAGTTTTTTTATCTAGTCATTTATTATTGGACTCCTGGATTGCTTCATAGAGTTTAGAGGCCGGAGGGATAGCACAGTACTAGGGTGTTTACCTTGCACATGTGTGACCTGAGATGGACCTGAGTTTGATCCCATATGGTCCCCCAAGCCTGCCATGAGTGATTTCTGAGTGCAGAGCCAGGAGTAACCTCTGAATGCCACTGGGTGTGGTTCCCCCAAAAGTAACCAAAAAAACAAACAAAGAAAGAAACATAGGGGTACACATATCTTTCACCCATTTTGGATTTGGTCCCTTGAGGTATATTACATTAAGTGGAGTTAGTAGATCAACAATAAGTGGGCTAGTGGGAAGCTCAATTCCAAACATTTTTAAGAAATGTTTATATTGTTTTGCAGTACAGCTATACTAGTTGTCCTGAATCCACTCCCACTGGTTGTTTTTGTTGTTTGGTGTGTGACAGTCCCTTTGGTATGAGGTGATCTCTCATTGTTCCTTTGATTTGCATCTCCATAATGTTTAGAAATGCAGAGCAATTTTTTAACGTGCCTTTTGACCATTTGTATTTCTCCCTTGAAAAAGACTGTTCATCTCTTCTCCCCCTTTTTGTATGGGGTTGGGTCTTTTTCTTTTGAAGTTATGCCAAAGTTCTCTATATCTTTGATATTAACCCTTCATCAGATAATTGATGAGTAAATAATTTCTCTCAATTCATGAACTGTCTTTGGATCCTGGTCAACATTCTTATGAGGTGCAGAAACTGCATGGTTTGATGTAGCCCCCTTTCTTTATCATTGCTTCCACTTATTTAGTCAGTGTTCCAACGTTGAAGATACCTTTAGCTACAACATCATGGGGAATTTGCTTATATTTTCCTCCTTGTACCTTATGGATTTAGGTATTAAATCCAAGTCTTTAATCCATTTTGATTTGACCTTTGTGCATGGCATGAATTCATTATTTTGCATGTAGCTGACCATTTTCAAACATCTCTATTTGGAGAAGTTTTCCTTGCTCTGCTTCAATTTTTTACTTCTTTATTGAAAATTAACTGATCATACACCTGAGGATCTTTTTCAGGATATTCCACTCTATTCTATTGATCTGAGAATCTGCCTTTATTCTAGCAACATGTTATTTTACTTATTACCATTTTGTAGTATATTTTGAAGTTGGGGAAAGTGATGTCTCCCAAATTTTCCTTAATTATTGTTTTAACTCTTTTGGTGTAGGGGTGAGTGTTCCATATGAATTTCAGGAGTCTTTGGCCTATATCCTTATAAATTTCCATGAGTATCTTATGGGGATTACATTAAATCCACATAATGCATTGTGTAAAAAGCTTTTTTTTATTATATTAATCCTTCAAATTCATGAGCAGGTGATACATTGTCATTTTCTAATATCTTCTCTTATTAAGTGAAATCACCTATTATAGTTTTTCTTTGTACATCTTTCAATTCTTTAGTAAGATTGATTCCAAAATACTTTATTTTCTAAGGCACAATTGTAGATGAGATTGGTTTTTCAATAACTCTCTTATCTTTCATTGTTCACATATAGAAAAGCCATGGACTTGTGCCTCTTAATTTCTTAGTCTACCACTGTAATCTATACATCTTTTTCCTGGAAACTAGGATTTTCTATTGTATGTCATCTGCAAATAATGCGAGCTTGACCTTGTTCTTTCCTATTTGGATGCACTTAATAACTGCATTATCTAATTCTATGGCAAGTACTTCCGGTACTATTTTGAATACAAGTGATGAGAGTGGGAAATCTTGTCTTGTGCCTGATTGTAGAAGAAAGGCTTTTTTGGCTTTTTCCTTGACTGAGTATAATGCTTAATGTGGGCTTGTGGTAAATGGCTTTGATGATGTTTAGGAAAGTTCCTTCAATTCCCATTTCGTTGATAGTTTTTAACATGAATTGATACTGGACCTTATTACATTTTTTCTCATCATCAGTTGATATGATCATATAATTTTATGTTAATTGTTTGCATATATCAAACCATACTTATATCCTTGGGATGAATCCTACTTAGCCATGGTGTTTGATCTTTTTGATGAGTTATTGGATTCAATTTGCTAGTATTTTGCTGAGAATCTTTACATCTGTGTTCTTCAGGAATATGAGCCAATAATGTTTCCTTTTCTTGATTTTTCTGTCAGCTTTGGGGAATATTTTTGTTTCTTTAATTTCCTGGATGAACCTGAAAAAGATTGGCAGTTAGGTCTTTGGTAAAGGATAAAAGAATTCACTAGTGATCTCTCTGGCCTGAGCATTTGTTTATGGGAAGACTTTTGTTTACAATTTAGATTTCTTCAAAAGTCTGCTCAGGTGTTCCATTACTACTACTATTTCTTCTTATTATTTTTGTTTGTTTCCAGTAAATGGAAGAAAAAATCATTTCAAAAGAAAAAGAAAATAAAGAAGAAAGAGAAATAAAATATATGGAAACACGCAAAATTGTGATTATTATAGTATCTCCATTGAGGTCATTAACTCATTGTCAGTTCTTGTTGCTAGGTGACCCATTTTGTTATTGCATTTGTTTCTGAACATTAGATGGCTTTAGATACACATTGGTGTCCAAATAGGTGTAGTCCTATGAAAATGACAGCATTAAGTAAAAATGCAGCCGCTTGACCCAGGAATTTCAAGCACTATTACTGATACTGGTACTTTTGTGGGATTGTTTTAAGCTTTTCGGGCTTCCAGAAATGTAAGAAAGTAGGGGAAGGGTGCTCAAACTCATTCCAATAATTCCATAGTGATGTCAGCCCAAATACTAGCATACCTGGAGTGTTAGCCAGATTGATTTATTTTTAGAGAGCCATAGAGAAGTGGTGAAGCAGGGCCATTGGTGAAGCAGTGATGGTGGATGATGGGTGCAGCAGGCATAGCTTCAACAGGGATGAAACTTGGCCCACCCTGTCCTTCCACGATTGTCAGTTTTCATAATTTTTTACAGCTTGGTTTATATCTTTTGCAAGAACAGAGTGAGTCTATGAAGATGACATGGTTTAATTATTTATGGTTTATGCATTTATGGTTTCCCAATTTTCTAACACATCCTTCTACTGTGCCTTTTAATTGCTGCATTTATATCAATTGACATTGAGAGAAATTGTCATGAATTTTTGTGCCATGTTTCTGAAGGAATTTGATGTGTATGTAAGGTTTGTCTTTTCTTAAAGTAACCCCTTTAATTTATCTTGTTTTTTTTTTAACTTTATTTTTATTGACTGGCTGGTTTGGGCGCTCAGGGGTCACTGATGGCTCTGCACTTAGAAATCTTCCCTGGCAGGCTGGGGAACCATATGGGATGCCAGGAATCAAACCGGCTTCCTCCCAGGTTGGCCGCATGCAAGGCTAACGCCCTATCACTATTGCTAACGCCCTATCACTATTGCTATCTCTCTGGCCTTTTAGTTCATCTTGTAAAGATGGCTTTGAATCTATGAAGTTTCTAAGTTGTTATTTACTTGTGAAGTTATGTATTGTTCTCTCAGTTTGAGTGAGAGTCTGATTGGGTAAAGTATCTTGGTGAGGCATTCATTTCATTGAGATTTTTCACTATAGCCTACCTCTGATTTCAGGCCTGAAGGGTTTCTTTTGATAAATCTGCTATAAATCTTAAGGATACTTCAATGTGTCTGATTTCCTTATTTATTTTATTTCTTTCTTTGATCTTGCTGCTTTCAGTGTTCTATATTTATGGTTTTAATCATTTTGATTAGAATGTGTCTTGGAGTATTTTTATTTGGATATCTTTTAGCTAGTACCCTTTGGGCATACAGGATGTAAATACATATGCTTACCAGCTCTGGGAACTTCTCAGCAGTGTATCTTTAATTGTTGCTTCTTCACAGGGGTTGTTTAAATGGCCTTCTGGGAATGCTGATGATTCTTATGTTGTTCCTCTTGAAGTCATCCCAAAGATCTCTGTTCAGATGTTCATTTTATTTTTCAAGCTTTTTTCTATCTTCTTCTGTTTTCTGGAGCTTTTATGTACCTCATCTTCTAGCTCACTGATTTTGTCCTCAGTAGCTGGTGAGGTATTCCAATGAGTTTTTTTTTCATTTCTCCTACCAAGTTCTTTGGTTTGTCATTTGTTTTAAGTTTGCTTATTTTTGCTCTCATATCCTGTTGTGCTTTACTAGATGTATGTTCCATTGTTTCTTTGAGCTCCTTGAATGTCCTCAACATTTCCTCTCTAAAGTACTGATCAAAGAGGCTATAGAGTTGATACCGGTTGAGTCTTCAAACATGGTGGCATTCTGTGTTGCTTTCTCATTGTGACTTTTGCAGTCTGAAGGAACAACTTGTGTTTTACTGATTGTGTGAGTTAGTAGACTTAGGATGTCTTTTCATGTCTTTTCACTGAAAGCTCATGATAAGGTTTGAAAAAGTGAAGAAATGTGTGGTAGCTTTTCTCAGGCATCCTAACATGGGGTACAAATGGCTCTCCTAAGTCGTAGAGAAGACCCCAATACTGCATTACTTTAGTTTCTTGGAAACAGTGCTGTGGGACCTATTTGGGCTAGCTTTTAACCTCCCCCTTTGTGTTTCTTTTGCTTCCTGACGTAGAATGCAAAAAAAAAAAATCCCATCACCAATTCTTTTTTTTTCTGAATGGATCAGAGGTAAGCCCAGCTCAGTTACTTAACCATTGCTATGGAACTCTCCTGTCTGTCTATGATAGGACTAAAAAAAGCATAAACTTGTTCTATGATTCCCCCACATCTAGCTTCCACCTTCCAAGATATACAAAGATGCAACTTCAAGAGTAGAGCTCAACCCTGTAAGAACTGCCTCAGACTCTCTTGCTCACTTTGGTAAACAGTCTTATTCCATTAATTAAATAAATATCTATCATGATTGAGTCCTGGTTGGAATAAAATCTAAACTCCTTGCCTCTAGTCTCATCTAACCTTCCTGAGACATCTCAGTCAACTCAGTCCACTTCCTCACTTCCAGTCCTAAGGCTTCCCCAAGATACAAGGTATCCTGAGGTCTTCCTAGCTAAGTCTGGTTCTTTTCTCTTCAGAATTTGCTTAAGTTTTTTATCTTCCCAAAAACTTTACCCACCCCTCCCTCTTCTCTGTTGATCACAATCCTTCTCTCATGTCTAACCATTTTGATCTGTCAAAGCACCACCCCACAGTGCCCTGGCAGCTTACTCAGCACCTTTGTACACCTGACACATTCAAATATTTTGGGATATTTGAACAAGCCTCAAGGTAATATATACACTTCTAAGACTTGTGACAATCTAAATAGCAAATATCTTTTTCCCTGCTTTTATGTCTAGGAGCATGCTGATGCAAGAGCATCTGGTTTCTTTTTTCTTTCTTTTTTTTTTTTTGTTTGGTTTTTTGGGCCACAACCATTTGATGCTCAGGGGTTACTCCTCCTGGCTAAGCATTCAAAAATTGCCTCTGCCTTGGGGTGACCATATGGGTCGCAGGGGGATCGAACGCGGTCCTTTCTTGGCTAGCACTTGCAAGGCAGACACCTTACCTCTAGCACCACCTCACCGGCCCCACCATCTGGTTTCTAAGATTGTACTAGTTGATTCTCAGGAGGATGTGAATGTTTGAGGACCACTAACAGAACCAGGATTAATGCATTTTCTAGGAAAGAGAAGATGGGGATTCAAACAGTTTTGAGGAACATAATATCTTGACCTCCTACCAGGTTCTCCCAGAGTGCTGGGGCAGGGTTTTCCTGGAAAACAGCTCCCATTCTAGTTCTTCAGAAGTATAGGACTGAAGTTTTAAAATCTATGTCACATCCAGAGCAGTGGTCACTTAATTCTGAATAACTTAGTTCTACTGAACATATACATTGACAGGGCTGAGAGAAAATGAGACCCTACTTCTAACCCCAATACTGCATGCCCCCATTCTAGGATTTCCATTTCTATAATAGTGCCGCTAAAAATGATCACATAGTAGGGCCTTTACCTCTGGACTGAATGTCTGGGAATGGCTGTTCTGAGCACTACTTGGGAGTCCTTCCAAATGCATATGTTGTCAATTATGTTTTGTTCTACACAGTGTGAGAAACTACATTGACACAATCACAGCCTGCAGTCTTTATTCATGCTCTTATTTTAAAATGCTGTTGAATAACCTTTTACTACTTCCGCCTCAGTCTTTCAAGAAATAAGCCAAATTAGAAAATCAAACGTCTTCAAAGCTTTGGAACCTGAAATGATGATGGTAAGTAATGTTCTTTGTTTCTTTTATCTTAATCTACTAAATTGATCTGTATACTCATTTCCACTTGACAATAATGTCTGAAATATAACCACTACCTTCCTTAATAGCATGTTTTTGAAATTTTCAGAGATATAAAAGTTCTTTGGCTTCTTATACAGTATCTACATTCTACATTCATTATCCCCTGTCTTTTGGTAATATTAGTGATCACCTCTGCTAAATTTAAAGTGCCCATTGTCACCATTAATTTTTTAGGGGGTGAGGAAGGCATGGAAAGTATTTAACTGAAAAATTCTCCTCTTTTAAAATATTTTTAGGTACAATATTATTAAGTATAATTTTCATGCATGTGTCATTCCAATACTTTACCTACCATCTTAGAACCTACTTCCCCCCACCAGTGTTCCAACACCAACTCCCCTCACCCTATAGACAAACCTTCTATAAACAAACATTCAATTCTTATAATTTTGATTATTTGTTGTTTCCTTCTTTAATTTTTGTGCAAGAGACCTTTTTTTTGTTCTTTTTTTTTGTGTGTGTACTTTTTGATGCCTACACACATATAGATGTATAAGGTGATCAGTTCTATTCCACAAAATAGTAAATAAACTGATAAAGTAAAACTTTTCTCCAAGTTATAGAAATTTAAAGATAAACAAATGTTTGAAAAATGGATATTATGAGTAATTCTATGCTGGAACATTTAAAATGTACATAAAATAGGTAAATCTACAAATGTAAAATTTTGTTAAAGTAAAGATAATTAAGACAATTTTAGGGGCTGGAGTGGTAGCACAGTAGTAGGGCATATGTCTTGCAGGTAACTGACCCAGGACAGATGCAGGTTCGATCCCCATTATTCCCTATGGTTCCCTGAGCCAGGAGCAATTTTTGAGTGCAGAGCCAAAAGTAACCCCTAAGTGCTGCCAGATGTGGTCAAAAAAATTTTACAGGGAAAATTTGACAAGTCTATAGAGATATAAAATATGTTTATACAAAGAAAATAAATATTGACTTTATGTTAGAAATATCTGCATTAATAAGTAAAACAGTGTAATAAAAATCTCCATATTTTCTTATGTCTATATAAACAAAAATATAATATATAAATGTAATAATATAAACATGAAAAGTTAATAATTAAAATTCCCTAGCAAGCTTAAATTAAATCTATCTTTCTTAATTTAATAGAGAACAACCGTAAGTGCCATAAGTGCATGCCATAGTCAATGCCACTTGCAATGATATTTGTCCTGTCTTTTAAAGAAGCTACTTTAGTGCTTCTTACAAAATTAGTTTCAAGGTTAGAAGTTCCCTAAACTGTTGCCTGTCCCTGGAGCTCTAAATAGTCCCTTCAAATTTGAATAATAGTCTACCTTAGTAGAGTACTCTTGGTAAAGAGTTCATTTCTTTTTTTTTTTTACTAGTTTAATTAAACTTTGTATCTTGCTATTTTTTTCTCCTAGTGGATGCTTCCCTTTTTTTCCTTTTTCTTTTTTATTTATTTGTAATATCTTTATTTAAACATTTTAATTACAAATATGATTGTGATTAGGTTTTAGTCATGTAAAAACACCCGCCTTCACCAGTGCAACATTCCCACCACCAATGTCCCATTTTCCCTCCATCCCACCCCACCCCCACTTGTACTCTAGACAGGCTTTCCAGTTCCCTCATTCATTCACATGGTTATGGTAGTTCTCTGTGTAGTTATTTCTATAATTCCACTCACCATTCTTGTGGTGAGCTTCATGAAGTGAGCTGAAAGTTCCAGCCTTCCTTTCATTGTCTCTGAGGATTGTTGCAAAAATGACTTTTATTTTTCTTAAAACCCATAGATTAGTAAGACTATTCTGCATCTGGCATCTTGGTTGTTTCCAGAGCCTGGCTATTGTGAATAGTGCTGCAATAAATATAGGTGTGAGGAAGGGATTTTTGTATTGTATTCTTGTGTTCCTAGGAATAGCAGGGTCGAATTGGAGCTCAATTTTCAGTTTTTGGAGGAATCTCCATATCGCTTTCCATAGAGGTTGAACTAGACAGCATTCCCACCAGCAGTGGATAAGAGTTCCTTTCTCTCCACATCCCTGCCAGCACTGATTGTTCTCATTCTTTGTGATGTGTGCCAATCTCTGTGGTGTGAGATGGTATCTCATCATTGTGATTTGCATTTCCCTGATGATTAGTGCTGAGGAGCATTTTTTCGTGTGCCTTTTGACCATTTGTATTTCTTTTTTATCAAAGCGTCTGTTCATTTCTTCTCCCCATTTTTTGATGGGATTAGATATTTTTTCTTGTAAAGTTCTATCAGTGCCCTGAATATTTTGGATATTAGCCCCTTCTCTGATGGGTATTGGGTGAATACTTTCTCCCACTCAGTGGATGACTCTTGTATCCTGGGCACTATTTCTTTTGAGGTGCAGAAGCTTCTCAGCTTAATGTATTCCACCTGTTTATCTCTGCTTCCACTTGTTTGGGAAGTGCAGTTTCCTCCTTGAAGATGACTTTAGTCTCAATGTCATGGAGTGTTTTACCTACATGTTGTTCTATATATCTTATGGTATCAGATCTGATATCAAGGTCTTTAATCCATTTGGATTTTACCTTAGTACATGATGTTAACTGGGGGTCTATGTTCGCTTTTTTGCAAGTGGCTAATCATATCTGCCAGCACCACTTGTTGAAGAGGTTTTCCCTGCTCCACTAAGGATTTCTAGCTCCTTTGTCAAAAATTAGGTGATTGTATGTCTGGGGAACATTGTCTGAGAACTCAGGCTTATTCCACTGATCTGAGGGTCTGTCTTTATTACAATACCATGCTGTTTTGATAACTATTGCTTTGTTGTACAGTTTAAAGTTGAGGAAAGTAATGACTCCCATTTTCCTTTTCCCTAGGAGTGCTTTAGCTATTTGAGCATGTTTATTGTTCCAGATGAACTTTATTTTTTTTCTTTTTTTAATTTAACTAACTTTATTATATACATGATTGTATTTGGGTTTCAGTCATGTAAAGAACACCACCCATCACCAGTGCAACATTGCCATCACCAATGTCCCAAATCTCCCTCCTCCCCACCCAACCCCTGCCTGTACTCTAGACAGGCTTTCTATTTCCCTCATACATTCTCATTATTAGGATAATTAAAAACATAGTTATTTCTCTAACTAAACTCATCCCTGTTTGCAGTGAGCTTCATGAGGTGAGCTGTAACTTCCAGCTTTTTTCTCTTTTGTGCCTGAAAATTATTATTGCAAAAATGTCTTTCATTTTTCTTAAAACCCATAGATGAGTGAGACCATTCTGCGTCTTTCTCTCTCTCTGACTTATTTCACTCAGCATAATAAATTCCATGTACATCCATGTATAGGAAAATTTCATGACTTCATCTCTCCTGACAGCTGCATAATATTCCATTGTGTATATGTACCACAGTTTCTTTAGCCATTCATCTGTTGAAGGGTATCTTGGCTATTTCCAGAATCTTGCTATGGTAAATAGTGCTGCAATGAATATAGGTGTAAGGAAGAAATTTTTGTACTGTATTTTTGTGTTCCTAGGGTATATTCCTAGGAGTGGTATAGCTGGATTGTATGGGAGCTCGATTTCCAGTTTTTGGAGGAATCTCCATATTGCTTTCCATAAAGGTTGAACTAGACGGCATTCCCACCAGCAGTGGATAAGAGTTCCTTTCTCTCCACATACCCGCCAACACTGCTTATTCTCATTCTTTGTGATGTGTGCCAATCTCTGGGGTGTGAGGTGGTACCTCATAGTTGTTTTGATTTGCATCTCCCTGATGATTAGTGTAGTGATGTGGAGCATTTTTTCATGTGTCTTTTGGCCATATGTATTTCTTTTTTGTCAAAGTGTCTGTCCATTTCTTCTCCCCATTTTTTGATGGGATTAGATGTTTTTTTCTTGTAAAGTTCTGTCAGTATATATGCCTTGTATATTTTGGAGATTAGCCCCTTGTCTAATGTGTATTGGGTGAATAGTTTCTCCCACACAGTGGGGGACTCTTGTATCCCGGGCGCTATTTCTTTTGAGGTGCAGAAGCTTCTCAGTTTAATATATTCCCATCTGTTAATTTCTCCTTTCACTTGCTTGGAGAGTGCAGTTTCCTCCTTGAAGATGCCTTTAGTCTCAATATATTTAAGGCTATCTACCACAAGCCAGAGGCAAATATTGTCCTCAATGGAGAAAAACTGAAAGCCTTTCCTCTAAATTCTGGCACAAGACAAGGCTGTCCTCTCTCACCACTCCTATTCAACATAGCACTGGAAGTACTCGCTATAGCGATTAGGCAAGAAAAAGATATCAAGGGAATCCAGATAGGAAAGGAAGAACTCAAGCTCTCATTGTTTGCAGATGACATGATACTCTACTTAGAAAACCCTAAAGTCTCTACAGAAAAGCTTCTAGAAACAATAGACTCATATAGCAAGGTGGCAGGCTACAAAACTAACACACAAAAATCAATGGCCTTTCTATACACCAATAGTAATAAGGAAGAAATGGACATTAAGAAAACACTATTAAGAAAATAATGCCACACAAACTCTTGGAATCAACTTGACTAAAAATGTGAAGGACCTATACAAAGAAAACTATAAAACTCTGCTCCAAGAAATAAGAGAGGACACGCGGAAATGGAAGCACATACCCTGCTCATGGATTGGCAGGATTAACATCATTAAAATGGCAATACTCCCCAAAGCATTGTACAGATTTAATGCGATCCCTCTAAAGACACCCATGACATTCTTCAAAGAAGTAGATCAGGCACTTTTGAAATTTGTTTGGAACAATAAACACCCTAGAATAGTTAAAGCAATCATTGGGGAAAAGAATATGGGAGGAATACTTTCCCCAACTTTAAACTGTACTACAAAGCAATAGTTATCAAAACAACATGGCATTGGAATAAAGACAGGCCCTCAGGTCAGTGGAATAGGCTTGAATACTCAGAGAATGTTCCCCAGACATACAATCACCTAATTTTTGATAAAGGAGCAAGAAATCCTAAATGGAGCAAAGAAAGCCTCTTCAACAAGTGGTGTTGGCACAACTGGCTAGCCACTTGCAAAAAATTGAACTTAGACCCCCAGTTAACATCATGTATGAAGGTGAAATCCAAATGGATGAAAGACCTCGCTACCAGACCCGAAACCATAAGATATATAGAACAACACGTAGGTAAAACACTCAAGGACATTGAGACTAAAGGCATCGTCAGATGAACTTTATAAGTATTTGATCCACTTCTTTGAAGAATGTTATGGGTATCTTTAGAGGGATCACATTAAATCTGTATAATGCTTTGGGGGAGTATTGCCATTTTAATTATGTTAATCCTGCCAATCCATGAGCAGGGTATGTGTTTCCATTTCCATGTGTCCTCTTTTATTTTTGGAGTAGGGCTTTACAGTTTTCTTTGTATAGGTCCTTCATGCCTTTGGTCAAGTTGAATCAAGTTGACTCCACTTTGAGTTTGTGTGGCACTAATTTGAATGGGATTGCCTTCTTAACTTCATATCTTCCCTATCATTATTGGTGTATAAAAAGGCCATTGATTTCTGTGTGTTAATTTTGTAGCCTACCACCTTGCTATATGAATCTATTGTTTCTAGAAGCTTTTTCGTAGAGTCCTTAGGGTTTTCTAAGTAGAGTATCATGTCATCTGCAAACAGTGAGAGCTTGACTTCTTCCTTTTTTATCTGGATTCCCTTGATAGCTTTTTCTTGCTTGATTGCTATAGCAAGCACTTTCAGTACTATGTTGAAGAGGAGTAGTGAGAGCGGACAGCCTTGTCTTGTACCAGAAATTAGAGGAAAGGCTTTTAGTTTTTCTCCATTGAGGATAATATTTGCCATTGGCTTGTGGTAGATGGCTTCAACTAGATTGAGTATGGTTCCTTTCATTCCCATCTTGCTGAGAGTTGTTTTTTTTTTTTGTTTTTTTTTTTTGTTTTTTTTTTTTGTGGTTTTGGGTCACACCCGGCAGTGCTCAGGGGTTATTCCTGGCTCTAGGCTCAGAAATCGCTCCTGGCAGGCACGGGGGACCATATGGGGCGCCGGGATTCAAACTGATGACCTCCTGCATGAAAGGCAAACGCCTTACCTCCATGCTATCTCTCCGGCCCCCTTGCTGAGAGTTTTGATCAAGAATGGGTGTTGGACCTATCAAATGCTTTCTCTGTGTCTATTTATATGATCATGTGATTTTTATTTTTTTGTTATTGATGTTTTGTATTATGTTGATAAATTTATGAATGTTAAACTTATTTGATCATAGTGTATTATCTTCTTGATGATGCATTGGATCCTATTTGCCACGATTTTGTTGAAGATCTTTGCATCTGCATTTATCAGGTATATTGGTCTGTAATTTTCTTTTTTGGCAGCATCTCTGTCTGGTTTTGGTATCAAGGTGATGTTGGCTTCATAAAAGCTGTTTGGGAGTGTTCCTGTTTTTTTGATTTCATGGAAGAGCCTGGCAAGAATTGGTAGTAGCTCCTCTTGAAAGGTTTGAAAGAATTCATTAGTAAATCTATCTGGGCCTGGGCTTTTCTTTTTAGGCAGATATTTTATTACAGTTTCAATTTCCTCCATAGTGATGAGGGTGTTTAGATATGCTACATCCTCCTTACTTATCTGTGGAAGGTTATAAGTGTCCAAGAATTTATCCACTTCTTCTAGGTTCTCATGTTTAATAGCATAAAGTTTCTCAAAGTAGTCTCTGATTACCCTTTGGATCTCTGAAATGTCTGTCGTGATCTCCCCCTTTTCATTTCTAATATGAGTTATCAGGTTTCTCTCTCTCTTTGTGAATTTTATGGTTTATCAATCTTGTTTATTTTTTTAAAGAACCAACTTCTGCTTTCATTGGTCTTTCGGATTTTTTTTTTGGTTTCCACTTCATTGATTTCTGCTTCCAGCTTTGTTATTTCCTTCTGTCTCCCTATTTTTGGTTCCTTCTGTTGGTCATTTTCTAATTTTATGAGCTGCGTCATTAAGTTATTCAGGTATGCCCCTTCTTTTCTGATGCGTGCTTGCAAAGCTATAAATTTTCCTCTTAGGACCTCTTTTGCTGTGTCCTATAGATTCTGGCAGTTTATGTCTTCACTATCATTTGTTTTCAGGAAAGTTTTGATTTCCTCTTTAATTTCATCTTGGACCCACTGGTTGTTCAGTAGTAGGCTGTTTAATTTCCAATTGTTAAAGTTTTTCTTCTGTGTGCCTTTGTAGTTCACATATAATTTCAGAGCCTTGTGGTCAGCAAAGGTAGCCTGCAAGATTTCTATCCTCTTGATTTTATGAAGGTATGTTTTATGTGTCAGCATGTGGTCTATCCTGAAGAATGACCCATGTACATTGGAGAAGAATGTGTATCAGTGGATAGCCTCTCCAGCAGGTTAAAGCAGCTTTCAGTATTCTATCTCTATCTGTGGGATTTGTCATTGTAACGAGGATGTGTCTTGGGATGTTTTTCTTCGGGTCTCTTTTAACTGGTACTCTTCGGACATGCAGGATTTGATTGCATGTGGTCTTTAACTCTTGGAGTATCTCTTTGATGATGTCTTTGACAGTTGATTCTTCCTGTGGATCTCCTACCTGGGCATCTGGGACTCCAATGATTCTTATGTTGTTTCTGTTGAGTTTATCAAAGATTTCTATTTTCATCTGTTCACATTCCTTGATTACTTTTTCCATTGCCTGATCGTTTGTCTTAAGTTCTTTTCCAATTTCTTCTGCTGTGTTGAGTTTTTCTGCATCTCATTTTCCAGCATGCTGATTCTGTCCTCAGCAGCTGTTAACCTGCTGGAGAGGCTATCCACTGAGTTTTTTAGTTGAGCAACCGTGTTTTTCAGATGTTATTTCAGTTTGGAGTTTTCTGATTTCTGTCTTTGTGTTCTGTTCAGATTGATCTGTCCTTTCTTTGAGTTATACAAACATCTTCCATATTTCTATTCTAAACTCCATATCTGACAGATTAATCAGATGGTTGGAATTTTTTTGGTCATCCGAGCTATTGTCTTCATTCTCTGTGCATGGTGTTTGCCTGTGAGGTTTCCCCATTGTCACGCTTGTAGTGTGATTTTTTTTTCTGCGTGTTGTGATGGGGTTCAATTGGTTAGAAAGAGTGTGCGGTCACAAAGGGAAGCGGAGCTGCAGCGCTCTTCTGTGGCCTCTAGGTGACAGTTTTTTGGGGGTGCGCTTCTTAGGTTCTGAGGAGAGCTTCAAGTATTCAGGACAGACAAGCAAAGCAAAGAGTTCCCTTCAAGTCCTCAGGGTCATACAAGGCACAGCAGGAGGACGGAGCCAGCCAAGAACTCTGTAGCAGACAGGATCACCGCCAGGAACGCTGATGAAATTAAATCTCAGGCAGCTGAAAACAGCATGGCCCAAGATGGCTTTTGCGCCCTTCTGACACCCAGCAGAAACCAGCAGGAATCAGTATGTGTACGTCCTGACCACCTCTGAATCAGGCAGGATCGCGGCAGGAACACTGATGAAATCCAGTCTCAGGCAGCTGAAAACAGCATGGCCCAAGATGGCTTCTGCACCTTTTTGACACCCAGCAGAAACTAGCAAGAATCCGAGAAGTTCATTTCAATTCGTTTTTGTACTATATCCCTCCATTCTCATCTGGTTCCTAGAGTCTCATTTGATAGATGTTCTGTGAATCTAAATTGTATACAAGTTAATTTGTTGGGTTTTTTCCTTTTTTTCTTTTCTATTTTTTAAGATAATTTCTTTATTTAAACACCATAATTACAACCATAACTGTAGTTGAGTTTCAGTCATAAAAAGAACACACCCTTCACCCATGCAACCTTCCCATCATCAATGCCCACATCTCTTCCCTCCCCCATACCCTGCCTGTATTTGAGACAGGCTTTCTACATCCCTGACATTGTTATGATAGTTCTCAGAGTAGTTTTTCTAACTGCACTCATCACTCTTTGTGGTTGGCTTCATATCTTGAGCTTGTCATTCCAGCCTTCAACCCTGGGAATTATTTCAATGTCTTTAATTTTTCTTAAAACCCATAGATGAGTGAGACTATTCTGTGTGTGTCTCTCTCTCCTTCTGACTAACTTCACACAGCATAATAGACTCCATTTACGTCCATGTATAAAAAAATTCATGACTTCATTTTTTCTGATGACTGCATAGTATTCCATTGTGTATATATACCACAGTTTCTTTAGCAATTCATCTGTTGAAGGGTATCATAGTTGTTTCTAAAGTCTGGCTAATGTAAACAGTGCTGCAATGAATATAAGTGTGAGGAAGGCATATTTGTATTGTATTTTTGTGTTCCTAGGGTATATCCCTAGGAGTGGTATAGCTAGATCATATGGAAGCTCAATTTCCAGTTTTTTGAGGAACCTCCATATTGTTTTCCATAAAGGCTGGACTAGATGATATTCCCACCAGCAGTGAATAAGAGTTCCTTTCTCTCCACATCCCCGCCAGCACTGATTGTTCTTGTTCTTTGTGATGTGTGCCAGTCTTTGTGGTGTGAGATGGTACCTCATTGTTGTTTTGATTTGCATCTCCCTGATGATAAGTGATGTGGAGCATTTTTTCATGTGCCTTTTGGTCATTTGTATTTATTCTTTGAGAAATTGTTGATTTTTTCTCCCCATTTTTTGATGGGGTTAGATGATTTTCTTGTTAAGTTCTGTCAGTACCTTGTATGTCTTAGATATTAGCCCCTTACCTGATGGGTATTGGGTGAATAGCTTCTCCCATTCTGTGGATGGCTTTTGTATCCTCAGCATTATTTTCTTTGAGGTGCAGAAACTTCTCAGCTTAATATAGTCCCATATGTGTATCTCTGTTTTGACTTATTTAGAGACTGCTGTTTCTTTCTTGAAGATGCCTTTAGTTTCAATGTCCTAGATCTTTTCTATTTTTTAAAGCCATCTTTTATTTTATCTTTTTTTTCTGTCCCCTATCTTTTTTAAACACCATGATTACAAACATGTTTGTAGTTGCGTTTCAGTTATAAAAAAGGAACATCCCGTTCACCAGTGCAACAATCCTACCACCAATGCATCCCCCATCTTCCACCTCCCCCAACTCTTGCCTGTATTCAAGACAGGGATTCTATTTCTCTCACTCACTACCATTGTCATAATAGTTGTTAGTGTAGTTATTTTTCTAACTAAATTCACCACTTTTTTTAAAGCCATCTTTTGTTTATTTTGCTGTTTTGAATATTCTGCTTCTAGTTTTTTTGTCATTCTGAGCACAATGCATTTTATAGTTATCTTTGTAGTTGTAATTGTTCCTCTACCCTTTGATCTCTTGTTTTTTGGTTGTCTTTATTCCTAAACTCTGAGAAATTCTTATCAATAATTTTTTAACTCTTGGTTTTTCCAATTCACCTTTCTGTTCTTCAGAGACTCCAATAATTCTTATATTGTTCCTCTTAAACTCATCCCATAATTCTCTGATATTTCTTTCAGACTTTTTCCACTTTCTATTGCTTTCTATTGGTTTCCTCCATCTCAATTCTTTGGTCTTTTCTTCATCTGTTGTTATTTTGCTTCTCAGACTATTTTTTTCCCATGGGAAGACTGGTTTGAGCCATATCCTGCATTGATTTGCTCTAGGCTTACTCATGGCTCTGAACTCAGGGATTATTCCTGATGGGCTTAGGGAAATATAAAGGAAATTGGGTGTTGAAACAAGATTGGCTATATACAAGGCTGTACCCTACCTGGTATACTATCACTTCAGCCCTCCTACACAGGACTTTTGTTGAGTTTTTAATATCACCATATCATCAACCATACTCTTCATTTCCATTGTTTTTATTATAGTCTTCTCATTTTGACTCGTAGTTTTTTATATTTTGATGATTGTGCCTTGTCTTTGAACTCATCAAACATCTTCACTTTGGTATCATAAAAGTCACTTTCTTTCCATCACTATGAAGAAAATTAACATGGTAATCGAAAGTCTTCCAAAAATGGGGCAGGAGCAATGGAGCAGCAGTTGATTGTTTGCCTTGCATGTGACTGACCCAGAATGGACAGCAGTTGGATTCCCCAGAGTGCCATATGGTCCCCCAAGCCAGGAGCGATTTCTGAATGCATAGCCAGGAATAATCCCTGAGCATCACCAGGTGTGGCCCAAATATCAAAAAAAAGGGGGGGGGGGCGGAGAGATAGCATGGAGGTAAGGCATTTACCTTTCATGCAGAAGGTCATCGGTTCGAATCCCGGCATCCCATATGGTCCCCCGTGCATGCCAGGAGCAATTTCTGAGCATGGAGCCAGGAAAAACCCCTGAGCACTGCCGGGTGTGACCCAAAAACCACACAAAAAAAAAAGTCTTTCAAAGAACATAAGCCCAGGTCCAGATGGAGTCACTAACAAATTCTTTTAAACCTTTTAAGAGGAACTACTACCAATCCTTTTCAGGCTCTTTCAGGAAATTAAAGAAACAGAAACATTCCCAAAAGTTTTTATGAAGTTAACATTACCCTGATACCAAAACCAGAGAACTGCAAAAAAATGCAAACTATACACCAATATCCCTGATGAACACAGAAGCAAAGATCCTCAACAAAATCATGGAAAATAGGATCTAACACCTTATTAAGAAGGTCATACACCATGACTAAGTAGGCTTCATTCCAGAAATGCAAGTATAGTTTAACATACATAAATTAATCAATATAATACACCATGTCAACAAAAGGAAAAATAAAAACCATATGATCATATCAATAGATGCAGAGGAAGTATTTGATGAAATCCAACACTCATTCATGATAAAAACTCTCAACAGGATGGGAATGAAAAGAACTTTTCTCAATAGAGTCAAGGCCATTTACCAAAAATTAATGGCAAATATTATTATCAATGGAGATAAACTAAAAGCCTTTCCTTTAAAATCTGGTACAAGACAAGGCTGCCCCCTCTCACTACTCCTATTTAACATAGTACTAGAAGTAATTGCCATAGAATTAGGAAATAAAAAGATATCAAGGGCATCAAGTTAGGAAAGGAAGAAGTCAAGCTCTCACTGTTTGCAGATGACATGATATTGTATATAGAAAAGCTGCTAGAAACAATATATTCATATAACAAAGTGTCAGGTTACAAAATTAACATGCAAAATCAATAGCCTTCTTATACACAGGTAATGTTAGATAAGAAATTGACATTAAAAAAACAATCCCATTCACATTAGTGCCACACAAACTCAAATACCTTGGAGTCAACTTAACTAAAGATGTGAAGGACCTATACAAAGAAAACTACAAAACCCTGCTTAAAGAAATAAAAGAGAACACAAGGAAATGGAGACACATATCTTGCTCATGGATTGGGAGGATTAGCATTGTTAAAATGTCAATACTCCTCAAAGCATTGTAGAGATTTAATGCAATCCTTCTAAGGATACCCATGGCATTCTTCAAAGTAGATCAAATACTCCTGAAATTAATCTGGAACAATAAACACTCATGAATAGTTAAAGCAACCCTTAAAAAAAAAAAAAAAAGAAGTTCGGAGGCATCACTTGCCCCAACTTTAAATTGTACTACAAAGCAATAGTCAATAAAACAGCATGGTATTGAAATAAAGACAGACCCTCAGATCAATAAAATAGACTTGAATATTCAGTGAATGTTCCCCAGATATACAACCAATTAATTTTTGATAAAAGGGCAATAAATGCAAAGTAGAGCAAGGAAAACCTCTTCAACAAGTGGTGTTAGAACAACTGGTCAGCCACATGCAAATAAAGCAAACTCAGACTTCCATCTAACACCATGCACAAAGGTCAAATCCAAATGGTTTAAAAACCATTTGTTATCAGACTTGGAACCATAAGGTATATAGAAGAACACATAGGAAATACACTCTATGACCTTGAGACTAAAGGAGTCTTCAAGGAGGAAACATTGCTCTCCAAAAATTGGAAGCAGAGATAAACAGATGGGATTATATTAAGCTGAGAAGCTTCTGCACCTCAAAAGAAATAACGACGAGGATACAAAGGCCACTCACAAATGAGAGGAGCTATGGCTATACCCAATGCCCATCAGATAAGAGGTTAATATCTAAGATATACAAGGTACTGAGAGAATTTTACAAGAAAAAAACATCTAACCTCATAAAAATGGGGAGAAGAAATGAGCAGACACTTCCTCAAATAAGAAATACAAATGGCCAAAAGACACATGAAAAAATGTTCCACATCACTAATCATCAGGGACATGCAAATGAAAACAACAATGAGGTACCATCTCATGCCACAGAGACTGGCACACATCAAAAAGAATAAGAACAATAAGTGCTAGTAGGTATGTGGGGAGAAAGGAACTCTCATTCACTGCTGGTGGGAATACCATCTAATCTAGCCTTTATGAAAAACAATAGAGATTACTCAAAAAATTACAAATTGAGCTTCTATATGATCCAGCTATACCACTCCTAGGAATATACCCTAGGAACAGAAAAACACAATATAAAAGGTCTTCCTCACACTTATATTAATTGCAGCACTGTTTACAATAGTCAGAATCTAAAAACAACCCATATGCCTCTCAACAGATGAATTGCTAAAGAAACTGTGGTACTTATACACAATGGAATACTATGCAAACATCATAAGAAATGAAGTCATGAAATTTTTCTATGCATGGATGGACATGAAATCTATTATGCTGAATAAAATTAGTCAGGGGGGAGAGAGAGACACACAGAATAGGCTCACTCATCTATAGGTTTAAGAAAAATTAAGGACATTATTGTAATAATGTCCAGAGATAATAGATATGAAGGCCAGAAGGACCAGTTCATAATATGAAGATCACCACAAAGATTATTGAGTGCAGTTAGGTAAATAACTACACTAACAACTATCATGACTAACTTAATGAGTGAGAGAAGTTAAATGCCTGTCTCAAATACAGCCAGGGATGGGAAGGAGGGAGGGGGGCATTGATGGTGGAAATATTGCACTGGTGAAGGGAGGGTGTTCTGTTTATGACTAAAACTCAGCTACAATCATGCTTGTAATTATGGTGCTTAAATAAGATTTTATTAAAAAAAGAAAAAATTAAAACACAACAAAAAGCCTAGCTACACTTAATATTACACATGCTGGTTCCATTAATATTGTATTAAAATGCAAGATTTCATATTTTCTTATACAAGAATTATATTCCATTGTGTTTATATACAAGTTCCCAGTCTATTCATTCATCATTGGATCTTAAATTGTTTCCTGATATTGTCTATAATGAATAGCTCTTCAGTGAGCACAAGTGTGTCTTTTTGAGACATCATTGTAATAATGCCCAGAAACAATAGAGATGAAGGCTGGAAGGACCAGCTCATGATAAAATGCCTTGCATGCAGAAAAATGGTGGTTCCAATCCCGGCATCCCATATGGTCCCCTGAGCCTGCAATTTCTGAGCGTAAGGCCAGGAGTAACCCCTGAGTGTTGCCGGGTGTGACCGAAAACAAAATAAATAAATAAATAAATAAGCTCATCACAAAGAGTGGTGAGTGCAGTTAGAGAAATAACTATGCTGACAACTATCATGACAATGTGAATGAGTGAGAGAAGTAAAATGCCTGTCTCGACTACAGGTGGTGGGGAGGAGTGAGTTGGGGGACATTGGTGATGGGAATGTTGTGCTGGTGAAGGGGGGTATTCCTTTTATGAATGAAACCCAACTACAATTATGTATGTAATCATGGTGCTTAAATAGAGACATAATTTAAAAAAGAGCAGCCATACACTTCAGGAGATGTGACCCTGTGCCTATTAATAAGATAGAGATTATGTGTGCAGACTTCAGAATCTTAAAGGAAAAGAGAGGAATCCTCCTCCAGTCCATAGCCCAGAGATGTCAACCTAAAAATAAATCTCACTTGGAAGGGTTGTGAAGCAAAGAGAGGATCTGGAGATGTGATGACGGTTCCATTTAAAATTTTTCCAATTTCAAATTTTTATCAAAATGAGACATCTGAGGAAACAGATTCAAAAACTTGGAATCAATATACATTTAGATCACAGGTTCTGCAAAGCACCAAAGAAAGTCTATTATTTGGTGTTGGTTAAACAAGGGGAGAAAGTACAAAATCTGTGACAACTTCAGGACTTGCTCCTAGGAACATCTTGAACTTAATATGGCCTGAGAAGATAAGTATGGTTGGCCATGCTATGAGATATTATGTTAGCTATTACTGTGACCTCTGCTTCACAAAATTGGGATTCTACACCATGCTGAATGCCATTGACTGAATGTGACTGCCATTAAGTATAATAAGCTATCTACCCAATGAAATCTGTCTCTTGTCTAATTTCAGGAATCTCTCCTGGCAAGGGGAACCATATGAGATGCCAAGAATCAGACCCAGGTTAGTTGCACATAAAGCAAACACCCTACCCATTGTGCTATTGCTCTTGCCCCAGATTTTTGCTGTTTGGGAATGAAGAAATAGTTCCCTATATCAGGGAGGGTAGAGAATATTGACAGCAACCCATGGTAAAATATGCCAAGAGTCAAGAGCACTTAAGCAAGCTCTTTTTCTACCATCTCATTTCTCTAATATCTCCCCTGTATATCACACCAACCACATCTGTAGGTATCTTGAACTGTACTTGCCAGTGAGGAGAAACTCCCAATTTTTTGTTAGCTATCTTGTCTCTTGCATCTATTTCCTTCATAGTTAGAAAGGCATAGTCCTCAGACCTCAGACAAAGAAGGAAGACTCATACAAGAGAGTTGGAACACTCAGGATTGCTAGTTATTTGTTTATTACTAACAACTAGGTAGCACAAAAGAATAAGAATGAACCATGTTAAGGCATAATCAGTGATGAGAAACAAGAGAGCCTCTTCCATTTCCAGGAGCTAATCTTGTAATATTCTGTAGTAAAATGTCCAGGGCATTCTAATCATTCCAGTGGAAGATGGCTGCAACTTTCATGGTAATTAAAACATTTCTACTCTCATCCAGAAGCATTGGCTTCAGAAAATTATCACCAAACTTGAGTGTTTATGTTGCACTAACCTTTACAAAAATGAGCATATTATGAGACAGAAAGACTAAACAGGTTTTATAGTCACCATTTTTCATACCATGTGAGACAAATACCATGACCCCTAAGGGTAAGTCTATTCATCTGTGTATTTTGGATCCTTCTCTGCTATGCAGTTTTGTGGCTGTGAAATGCTGTTTAATCCAGTTTGTGTTTGCATTTCATTATGCCTGAATTTTAAATCATGTTCCAGATATTTGTACTTATTTTTAACTCAGTTGGAGTAAATCTTTTTTCCAAATCAGTGTGATAAATGAGTGGTGTGCATGTGTAATTTTATTATTAAAAACATAAAAAATTATACAAAATCTTAAAATAAATATTTATTTTATATTATGTTCTTGATTCCTAATTTAATAATTTTATTTTTTCCCAATTTAATAATTTTAGTAATTACTAAGTTTAGTCATCTTAAAATTAAAAGCCCTTAGTTTGGACTTACCATGGGAAAATTAGGTAAATGACCAAATCTAAAAATGCAAATTAAGATACTAATTTTGGAACCAATAGTATGAGGGTCAATTATCCATATTGATCAAATATTAGAAGAAACATGGTTCTGCTCAACTCTCTGAAAACAGATACATTTGCAGTTTAGGATCTATGCCTTGGTCTCTGTTTCTCTCTCTTTTCAGCGGATGTATATAGGAAGCAGGAACAAGATAGAAAATAAAAATATACAAATCTAACCTAGAGGAGTTCTTGTTCTCTATTTATAAGTTGTCCTGTAGTAGAGAAACATGAAAAAAAAATAACATTGCTTCAAGGTCTAGGGTATTTCCTATAAAGTTAGCTTCTAAAGAAGAGTTGAATGTTCCTGAAAGGTACCATTCTTTCAAAATGTTTTTGCTTCAGAAATCTTCCTGATTATCTAGCTATAGATAATCACCAAATTTTTATGTATAAATTAAGAGATGTACATAGTGATCTGATTTTTAATCTGGAGTTATGTGAGAATATATAAGTATTTTAATTTAAGTATAGAAGGCTATATGGAGTTATATGTGGAATACAAAGTTATCCTATATATCCAGGGATATAAGGTGGTAGCAATCAGGGAGAGAAATGAAAAGTTCTGACTCAAAGCTGCAGTAACTGGAGGGGAAAGGGAAGGCAGGGATAAGCACAAACATGTGGACGTGCTTCAAATCTGAATGGATGCAGCAGCACCCATGCCTGTAGCCATCTCAGTGGGGGGTCCTGGGTGAATATGCTTTGATTAATAGTGTTCTGATGCTAATTTAGCTTTCTAAGCACGCCAGTTCCCAAAGGCTCTAGTAATTTTGATAAAAGCAAGAGTAACCCCCTCCCCCACCCCCCCAAATTACAAGAGCACTCCTACCAAAAAAAAAATTTATTTTAAGCATCCATTTTTTTTTACAAATCCCAACTGGTGGTTTCTGGAGCAGGAAGTCAAATGCCAGGTGTGTGATTCAGGAGCTGCTGCAGAGGGGGCTAACCTGCCAACTAGGTGAGAGCATCGCCAATACTGGGAGAAGCCCCTAGATGGAGCAGATGAGTCTGTTGTGAGGTGGCTTCTCGGAAGGACTGAGTTTCCAAACTCGTGGACAGGACGGGAGCAGTCAACTGAAAGTTTCTGGGTAGCGCTTTATAGCAAGAAGCAAGTGGGGCTGACAGCAGAAGGAAACCTTGCCTCAGCAGCTCTGTGTCCTCTGCCGACGTTAAGCATCTGCCCCTGGAACATTGAGGGATGACCACCTGTGCAACCTGGTGACCCGAAAGGAAACTGGACCCAGCTTTCTTCACAGACTAGCTTCTGCTTACACTGAACAACTCTGGAAAGGCATCCAGGTAAATTAAACCTTTCTCCTTCTTTTTTGGTTTTCTAAATTTGTTGACTGTGAGTGAGGTTGAGGTGTCACATTGACTTCGAAACCTGCGAAATCTGAGTGCATTTTTTAAATACGTGTCATTTTTGGGTTCCGTTTGAACAAGTTTTCTGGTTACTGTATTTCTCTGCACTGCCAGTTAGTTTTAAGACCCAAGATTATTCCTTTGTTTTCAGAAAAGCATCAGAAACCCCATTTTGCTATTGGTTGCATATTTGTTTAGTGAGCCAAACCCTGTGTATACTTAGCAGATTTTTGGATTTGGACTACAAGGACAAGAACGTGAAAGTGTTCTTGTGTTTTCTGAAACGTGTTCTCTGGAAGCAAGTAGCTAGCTGGGATCTTCAGTGGAGTCAGTGTCTCAAGAGATATTACAGGTGGACTTTTGAACCAAGGGTGAGACCCAGTGTTTAAATTGAGGGATGGGGAATATGTGAAAATAGAAGGGTAGGTTTGTATATAACCTAGGGTAAATTTGATGATAAAAGTTTAATCCAGTCAAAAGCTGGATTAAGCTACTCCTTAATGCTCAGACAGACCCAAAAATTTGGGTTTATGCAGAAGATTCCGTTCCCTCCCTTGCATCCTGTAGCCATGGAACATGCTCTCATCCCTTTTAGCATGGGAGAGAGAGAGGCACATGCCTGGAGAACTAAAATATAAGTCCAACAGGGACAGTTAAAAGTAGGGAGGTTGTGAGTGCCAGATTAGCAGAGCTGAAGCCCTTATCCATCAAAGGAGTTGACAGTTTTAAACAGTGACAGGGTTAAGAGTTGCAGGGGTGAAAAATTGAAAGTAACAACTCAAGTTAGACACTATCATTCCCTGCTCTCAAGCTCCTGCTGTTTGCAGTTCTGACATTGCACTTTAGAACCAAATTGGCCAAGAGTAGAAATACAGTGAAATTCAAAATATTAAAAACGCTTTTTAAAAAATCATAATATACTAAAAAGTAAAGAAATCCATTTAAATAACTAAGAGAATAAAGAAATGCATTTAAATAACTGAGGTTTTTTTACCTGATTTAATGCTATGATATTTCAAAGTCTTATCCACTTAAAAACTATTTAAAGTTACACTTTGAGAGTTTACTGAAGTAAGAGTTACTAGTCAAAGGGAAATAAACATTTATTCTCATGTACCTTCTGTCACTGAGGTAGCAGTCTGGTTTTGCTTTGAAGTTGAGTGTTGGACCCTGCAATAATCAGCTGGGGTCTTTCCTTCCCATTCTTTCATAGAGCCAGGCTCAACTATAGGAAAACCCATTTGTGAAAGACTATTTCAAAGATAATCCTGATGCACAACTCTTTAAATAAAAACATAAATACTGTTTTCCTGAAATGTCTGATTTTCATTCTTTAGCCATTGCCTGGTTTCTGAAAGTGAATAGATTTTCACTTCATTAAGTATGCAACTTTGCATAATTCAGAATGTGTCTCAAGATATCAAGGTCTCACACTTTTCTTCTTTCTTTCTTTACTTATTTTTCTTCTGTCTGTCTTTTTGTCTTTATTAATTTATTCCACACCCAATATGGTGTAGTGTTCAAGTGTTAACTCCTGCCTTGGTGCTCAGATGTTGGTCTAATAGTATTTGGCAACTCTACTGAATACAACCATCTTCCCTTCTCTCATACTTCTTTTCTAAAAACCTAAGGCTTACTTGGGAAAAAATAAACCTAGTCTTATTCTCTATTTCCCAGAATATAAAGTCATAATTACATTTAACTGTGGAATATCTTCTCATCAAAGTTTCTTATATTCTAAAGGACCACAGATAATGACTAAGTAATCTAAGTCTCCTCTTTGGTCTAGCTAAGTGAGTTTTGTGTTTTCCAAAAGATAAAATTTATTATTAAGAAAAAAAATTCAGCAACACAACTTCAAAGACTCAAACAAATCTGAAATTCAAACAAAGTAGCTGTAAACAGGATGATGTTTTGAACGTCCGCCTGATGATTAAGTAGCTCAGTCGCTCTGGTCTGTCCCCTTACTGTCTCCTCCACCTGCACCATGTCCTACCTACATGCCTCTCAGCAGTTTTCTTCCTGGCTTGATTTCCTCAATTATCCCAGATGGCACCTGCCTTCTCATTCCTTTGATGCTGCTTTAGGCTCTGCCGAGGTAATTCCACCAATAACATCATTAATTAACTTATATTAAGTTCACTTAGCACATTAGACCAATTAGGAAACAAAGCACTCAAGCCCTGTCTGAGTGCTGCCTTTATCATAGCCTATGCTGTTGTCCTTAAATCCTTACATGACAAGGAGTCTTAGCCAACCTCCCATTACTGTTTCCTAAAAAGTAAAGCAAAGAAAGAGCAAATGATGCATCAATCAAACTTCTGTGCTATATCATATACCATTTTATATGACATTATTATTCATCACTTCCTTATTTTACAAATAAGGGCATTGAGGCTTTGAAAATTTAAGTGCCTGCTTGAAATGATTAATGGTCGTCATACCAGTAACAGCTGTCAAGGTTTGAAACTAAGAGTAACCAAGTATTGAGCTATGAAGTATATAACTAGGTGGGTTGAAGCCAGCACAACACCCCTGCCTTACACTGATATGTTTGCCTCTGTGAGGACAGATAAAAAAGATGAAATGAAAATATCAGACAAAAAATAACTAGAGGTTAAATGAATGCCCTCTTCAGTTGTTTAAAAAAAAAAGACTCACAAAAGCAACCTGGGTTTGATCTCTAACACTGTCTCCCCTTCCTCCCCCCCCCCAAAACATGGCTGGTCACTTGCCTCAATGGTAAAGTACATGCTTTGCATGTATAATGCCTGAGATAAATCTCCTGCATCACAAAACTAACATGTATTATTTATATGTTCATAAGTCCAGGGTCATATCAGCCTGGGCACCAGGATATACTGACCACCTGTAATTCTCATCAGATCAAAACTAAAGATGGGACCATCTCTATTTTATTTGTTACAAGCCATACTATTAAAGAATTTTAATAGAGAAAATATTAGAGTGAAAATATGAGATTGCCATCTTGATACATTGCAAAAATAGTTGAATATAGTAGTTTCAAATTATTCAATCTATATTATCTTGTGAAGGAAGAAATTTTCAAATGGCTCTAAGGTTCACTTATCACAACTTCTTGTCTTCTGTTAATACAAACAAATAAAACTTGGCTGTGTTTAACTTTTATGGTGTTTTAATGCCCAGTCTTGGTTTTATTAATCCTATACAATCAAATCTAAGGGAAAAAAACTTCACCCTGTGTCTTGGAAGATAGGCAATTGATTCAGTGATAGATATGGAATACAACTATCTGAATTCTCAGTTTTAGCATTTTACTAAATATAGGGAAGCTTCAATGAAAATATTTCCAAGAATTTAATGAATAAAATAGTTTTGTCATAGTAGGATTCCTCGTTTCTCTAATGACACACAGGAGGTAAGAGGGTAGGTACCCAAACATCAAAATACCTATGTAAACAAGCAAACATATTACAGTTAATAAAGCTATTCACTCTGGTTTACTACAAGTTGAATTAGAAAAGTTGAAGGGAGGCCGGAAAGGTGGCGCTAGAGGTAAGGTGTCTGCCTTGCAAGCGCTAGCATAGGACGGAGAGCAGTTCGATCCCCCGGTGTCCCATATGGTCCCCCCAAGCCAGGGGTGATTTCTGAGCGCATAACCAGGAGTAACCCTGAGCGTCAAATGGGTGTGGTCCTAAAACCAAAAAAAAAGAAAAGTTGAAGGAACTGTGGACTCTGTATCCTCTACTTAGGTCTTCCTACCTGGGCCATTTCAGTCAAACATGACTAATCAGGAGACCTGTTTTTCATTCCCAGTATCCATTATCCATTTCCAATATGTTCCCAAGAGAATGGCTAAGTGTGTGTGTGTGTGTGTGTGTGTGTGTGTGTGTGTGGATGGATGGATGGGGGTTGTTACTGAACATCACACAAAGAAACACATTTGAGTATATAGCCACAAAAGTGCCATTAATAAGTTGTTGTTATTCCAAGTCTATCATGAGCCTGGAAATGAGAATATGCTCTATGTGTGACAAGAAGGTGCCTTGGCTCAGGAGTCAAGCAGAGTACTAATAGTCACAGCTGTGTTATCATTATGAACAGCATGAGACCTGGTGAGTGGTATCCAAGCTTAGCTATGTTATTTTTAGATCTTTTAACAGTGTACAGTAAATGGTTATATAGAAGCAACTGAAAGATGAGCTCCAAATTCTGAAATAAGATATGATTTTCCTGAAAAGAAGAGGGAGAAAATTCTGCCAAAAATATTTTAATCCTCATATAAAGCACCTAGGGAAAAACTTGCAAAACTAGGCTGCAAGTTAAAAAGGAGAGGTCACAGTTGTGGCTATCAGTTACTCTTCAAAGTAACTGTTTTTTGTTGCTATATTTTTAATTCCACATTACTTTTTTTAAAAAAAAAAAAAAAAAAAAAAAAAAAGCTAAACTGTGATTTACAATATTGTTAATGACAGGGTTTCATGCATAGAACATTCCAACACCACACCCTCCACCAGAGGATCCACTTTCCCCCTCAACTCATGGTTACTCCCTCAACCCACCTGCCACTCCTGTACCTCTGTGTGGTAAATTCAATTCTGAAAACTAGTCCTAAGAACAGGTCATTATTTCTTAAACATCATTTACAAGAAAAGAAAGGGGAAAAAAACAATGTTTACAATTACTTTATAAACCATGGTTGCAAGGTTATTCAGCATGGTTTATTTTCAGTTGCATAGTTGTTCATGATTGAGGAGTTTCAGTCATACAATGTACAACACCCTTCACCAGTGCGCATTTCCTACCATCAATGTCCCAAGTTTTTCCCCCACCTTTCTCCTGCCCTGGGAGTGTTGTGTTGACTTCAGCCTACCTAGTTATGCACTGCATATATAGGTAGAGATAGAGAGATAGAGAAATAAATAAATAAATATAGTACAGATTCCTTTTTTTTCCCTTTTAGACACTATATGGTTTGCAATATTGTTACTGACTGGAGTATCATGCATATAGATTTAATTCTGCAATATATCTCCTTTCGATACCCAGTTCTTGGCCAGAGTGATCATTTCCAACTATCATTATCATAGTGATTTGCCCTCACTGCACTCTCCCTATATTTGTGGCAAGCTTCCTACCATGGACTGGTCCTCTAGGCCCTTGAAAAGTTGACAGTTGGGGGCCAGGGTGGTGGTGCAATTGGTAGGGCATTTGCCTTGCACGTGCTGACCTAGGACAGACCGCGATTAGATCCCCAGGCATCCTGTATGATCCCCCAAGCCAGGAGCAATTTATTTTTTTTTGGAGTAAAGTTTTTTTTTTTAACATAATTTTTATTTTGATCATAGTGGCTTACATATTGTTGACAATAATATTTTAGGTACATATTTACATAAAATCAGGGGGGATTCCCATCACCGGTTTGTCTCCCCTACTCCTCCGTTTTTGTCCTACCTTCCATATCCTCTTCCCTCACCCCCAGGGCTGCTAGAATATGTGGTCCCCTCTGTACCTATCCTATTACTTCGTAGTCTTACACCTGTTTGGTCCTGATGCCTCCTTTATTTCCCCCTCTAATTGGGGGACAGGACTAGCTAGTTCAAGTTATGTGGTTTTGTTTGAAGAGGAGAAAAATAATAAACTGGGGTAAAAGTCTAATATGCCGGGAATAAGCAGAATTCTTTTAGAGGCTCTCGCCATCGGTTTGAGAGATGAAGGAGAAAAAGAAGGTGAAACCGTCCACCCCTACGAAATGAAGTGTCAAATATCTATTAGGAGTTCCAACAATAACGCTAAGCACCCCAAAAGCAGAACAAAACAAACAAACAAACAAACAAAAAATGTCGTGGTCTTGAGAAAGGCATCATGGCAGATCCCATGAAGAGGGAAAAGAAGGGGTCTGAGAGATCACATGGAGGCAAGGCGTCTGCCTTTCATGTAGGAGGTCATCGGCTCGAATCTCTGCGCCCCACATGGTCCCTCATGCCCGCCAGGGGCAATCTCTGAGCCCGGAGCCAGGCGTAATCCCTGAGCACTGCCGGGTGCCACCCAGAAATCTGAAAAGAAGAATAAAATGGAGAAAAAAAGATAAGTGGGGGCAATAACTTCAATAACCACACTAAAACAAAGAAATCGACCAAAAATAGATAGGTAAATAAAAATAATAATAGTAGTACATGAAGATAAAACGTAATATATGAAAAATAAACAATGTGTTTTTTTTTCCCTCCTGCCCAGGCACAGTAAATATTGGGGTCATTCAAAAAGGGATTCACGTGGCCTAAGAGATATGGGATTTCTCCGCCCTTGGAGTATATTGTCATGGGATCAACTATAGACTCTGTTCATGATCCTTTATTCTCCCGGTGGTGCATTTGTGGAGTTTGGGAGGCTTCTGCTCCATCCTGGGTGTTATAGTGAGACCTCTGTATCTAGAGATCTCAGTATCTGCACAGTTACAGAGGTGGGACTTATGATGAAGTCAGTCTTTGTGGTTGTAGAAGTTCTGTTCCCTCCGTGTCACTCCAGTGCCAGGAGCAATTTCTGAGCACATAGCCAGGAGTGACCCCTGAGCATCACCGGGTGTGGCCCCGAAACAAAAAAAGAAATTGACAGTGATATTCAGATACATTCATTTATACAGCAAATCTTTTCTGGACATCTAACCCCACTGCAGGCTCTGTTCAGAGATGATTCCTGGGATTCAAAGATTCAGTAGTATGGTGGGTAAAGAGAAAACATGCCTCTGCCTCATAGAGTTTACGGTCCATGTAGAGCGAGACATATGATGCATTGGTAGGAATTTAATTTCAGGAAAAGTCAGAGTTAAGGAACAAATAGATTCCTTAATAGGTCCTGGCTGAGGTGCTCTGGCAAATGGTGGTAGCTAACCTGGTTTCATTTCCCCCAAAGAATAAGAAGATGAAAATCATTTGGTGGGAGACAGTCTAGAAAAAAATTAGGGGTATAAGAGCAAGAGTGAAATTATGAGAAAGGATTTTCTAAGACTGACACCTTGGGAGCACATTTGTTGGGATTCAGGATTCGAACCATGCTTGGTCCTGGGTTGCCACTTGCAAGGCAAACACCCTACCACTGTGCTATCTCTCCGGCCCCTAGAGCACATCTGTTGGATTTCTGAAATAGGACAAGTCAGCCTAAAAACACAAAGGACAGTTAATGCAATATATATTCAGTTGGTTTCATTAATTTTATTGACCAGTAAGTAGGGTTTAGTTTTCCAATTAAGTCTGTATGCTCTTGGGTAAAGCACTTGCCTTGCACATAGCCAACCTGAATTTGATCCCCAGCAGCATATATGATACCCTGAACCCCACCAGAAATGATCCCAGAGCAGAGTAAGTTCTGAGTACCATCAGGTGTGCTCTAGGACTACCCCCTAAACAAAAATTTTTTGTATAGAAAACCTTACCTTTTGAGGTTTGTTTTATTTGAGATTTACCCCTAATAAAACTTCCTCCTCATAGTCCATCAATTGGACACTTTGAGGAATATCACTACTTAAATGCTTCCTTTTCTATAGGAAGCTACCTTTCTTAAAAGCAACAAAGGGAGTGTTGACCTGAGTCAACCGTGCTCCATTAGATTTGCAGCGTGTAATTTCCTCTTGATATATTTTTTATGGGCAATAAAATTTGTAATAGTATTTTTCAGAATCAGAAGAACCCTTTTAAATTTTAGTCCTTGTCGAGTTCTAAGAGGGAGACCATCCCTTAGATAGAGCAGCTCTTATCTCCCTGGGTGGGCTCTGGCACAACCCAGCACTGATTCCACCACTCTAGGGACTAGGCAAATGCCTTGTTGCCCTTGAGCATTCATTGAAGCAATTTGCTTCTAAATCTATGAATGAAACCAAGGCAAGATGATTCTGGTGTCTTGAGACACTTGGTTTAGAGTGTATACTAAAAAGCAACGGATGAACTTTCTCAAAATTGCTCCAGGTTGGTTTCCAACCTGAGGCTTCACAGGAAAATCATTATCCAAACAGACCACACACACAGCTCTTTGACTTTACTTCATGATTGGCATGTGCGAGAAGAAGCGGCACTTCAGAATATTATTATCCAGATGATTATCAAAGTTGTTGCATTTGAAGGCAAATATTTATTTTGTGAAGATTGCAAAATAAGAGCAGTAGAGTGTTGAGCTCTTCCTTGCTTTTACAGAATAAACAGAATTGAGATATTTGCAATGGCAATGCCCCTGTTCTTTCAGAAGGCGGACTTCTGTCTCCTGTGGCATTGATCAGACAAAAGCAGAAGCTTCTGGAGGTGTGAGCCTCATAGGGATAAGCATCCTTCCATCCTCTTCTTGGGTTCCTTTCAGATGAGCTCCCAAGTGTAGTCTGCAAAGTGGACTTTCAGGTGTACTTCCCATTTATTCTGGTGGTTTGAGAAAGGGGCTTCTCTAGACACTTTGAGGTTTTCTTTGTTCAATAAAAGAGACCACTTCATTTGCTAATGGGCTAATGCACTTCAAATCATGCTCAAGTTTTGTTAGTTCTGAAACAACACAACATTTCTCTCATTCTTATACCATCTCCAAAGGAATAAATCAGGCAAATATCCATATATTCGCACATAAAATGACAGATAAGAAGTAGAGAAAGGCTTGCCACATGGATCAGAGCTGTAATAATTATGTGTGCAGTGTCTGCTTTCTACAACATGAGCTTTTGTTCTTTGGGGATGAGGAGGTAGATCTCTATAAGGAGAAGCCCTATAACTCTTTAGAATATAGATATTAAGTAAATATTTATACAAGATGGTTTCTATGTGTTATTGTGGTTTTCACATGATTTCCTTCATTTAATCTGCCTAGCAGTCTTTTGACATAAAGATTATCCTTACTTTTTCACAAATATACATACAGATAAGGTTCAGTTAGGTAAAGTGACTTACTGAAGAGTTCTTTCCCTTTATAAGAAACATGATTTCAATTCAGGTATGGACTTCAACTTGGTGTCTTTTTCCTGAGATTCTTCAAAGATCAGCTCTCAAATGAGGCCCAGGATATTAGAAACTGACTTTATAGCATATAACCTTTGGGTAGTGATGGGGTATAATTTCTACCTAAAGATATGTCTAAAACTCTACACATCTTCTGAAATCCAGATATCTTAGTAGATTCCCTCATTGAGCTATGTTCAAGACACTACTTTCTTTGGGACAATAGTATGCTAGGAGCTAGTGAAGAAAGCATTCTTTTACCATCCTCCACTCCCATCCCAGGTAGTTTCCCCTTCTATACCAGGTAGGTCAGAATTGTAGGAGAGACAGACAGGCCAAGTCTACTTCAATTTCACATTTTTAATGGTGGTGTGGATATGGATGTGAGGTTACATTAAAGTAATCATGGCCACAGATACAGATAGAACTTGGGAAAGGTTGCTGAAACTAGAAGCTGAGTATAAAGCTCCTGTATAAACAGCTCACCCTTTGTATCCAACAGATGTGACTGAATCCTAGCTCCTGTCTATATAAGTGATAAAACTTTATTTAGTTAGAATTTGGGGACCATACACTGTGTTCAAGGATTACTCCTGTTAGTACTCTAAAGACCATATGCAGTGACCATATCATTATCTCTATACAAGATGGGTGATCCTTATGGGTGAACAATAAATATTGTTTCAAGTTAAGGATTCCTGCTGAGACTAAAAGTAGTCATGCCTGCCAATGCTGGAGAGATAATTTTCTCTCATATTTCTCTGAGGGACCCAGGAGATTTTTTTTTTTCACTTTCCTTCTACCCTGCAGCTATTTGGGATGTGGGAAAACTTTATTAGAATCTTATTATAGATCTTTTTACAATCAGTGAAAAGAAAATGGATAAAATTTGCTAAGCTAAAGAACTGGGAGACACTGAAACTTTTGGGGTTTCAGATGAAGAGTAAGTAGCAAATGACTACCTCCCACCCCAAAGTCCATCTGTCAGCCCTATTAATGACTGATTGTTATTCAGGAAAAATGTGTATATTATCATAAAATTTCAAAGCAAGTTTTGGAATGCAGTTAGCTTGGTTCTGTCACAGGTGGCAAGGCTGATGTCTATCTCACTCATCTCAACCTTCAGTGCCCCTGCTTCCATGTGTGAGGCGCGAAACATCAAGCTTCACAAGGCCACCAACACAATTTATGCCAAGTGGACAAAATGGAGACTCTTTAAATGTCCTATTGATAGCCACTGCTCAGAACTGTTATTTTTATTTAGTATAGAGATCACCCCCAGGTGGGACAGTAAGGGCAGATAACAGGTTATCCTGAGCCTATTCTGCCCAGGTTTACATATAAGACAATCTTTATTTTGGATGAAACCATTGTAAGCAGGTACAAAGAAACCAGGAATAATCTTTGTTTTGAGTAAAACAAGGTATAATCTAACACATGTTCATTAATGTATAAGTAAATTTCATTACTTTATGTTTCCTAACAGTTGCATAGTATTCCATTGTGTAGATGTACAATCTTTTCTTTATTCACTCATCTGTTCTTGGACACGAGTTGTTTCCTAATTATGGCTATTATGAATAGTGCTGTAATAAAAATAGGAGTGAAAAGAACTTTTCTACATTGGTTTTGAATCCCTAAAGTATTCCCAGGAGCAGTATTGCTGGAACATATGGGAGCTCAATTTTAAGTGTTTTGAGGAATGTCTATATTGTTTTCCAAAAAGGCTAAACCAGCCGACATTCCTAGTAGCAGTGAATGAGAGTATCTTTCTTTCCATGTCCAGTGCTAGTTGTCCCTGTTCTTTTTGGTGTTTTCCAATTTCTGTGGTATGAAATGATATCTCATTGTTGCTTTGATTTGCATCTTCCTGATAATTAGTGATTTGGATGGAGTATTTAGTCATTTGCCTTTTGGCCATCATTATTTATTTTTTGAGGAAGTTCCTGTTCATCTCTTCTTCACATTTTTGGATGGAATTAGTTTTTTCTTCTTCTTCTTCTTCTTCTTCTTCTTCTTCTTCTTCTTCTTCTTCTTCTTCTTCTTCTTCTTCTTCTTCTTCTTCTTCTTCTTCTTCTTCTTCTTCTGCTTCTTCTTCTTCTTCTTTTTTCTTTTATTTTGTTTGTTTTTGGGCCACACCCAGCAGTGCTCAGGGGTTACTCCTGGCTGTCTGCTCAGAAATAACTCCTGGCAGGTACAGGGGACCATATGGGACACCGGGGTTCGAACCAACCACCTTTGGTCCTGGATCAGCTGCTTGCAAGGCAAATGCCGCTGTGCTATCTCTCCGGACCCAGTTTTATTTTTTTCTTATTAGCTGCCAACATCCCTTCAATTAGCTAGGAGAGCCTAGAAGTCAGCACAGGCTCTGATG
Organism: Suncus etruscus; assembly: GCF_024139225.1. NCBI lineage: Eukaryota > Metazoa > Chordata > Mammalia > Eulipotyphla > Soricidae > Suncus > Suncus etruscus. Next base: position 34,457,857 of record NC_064856.1, on the reverse strand, counting down.
CCAGGTAACCTGTGCAAAACTGGAAATCGCAGTTCAATTGGGCAAGCTTTCTTCCTCCTCTGTAAAATAAACTTAGTAATATCTGGCTTGTTAGAATTTAACATGTGCATGGAAATGCTCCAAAATTGTGTGGTATATGGCATGCACTCCATAGATGATGTTGCTATCATTCAGTCACTTATTTTTTTCTAAAAATTACTTATCTTCCAGGTTATGGATACGATGAAAGTGGTATTACATTTGTACTCCTGCCCTATAGTGTAATCTAAAATCAGGATGCCTGTTATCCCAAAAATAAATTTATTGAATACTAACCTTGCCTCTGTGGGAGAAGAGTGAGTGGGATTGAGGATTTAAGGTAAAACTGGTCTTTCTTGCTATAAGATGAAGATTGTCTTGACTTTTCTAATTTGTGTAGGAATGATTTAGTGGGAGATCCCATTGTTGTTTACTCTGTCTTCAGAATATTAGCTCACTGGTCTTCTCTGCCTCACACTCCAAGATCCACTCTCTCAGACATCTTCTGAGAGTGAAGCCACGTGGATGGTCCTAGCCCCACATTGCTAGACTAATCAGTCCGTGTCTTCAAGGCCATACCCATCTGCTACCTATGGGTTCACAGTAGGGGCTTCTCTCTGCCAGCAGGTTTTCCAATTTTTTTTTAAGTCTCAGACCCTAATTCCATATCCTTCTGCAATTTCAGGCCTGATGTTGCCACCCATTGTCCATCTGGCAGCTGTTCCCCAGCTGTGTTCACATCTCCACCAACTCATTGCTGCCACTCACTCCTTCTCCAATCTTTCTGTCTCTGGTGGAATAGGCCTACGTGCCCCACCACAAAATAAAGAAAAAGAGGTCCTTTCCTCACCCTGCAGAGGTTGCCCATGTCTCTTTGGCCCACTTTCTAGTTCACGCCTTATTGGATTAACCGGATGCCACCCCACTCAGTATAAGTATAAGACAAGCAGGAAGAAAATATCCATCAATCTTATTCCTATATTTGTTTTGCCAAAACTTGGTCAAACATCCTGTTTTCAGAAGGAACATTTCAGTTTCTTTCTCTCTACATCCAGCCTGACCTGACTCTGTTTCATAACCTGTCAGAGGTGGAAAGGGCAATGGCAGGAATGCTGGCATAGGAATCAGTCGGCAAGGCTGGGCAGATGCTGAGGAACTGAGAGAAAGGCATGATTCTGCCTAGTTGGCTGACCTGCACCATTCCCCTCCTCCTGCACGGATTGGATCTTGTAGTTGTTATCTGTTCTCATTCCTAAGCTTCAGAAACCCAGGGTCAACCTGTCCATGTAAGTTTCTTGGAACAGAACTTGGGGCCACGTGGATCACTGGAATATGGCAGAAATATTAGAGAACCTGAAGTTTAAACACCTCGTGTTAACAAAGGATCCCAAACTTGGCAACTTACAACAAGTCATTGTGCTATTACATGCCATCGTTGTTGAGTTGTAGTTGAAGGTGGCTCAGGATTCCATGAGGTGGCAGTTTAGCAAAGGCTACATCAACCCAATGTTCAACTGCACATGCAGGATCCACATTTGAGAATGATCACTCAGAGACCTCAGATCCTCACTTTTTAGCCTTTTCAGAGGTTGCCAGTGTTCCGAGACATGGTAGTTGGGGGAGGTAGGAACTTCAGTGCCTTTATGACCTCGAAGGTTGCCATAATGACTTCAGTTCTTTTCTGTTTGTTAGAAATGAGTCATTAAAATCCAGCCTACACTCACGGGGAAGAGAACTGGGCTCCAATTTGTGTATGCAGTGTCAAAGAATTCTGTACCTATTTTAAAGCTCCCAGCTGATTTCTAATGCTAGAAAGCTGGGAAATGGCCCTGGGGTAAAAAGGTCTAAAATAGAGGTGCTAGAATATTAAGGCATGCCAGAAATAATTGAGAAAAGCAGAGTCAGAGGACTAACAGCATTGTGTACTGGGAGCCTGGACTCTCCATCACATTCCACTTTTACAATCTTAAACCAGCAATCACCATCATCATTATCAGAGGAACAAGGACAATCATTTGTATGTACTTGCCTATCTATGCTAAGCTAAGAAGGTCAATGTCATCAAGAACTACTGAATTCACATGTCAACAGGAACTACTTAGTGACTGATGGAGGAAAGGAGCTACAGGCTGATTGACAAAGTGGGCTTAACTCATAGGAGCTGTCTCTCAGAAGTAGCTCAGATAAAGTGGTTACAGGACCCCCACTGAAACAGCTTTTCATTTTTGGTTTTTAGGGTTTGGGAGGTTTTTTTATTTTTTTATGTTTTATTTTTTTGCCTTTTTTTTTAATAGAAACCATTACCTTGTGATCTATAAAGTCCTTCATAGTTGAATTTCAGATAAACAGTGAATCAGTGCCATTCCCACCACCAGTGTCGACCTCCCTTTACCAAACTTCCCAGTGAGCATCCTATACCACCAACCACCCTTTGTCCCCTGGCCTGCCAGTATAACAGGCCCATTTAAGTTTAAGTTGCTAAAGTTTGGGTTTCTTGATTCTATTGTTATTGACTTTGGCTTGGATATTTAGTTCTGTCCTTTTTTTTAATCTCTACCTATGCACTCCACTTTTGATGGTGATTTTCTGGGAGGAAAGGTCCCACAAACCACCCATCTAGCCCTTCTTTCTCCTCTGCCTATCTTATTTCATTTAACTAAGTTTAAATAGTATCCATTCCCTACACTAACATGTTTCAAACTTCTCTGTGACCTTAAACAAACCTTGAAACTCAGTTTCCTTTTCTTTAAAATGAGAGGGCTGGTTCATCAGATATTTAAGGCCTCACCTCAATACTCTGTTCTCATCATTCATTCACTCTATTCATGTAAACACTGACTTGGTTCTTACTTTGTTTCTGCTCTCTCCTAGTTTACTCACCTCACAGAAAAGTACCAGAGTCCCTGGAACTCACTAGAGTAAATCATTTGATTGTTCTGGGGTGGATTCCAAGAATTCCATAGTCTTTAAAATTCCCCCCAATTATGCTAATGTGTAAGATTGTGGACTAGTCTTAAGGCATAAACATAAACTTTTGAGGATCACTTGAATTACCTGAATAGCCTGATGCTATGGGTCTGAAGTGGGGTCCCAAATTTTCCATTACTAATTTCAAGTAATGCAACATGAGTTAAACTTTGAACAAATTTCTAAATACACAAAATATAAAAATACAAACAAATTCCTATCCTCAAAAAATAATAAATCAATTAAAAAAGAAAGATTTTATGTGAAATGTTAAGAACAACTCCTTCTTGATCAGTTTATGGTCCAAACAGTGAATTATACTGTCTAATTTGGCTAGTTGGAGGAGGATTAGTAAATTCCCAACTAGACCTGGCCCATAATTTCACCTCCACCAACACAGGAGGATCAGGCAAAAAGAGCGCTGTGAGCTATCAAAGTATCTCAACATATTAGCTGGCTTTATTAAAATTAGATTTCCACAGGAAAAAAAGGAATTAGCAGATTTCTGTTGTTTGCATTTGTCAATGTGAGATCCTATTGTCAAAATTAAGCACTTTTTGCTTTGTGAGCTAGTTGTTTTGTTTTGGGTTTTTTTTTCCTTATAGCAGACAATTGACAGTGCTCAGAAGCTACTTGTTTGTTTTGAAGCCTGTCCTCATTGTACTGGAAAGGGAGGAAGGAAGGCAGCTGAGGACCAAGCATGTGTTCAGTCCTTCAAGCCATCTCTCTGGCCCAAATGAGTTAACATGTATAGTACAACTAATATAGTATATTTAATGGTGTGAAATTCTAGACTTAAATAAATTCTCATAAATTGTCTTTACTAAAATGTCTTTAATAAAACATCTTTAATGGAAGTTGCAAGTAAACTTTGTCCTCAATTTAAGAAAAAAAAAATCTTCCTTACATTTAAGTTTCCTATTTCTCTGTTAACTCTGCTTTCTATTTCCTGAGTCAAGAAAATCATGAGGATACTCAGAACTTTGGTACTTAGTAGAACTTTTGTTCTTCATTTGGTAGTCTTTTCCATGAAACAAACTAACCCTGTCTTCAGGGCTCTGTTGCTGTGTGGAAACAAACTACATTCACAACTACCTCGCAGGACATAAACTAACTTCATTCAGAATCTCAAGATAGTTTCCTGCCTCTCTAATATATCCAAATTTTGAGCGATACGCCTTAGCATCATATCCAGATAGCCTCAGTTCCTCTCAGTTCACAGTTAGCTAAAACAGAAGCCCAATTAAATTCTTGTTTTTCTTAATTTTATATAATAACAGATTGATATTCCTAAAACGCACCACTAATTTTTTTGGGGGGGGGCATATCGGTAACACTCAGGGGTTACTTCTGGCTATACACTCAGAAATCGCTCTTAGCTTGGGGGACCATATGGGATGCCAGGGATCGAACCAAGGCCCATCCTGGATCAGCCACGTACAAAGCAAACGCCCCACCACTGCGCTATTGCTCTGGTCCAACAAATCACTAATTTATAAAAACTTCTGGCAACTCATCCCAATGAGAATCTTATCAAATTTAATATAAAATGCAAATTTTGACCCATAAGAAATCACAAAGCAATTTATTCTTCTCCTCTATAGAATTTGCAGTCATTTTATTTTTGTAAGTCTTTTTAAAAATACGTCTCAACATCCAGTCACTCAGATACTCTTAAAAGTAGCTTTCCATTCCAGTGGCTTCCTCATTAATGAGTTGAAATAAAGCAGTTTAGGTTATGTTGAGTCATGGTTTTATCAAATGGGATGATTAGATTCTATAAGGCTCCTGTTAATCTGTGACCAGGAACTGTTTAAGAAATTAGGACTTTCTAGGTTTTGAACATTGTTTGATCTGCAAGAACAATGTTCAAAATCCATGTTTGTTTGAAGTTTAGACCATGTTAGTTTGCTTTAACTTCTGCTTTGGTGCAGCAAAAGAGTGCTGCTTTGGTGCTGACCCTTGTCCTATCATTTTTTTTTTTATATTTGCAATTATACTTTTTTTATTTAAACACCTTGATTACATACATGATTGTGTTTGGGTTTCAGTCATGTAAAGAACACCCCCCATCACCAGTGCAACATTCCCATCACCAATGTCCCAAGTCTCCCTCCTCCCCACCCGACCCCCGCCTGTACTCTAAATAGGCTCTCCATTTCCCTCGTACATTCTCATTATTAGGATAGTTCAAAATGTAGTTATTTCTCTAACTAAACTCATCACTCTTTGTGGTGAGCTTCCTGAGGTGAGCTGGAACTTCCAGCTCTTTTCTCTTTTGTGTCTGAAAATTATTATTGCAAGAATGTCTTTCATTTTTCTTAAAACCCATAGATGAGTGAGACCATTCTGCGTTTTTCTCCCTCTCTCTGACTTATTTCACTCAGCATAATAGATTCCATGTACATCCATGTATAGGAAAATTTCATGACTTCATCTCTCCTGACAGCTGCATAATATTCCATTGTGTATATGTACCACAGTTTCTTTAGCCATTCATCTGTTGAAGGGCATTTTGGTTGTTTCCAGAGTCTTGCTATGGTAAATAGTGCTGCAATGAATATAGGTGTAAGGAAGGGGTTTTTGTATTGTATTTTTGTGTTCCTAGGGTATATTCCTAGGAGTGGTATAGCTGGATCATATAGGAGCTCGATTTCCAGTTTTTGGAGGAATCTCCATATCGCTTTCCATAAAGGTTGAACTAGACAGCATTCCCACCAGCAGTGGATAAGAGTTCCTTTCTCTCCACATCCCCACCAACACTGTTTATTCTCATTTGTGATGTGTGCCATTCTCTGTGGTGTGAGGTGGTATATTTGCAATTATATTCTTTCTAAGAAGACATTTGTTTTTCATTATTTCTCTCTTTCACCTTTTTGCTGCTATTGACTGTCATGATTAATCAATAGCCTCCAACAAAACAACTTAAGGGCTAGAATCTTCTAATGCAGATTTGGTGAGGCAATTCTGTTTTAATTTAGTTCTTAGCTTCTCACTAATTTTTGATTAAGAATAGAAATTTTGGGCCCAGAGAGACAGCACAGCAGCGTTTGCCTTGCAAGCAGCCGATCCAGGACCAAAGGTGGTTGGTTTGAATCCTGGTGTCCCATATGGTCCCCCATACCTGCCAGGAGTCATTTCTGAGCAGACAGCCAGGAGTAACCCCTGAGCACCGCCGGGTGTGGCCCAAAAACAAAAACCAAAAAACAAAACAAACAAAAAAAAAAGAATAGGAATTTCAATTCACAAATTATATAGAAGACATTTATTAAATACCTAATAGATATGCAGCACCGTTTTACCACAAAAACATTTTAAAAAATGAAAGTTGAGTAAGCCCTATCCCCAAAGCCTTACCATCAATTTGGAAAGGTATTGAGTATTCTCAAACTAAAGTAACACTGCAAGAAGATGTATGATTCACATCAAAAGAGCATAGCAAAATATTAAACCAGAGAAAGGAAGAACAACAAAGAAACTTCAAGTAGCAACTAAAGTTTAATATGACCGATAGTTCTTTTCTGTCTTAGAATTTGCTTATGTTCCAATAAATCTGCTTTAAAATGAAAGGACTCTAAGTCCAAAATGCATTTACTATATTTAACCAAACTTAACATCATTGTTTAGGCTAGTTTGCCTTAAACATGCTGAGAACTCTCACTTCAGTCTACAGTTGGGTAAAACCTTCCAAAACAAAATATATTTTATAATAAAAAATGGAATTATTTACATGCAGATGAGCATTTTATAGATGTAATTAAAAATTTATTATAATGGGATATGAAAACTCAAAATACAGTATCCCAAACTGATGACAATACAAAGTATTGAGCCAAAGAGATACTAAGGATAGGGTGCTTGCCTTCTACTTGCTGACTCAAGTTCAATCTTCAGCATCCCATAAGATCCTCCAAGCCTGCCAGGAGTGAGCTGTGAGTGCACAGCCAGGAGCACTTCTGGGTATGGCCTCAAAAAAATAAAATACATTGCACTATAGAGTATGCATAGTTTCTCCTGGCAATCACATAGCTGGCAGGGTTTATATTGCTAGCCTGGGAGAGATCAGCATTCAGAATCAGAAGTACAGCTTTTATTGAGTGTGTATAGATTTCATATCATAAATTTGAAACCTCTTCAGTTGAGCCATCTGCAAACACTTTCAACACAAGAGCACACAGTAGGAGAATTGTGAATGGGACAAAGGAAAAATAGTGTGTTGTAGACAAAAAAAATAGTGTGTAATAGATTAGCCTTGATCATTTGGGGGGATATAGTCAGACTCAGACAATTTGTTTTCTCATAGAAGGCAAAGGAGGGTTACCATGAGCACACAGGTGAGAGTAAACCTTGTACAGATAAGCAAATATGCACACAGCTTGCTCAGAACTGAGGGTCACACAATTACAGCTCTTTGTGCCCAGGGCCAGTCACTTACCTGTGGGATTTCCCTGTTCATCTATTTCCAGTGAGTGAACACAAGGCTTTGCTCTGTTAGCACAGATGCTCAGGAGTTCTCTTTTTTCTGAAAAGCTATATTTGACAGATTTTAAACTGACTAATCTCCAAGGTTTTCTACCTTTTGTCTCTGAATTCTGCTCTCAATTACACTGTTATTTGAAGATAATTTATCTTGATGGACTCTTATCTTCCTTAAAAATAAAAATCCACTCATGAAACCCTCAAGCCAATCCACAGTTTAGTTTTAACTCATTAGCTTGTATTATTTATACTTTGAGGGGTAAGAGGAAAGAAACTGATATATAAAGTAAAATTGAAGCAATTAAAGGATCAAACTTAAAATTTTTTCTACAAAGGCACAGTGCCCTGTGAATGGTCGGCACCCAGTTCTTTTCAAGTTTTATAGCTACCTTGTTTGGGCAGAGAAATCAGGAAGTCACCTGCTGCAAACAGCGCTGTTACAAACCTCTTTGATTTAAAAAAAAAAAAAAAAGGATAAAAAGACAAGTTAAGGAATCCATAAACATTAACTTTAAAGATCTAGGATAGCAAGCCTTCCCATGGCAGACTTTCTCAGCTTGCAACCATCTTTTCCAAGTACTTCACTGCAGCCTCAGGGAGAACACGGAAGACTAAAGTAAAAGAAAAGTCTAGCCTTTGATATGGTTAATTTTTTTTTCTAGGTTTCTCTGTGAAATATGACCCACAACTGATTATCTCAGGGACTTGATCTCAAAACTAGAAGATTGCAGGCTTTCTGGAATAAACACTGTTGATGGGTGTGGTGTCAGAATTGAGTCCACAAGAAGTCATTAATAATAATTATATAGTAAGCCAAAAAATAAAAAAATAAAAATTTAAAAAATGAAGTAAAGGATGGGAGAGATAGCATGGAGATAGGGCGTTTGTCTTGCATGCAGAAGAATGGTGGTTCGAATCCCAGCATCCCATATGGTCCCCCAACCCTGCCAGGAATGATTTCTGAGCATAGAGCCGGGAGTGACCCCTGAGCACTGCCAGTGTGACCCAAACAAACAAACAAACAAACAAAAAAGATCTTTTAAAAAAACTAGTCTTGTCACTATGCCATTCTGCTCACCTCCAGTGAATGATAACAAAGTCTGAAATCTTGTTGCTGGGCCTCTCTCAAGACTGTATCTCTTTATTTTTTTACAATAATATATTTATTTAAGCACTATGATTACAAACATGATTGTAGTTGGATTTTAGTCATAAAAAGAACATCCCCCTTCACCAGTGCAACATTCCCACCACCAATGTTCTCCATCTCCCTCATCCCCCACCCCCTGCCTGTATTCGACACAGGTATTCTACTTCCCTCCCTCATTGACATTGTTATGATAGTTGCCAGTGTAGTTATTTTTCTAACTCACTCACCTCTCTTTGTGGTGAGCTTCGTTCGTATCATGAGTCAGTTGTTCCTGCCCTCATCTCTATTGTCTCTGGGCATTATTATGATAATGTATTTTATTTTTCTTAAAACCCATAGATGAATGAGACAGACTATTCTGTGTGTCTTTCTCTCCCTCTGACTTATTCCACTTGGCATAATAGCTTCCATGTCCATTCATGTATAGGAAATTTTCATGACTTCATCTCTCCTGACAGCTGCATAATATTCCATTATGTATATGGAATGTACCTCTTTAGACTCTGGTTAAGGTACATGAACATGGGTGAGATTCCTGTCCTTGATACCTTGTCATCTGGGCATTGGAACCCTGCCTGATTCTGCAGACTGCCTGGGCTTAGGTGAAGAAAGAGAAAATCAACCAACCTATCTGACTTGGGCCTCCTTTTATCTGCTGCTACTTCCTATTCATCATCTGTTCTTGACAGGGCACCTTTTAGGGTGAGTGAGATTAAAATGATCAGATTAGATTAATTTTAAATTAAGTGTTCAACCTGACACACTAATAGTTAATTAGGTTGTCTGGCACTGTACCCTTCCATTTCTACTGTATCAGGTGGAAGCACATTGTCCTCTAGGCTATCTCCCTTGCTGCCCCTTTTACCAAGTTGCCTGAAATACAGTCATAACAGTTTCAGGGAATTTTTTAAGCCTGTCATACTGGGAACTTTAACCTCTGAAGTTTGCAGTGAGAATACTCCATCCATACTCTGGTAGCCACTCCTACATCTACAGGAATCATTGGACTGGGTGTCCCATTCATGAGCTCTGAACCAGGTTTCTATCTGGCATGACTATGGCTGCATGACACGATGAACCTAACCTAGAGCTCTGGACTTTGAAGACCTTGTTATTCAGTAAACAGTTCTGCTTATCTTTTTTAACTAGTTTATGCTGCCTACATTTACTTTTTCCCTAAGATTAAATTCCTGTGTCTGAGCCTTATTGCCATCACAATTTCTGTCTAGATAGCCCAAATCTCCTCTGCTGAACAAAGGATGGGGTGGAAGAAAGAGGACCAAGAGGAGAGGGAAAACTTTGGTCTGAGAACAAAATTTGATAAATTAAAGATTGCATAATAATCAATTGCATGGCTGATTTTTCAGTTACCTCCCTTCCCCTTAAGATTTTCTCCTGCAGTTGTTTCACCTTTCTCCTGACTCTCTCACCAAAAATTGTAGATGAGAGAGAGGTGATCTACAATAACAATTGGAGAGAGAGAGAGAGAGAGAGAGAGAGAGAGAGAGAGAGAGAGAGAGATGCCCAAAAGAAGTAAGTCTATCTCTTGGTGGTCTTGGCTAATGCTCTAGGTGAGTTGGATGAAGTGAAACATGAAGCAGGTTGTAGCCTGAAAGAGTCCCATGGGGAAGAGCCTGGGGTAGGGTGGGAATTAATATTTGAATGCCTGCGTTTTACCAGACCACTGGGCAGCCATCAAGCAGCACCAGGGATGCATTTGATCTTCAAGGTTCAGGAACTAGTTCTCATCACCAAAAGTCAGGGGGAATGAATAGTGACCTCAAGCTCAAGTAAGGAATTGTTCTTTGCATGAAAAAGAAAGTCAGTCCTGACCTCCACTCAAGTTCCCAGGTCTATTGTCTAATCTCACAGAAAAGAAATTTCGGAAGGAGACAAATAGTGAAGTAAATATTGTTATTTGGGAAATATGCGTGGAGAAAAAGATAAAGAGAGAGAGAGAAACATGTTTAAGCTATAGTGCAGGTTTCTCCAGAGAAGAGAGACAAGAATACACATCCCAAATTGAGATGTGGATGGATTCCAGCATAGAGAATACATCTCACTTGTCTTGGTAAAGTTAGTTTTATCAGGTTTTCCAAAACTCTCCCCACTTTGGGCTTCCTATGTAAATAAGAATCTGTTGCTAAAGTGTTGTCAAGAGAAAGGCTTAAAACTTTTAAGTTTCTTTTCTTCATATTCTTATCACAGCCTTTTTCTGTTCAAGCTTCTCCTCCATCTTCTGAACTTGTACTGCAAATTTTCTATTTCTGCATCTCAGTAGCTTTCTGGCCTTCATGATTTTAAGCTGGTGTCAGAAAGACTTCTTTTAACCACTTTGCCAGCGACCACCACCACCATCTCCGCTGTCTACCATCCTAGTTCAACTGTAAAAATCAGAACTGGAGTAACTGATAAAAGCTACACTGATTTTTTTTTCATATTTGAAATTTAATACTTGAGATGGAAGTGGGTGGAGTGAAAAAAGTCCAGGAGGAGAGAATTGCTTCAAAGTCAGACTGATCAAAAGTTCTTAAAGTTCTAATGGCAAAATCTGCGCAGGATCCAAGGATAGGTGATGGCAAATGCAGTAATTGTGCCCATTAAGAGCACCCTTTGGAAAGTAGGTGTCCATCACAGATAAAGGAACTGGGCTTGAATTTTAGAACTTAGTTTAATTAGAGCTGATCTAAGCTTGCTAATACCTGGTTTTTCCAGTTTTCAGGAAATATATCTTACCCTGAGGACTTAAAGGGGATGCAGAAAGAGAAATAAATTCAGGGAGGGGCTGAGAGAGGTGAGTTGTAAAAAATGAAAGCTCCTGATACTGAATTTCTTCAGTGATGTGATAATAAACCTCAGGCCTCCTTCTTTTCTTCTGCCAGTGTACAGAACCACACCTCATACACTTCAAACACTGAATTACCATAAATGCAAGGAAGTGTAAAAGAAACTCCCAACTGCAGTCGTCACTAAAAGAAAGAAAGAAGTTCACAGGCACCTAATGTAAGGGGAATGGACCTAACTACCTCTGAAGCCTGAGAGCACAGAAGGAGAAAATTATAATAAAAACCTGGGTTTATAACTGATTTCTTTTGCAAGAAGGTCTGAACTTGGGAGCAAGTAGAAAATGTAATTACTGGGGCCGGGCGGTGGCGCTCGAGGTAAGGTGCCTGCCTTACCTGCGCTAGCCTAGGAGACGGACCGCGGTTCGATCCCCCGGCGTCCCATATGGTCCCCCAAGCCAGGAGCGACTTCTGAGCGCATAGCCAGGAGTAACCCCTGAGCGTCACCGGGTGTGGCCCAAAAACCAAAAAAAAAAAAAAAAAAAGAAAATGTAATTACTAAAAGATTATAACCATGATGTTTGGGGATTCAAAAAAAAACAACCTCCAAACTCTCACACTTCCATTCATATAAGCATACAATATTATGACTTTTTTGTGGAATTTTGTTTTGTTTTGTTTTGGGGCCATACCCAGCAGTGCTCAGAGGTTACTCCTGTCTCTGCACTCAGAAATTACACTTGGCAGGCTTGAGGAACCATATAAATGCCACGGACTGAATCTGGGTCAGCTGCTTGCAAGGCAAATGCCTACTATGCTATGGCTCCAGCCTCATTGTGGAATAATTTTAAAATGTTTTCCAGAACATCAAACAAATCATTTATTTTTAGCAAATTGGTGTGGAATAGGTAGATAATGTTATTGAAAATAAAGAAATTCTGATTATTAAAAACATTTAAATATCAAAATGAGGTTAAATTAAACAGTAAATGTAAGTATTTAGAATAAATAAGTTAAACATACCATTTGAATATTCTTTTTTTTGCTACTTAAGTTGTAGACTTGTGAGTGCAGATCTCTGGAGGTGAAGGAGAAAGCTGAGAGAGATCTTTTGGTACAACTGCACTGTGGCTATTACCTAACACCACAGAGTGAGTAGTAAACTCAGCCTACCAGACTAAAGGATCATCAGTTCTAGCATTTTTTAGTGCTCATTGGTACATATGTTCTTTCTAGAATTAATTTGCTGTTTTATTTTGCTCTCAGATTCTTTGTTAGTTTGGGTTAGGTTTTGTGTTTTGAGCCACAATTGGAGATGCACATGGGCTACTCTTTACTGTGTGCGTAGGGTTTGCCTCTAGCAGGCCTCAGGAGACCAGGTAGTGTTTCTTGCATGTGAACCCTGCGCTCACCCCTTTAGCCAACTTTAAAATATGATTCTATAAATAGGAAGCTCTGGGTTATCAAAAAAGTTTCCTCATTTCAGTTTTTAGTTACTTTGCTATTTTTTTTTCCCCAAATGTGCCTGCCTTTATCCTAGAATACTGGCTTTTCATTTTCTTTGTTTTAAGTGGCATATTGAGGTTGGAGGAATGGTAAAGCTTCTCTTGTCATAAATATTGATGGGGCTGCTTTTGACTAGGGCAAGACACAAAGGATGATACTGGATGTGAATGAAAGTCATTGGATCAAAATTTCTATGCTTCTAGCTCTATATATTTGCTGGAGACAAAGATTTATATGAGTCTTTCATTCTTTTTTTAAATTATTTTTAGTTTTGCTTTTGGGTGGCACTGCAAGGAGAGGGGGTACTACAGTGAGGTGCTCATGTGATGCAGGGGAAAGAATCCAATGAAACTCAGGCATCTTATGCCTTGAAGTCATGTCACAAACTTTGGGGGAAAGAAAAAAGACAAGGAAAATAGCAAGAACTCAAGCCAGCCTACAGTTCCTGGGGAGGGGGTGGAAATGTCTCTTTAAAAATATTTTGGGTGCTCAGAATGCTTGAGTGCTTCAATGTTCCATGCCGTGCTGTAGTTAGCATAGCAGACAAAAACACCTTTGGGGGTGTACTCTTGGCAGTGTTCAGGGTTTATTCCTGAATCTGAGTTCAGAGAGCACTCTTGAGAGTGCTCAGGGGACTATAATTAGTGCCAGGAATAGAACCTTGGTTGGCTCTGTGCAATCCAAGTACCTTATTTGCAGTGTATTTAGCCTTTAACCCTTGAACTCTTTCTCTGGCTTCAAGCAGAGTTTTGCATTTTTGTTTGTTTGCTTGTTCTCAAGGCACACAATATCAGAAGAGTGAGGATAGATAAACAGAGTGAAAGTGGTCAGTGGTATGAGGATAGATAGAAACCCGAATTATGGGAGCCGGAGAGATAGCATGGAGGTGAGGTGTTTGCCTTGCATGCAGAAGGACGGTGGTTCAAATCCTGGCATCCCATATGGTCCCCCGAGCCTGCCAGGAGCGATTTCTGAGTGTAGAGCCAGGAAGAACTCCTGAGTGCTGCCAGGTATGACCCAAAAAACAAAAAACAAAAACAAAAACAAAAACAAAACAAAAAAAAAACGAATGATGGTGTTGATGTTAGTATGTACAGGTATTGATTTGTAAAAGCTATGTATTAAAAAACTGGTTGGTATAAACCAATATTACCTCCATTACTTAAAAAAAAAATAAGGCACTGGACAAGGGAGTTGTTCTCTTTGGTGACTGAAACCCAACTACTGTCCTGTTTGTAATTACGGTGTTTAAATGAAATTTTTAAAAAAATAAAATAAAAAATAAATAAAAAACATACTGAGGAACTGAAAAAAAAAAAATCAGGTTAGAACCAAGTACTTCCATAAAACCTTTACTTGGTAATAAATTGGTGTCAGCATCCTGAAAAACCCCAAGTTCTTTCTCTTACTTGAAATGGAATCTCCCAACTGCAGAGTATAAAGTATGAAAAGGGATCCCTGAAATTACCTTTTCTAGCTTTTCTGAATATCATAGCTTTTTCTGTAACAGAATGCTGACACCTAATTATGTGGGGAATAATTGTAATTTTGCAATATGAAACCATTAGGTGAGAAGTCATATGAATTTCTAAAAACTATATGAGAATTTACAGTAATTTTCACATCAAAGATCAATTTTGTTAAATATTCTCTTAAAGGTCTTATAAATCAATTTTTTTTTTCTTTTTGGGCCACATCCGGCAGCACTCAGGGGTTACTCCTGACTCTATGCTCAGAAATCGCTCCTGGCAGGCTCGGGGAACCATACTGGATGCTGCGGATTGAACCTGGTCCGTCCTGGATTGGCCGCATTCAAGGCAAATGTCCTGCCATTGTGTTATCACTCCGGCCCCCCAAATCAAATATTTTTTAAAAAAATTAGTAACTGCATTGGAAGGCACCACACAGCTTCCTGAGAAATGTCCTTCCTTTCTGTAAGTTCTCAAGCATTACCTGGTGGTCTCCTGTACATCTCCTGAGTATGACATGCTCAGATCTATGGAACGAGTATTGCCAGAAGGGGTACAGATCTCCAGGCCCAATGAGCACCTGCCCCCCAAAGAGAAAAAGAAAAAGAATGACTGCATTTGTTAAATGCAGTTTAAAAATCAGACTTTGGGGAGCCGGAGAGATAACATGGAAGTAAAAGCTTTGCACGCAGAACCCATATGGTTCCCCGAGGCTGCCAGGAGCTATTTCTGAGCGTAGAGCCAGGAGTAACTAACCCCTGAGCGCCGCCAGGTGTGACCAAAAAATAAAAACAAAAACAAACAAAAAATAAAAAATAAAAATCAGACTTTAAAACCGAGTCTTGGGCCAGGGTAATCCCTGAGCGCCGCCGGGTGTGACCCAAAAATAAAAACAAAAACAAACAAACAAAACAAAAATAAAATAAAAATCAAACTTTAAAACCGAGTCTTGGGCAGGAGTTTAGCACAGCAGGCAGGTGTTTGCTTTGCACATGGCCGGCCAGGGTTCGATCCCCAGCATACCATATGGTCCCTCAATGCTGCCAGGAGTAATTTCTGAGTGCAGAGTCAGGAGTAACCCTGAGCACCACTGAGAGTGGTCTCAAATAAAAATAAAGAAACAAATAAATAAAAGCAAGTCTTCTAAAGTAGATTGAAATATTTTCCTCACAGTTCTTATAAACTTCAATCTTACAAAATTTAGAGTTTGTGCTTGTTTGTTTGTTTGCTTTACAGCAGCCATTTTATATTTGCCACAGAACTTTGAATAAGAACATACAGTGTAAAACTTCATGGTGCAGTTTTCGAAAATTGTAAAGCATCTTCACAGTTGGGCTCAGGCATGTAACAACTGTGACCTGAGCTGAAGAGCCTCTGCAGTACAAGGTCTGGGACCTGGAATAGACAGTAGATGACTTCTTTTCTTCTTTTTTTTTTTTGGGGGGGGGGGGGGCCACAGCCAATGGCGCTCAAAGGTTCCTTCTGGCTCTGCATTTAAGAATCACTCCTGGCAGGCTCGGGGAACCATATGGGATGCCGAAGATCAAACCTGCATCAGTCGCTTGCACTGTACTACCCACTATATTATCTCTCCTGCCCCAGAACAGACTAGCATGCAGTGCACAGGAACAGAACTCATTTCAATTCAACTGATTGTCACTGCCAGCATCACTATCCACCACCATAACTGACAAACCTCCCAGGTTTGCTGTGTGACTACCTGCAGTTGTCCTGGACCAACCATAGGCTTCTTTGCAGAACCTTAACACCAAGTAGATTTTTATGATTTTTTTGTTCTGCTCATTCTCTTTGACCAGACAGTAGTATGTTTAGCCTTGAGAAGTGTGTGTACTAACATCATGTTGAGAAAGAAAAGCAGTGTGATGGCCTTGGGTAACTTACTTTTTCATCATTTATCATTGACCATGTGAAATTAGATGATTAATTTACCCCCCTTTTGGTAAGCTATTATCCACGGTTTACTTTATTATTTTATATTATTATTGTTCTTTAGGTAACTGTAGTTTGAGTACATGGTTACAATAGTGTTAATATGTATGATGGTGATGTACCTCACCACCACCAAGACTCAAGATCCTTTATTACTGTCCTTTTGTAACTTCTAGTCCACCTCCCTGTCTCCACTTCCCTCACTTCTTCGTAATTTCAGTTTTAGAATCAAAGACCAAAAGCTCAACCGAATCTCTTTAGTTCACAAGTTCTTCATCTGTAATGAGACATAAGAAAACCACCAGTTTTCTAATATTTTCTTTATGTCAGTTTGAATAATAAGTATGAAATATTATGAGAGAAAGTTCCATTGCCTTGGCTTCATGAAATCAGAGGCAAAACAAGGGCAAGATACTATGAAAGTGTCCCACTGACACTGTCAGTGTCTCACTGACAAAGGAGGCTTCTCCTCTGTGTTATAGACCTAATCTACATAAGGAAGAAATCTCTTCAGAATTTTCTCCTCTACCTTCAAATAAACTTATCTGGGGCCGGAGAGATAGCATGGAGGTAAGGCGTTTGCCTTTCATGCAAAAGGTCATTGGTTCAAATCCCGACATCCCATATGGTCCCCATGCCTGCCAGGAGTGATTTCTGAGCGTGGAGCCAGGAGTAACCCCTGAGCACTGCTGGGTGTGATCCAATAACCAAAAAATAAATAAAAATAAATAAATAAACTTACCTGTCTTTTGGGGGTAAAAAAGACAATTTTATTCAAGTAATTATATTTTGGAGGAAGTATTGGGGGTAGCATACTATGGTTCACTTTAGAGCTAGTTTTCTATTTCTTTGGCTTCCTAAAACACAGTTGGATTTTTACTTACTTATATCAATTTGAAAAAATGGAAGTTGGCCTCATCACACATGATATGAATCCATTGCCTCTCTCCTTAGAGTAAGAGACCTTTCATACAGCAGTGGGCCTGCACAGACCAGATTCACTGCTGCATGAATCCTAACTTCATGAGCCCTGACTCCTTCCACACCACTATGGTCCAGCTTCGCTCATGATTCCTTGCTTTATCCTTGAGTTTAGGGCATCATAAAATAATGTAATCATAACAAACCCTCCAATGAATTTCTATTTAATATAAATATCTATACTTTTCATAATCTTCATAACCACTGTGCAGGTACTACCTCTTAATAGCAAATGAGATATGTATTCCTAAAATCCCTTTCTCACACCTATATTCATTGAAGCGCTATTTACAATAGCCAGACACTGGAAACAACAAGATACCCTTCAACAGATGAATGGCTAAAGAAACTGGTACATATACACAATCGAATATTATGCAGTCATCAGGAGAGATAAAGTCATGAAATTTTCCTATACATGGATGTACATGGAATCTATTATGTTTAGTGAAATAAGTCAGAGGGAGAGAGATAGACACAGAATAGTCTCACTCATCTATGGATTTTAAGAAAACAAAAGACATTACTGTAATAAGGCCCAGAGACAATAGAGTTAAGGACGGGAAGGGTTGGAAGTACCGGATCACAATTTGAAGCTCATCATAAAGAGTGGTGAACTCAGTTAGGGAAATGACTACTCTAACAACTAGCATGACAATGTTAAAAAATGAGAGAAGTAGAATGCCTGTTGCGAATACAGGCAAGGGTGAGGGAGGGGAAACATTGGTGGTGGGAATGTTGCACTGATGAAGGGGGGTATCCTATTTATAACTGAAACCCAACTACAAACATGTTTGTAATCATGGTGCTTAACTGAAGTTTTTTTGTTGTTGTTGTTTGTTTTTGGTTTTTGGGTCAAACGTGGTGCTCAGAGGTTACTCCTGGCTCCACGCTCAGAAATCACTCCTGGCAGGCTCGGGGAACCAACGACCTTCTTCTGCATGAAAGGCAAATGCCTTACCTCCATGCTATCTCTCCAGCCCCTAAACTAAAGATTTATATTAAAAAAATTAAAAATAAAATTGGGTCTAGAGGGAAAAAAAGAGAGAGATGTATTCCTCAAATATATGGTTTTTCTCTGAATCTTTCTTCTCTAGTCTTCCTTATTGTTCATTCCAAATACATAAGAGATTCTTGAAAAGATTTTAGGGGAGGACAACTGGCATCATTCTCCTAGAAGGCTTCAGACTCTCTATACAGAAAACAATTAAAGTATGGTTGAAGCAGGGTCTGCTTCCCTCTGAAAAGCAGTTGTCCTCAGAGAAACCTCCCTTCCACTCTGAACTCCCCTACTACTGCCAAGCATATGAATAACTGCTTCAATGCCTACCCAAGGCTGACTATTCTTGATGGCAGAATTGCATTCTTGGGAAACAGTTATATAGAGATTTTCAATGAGAAATTTCCTCCTGCTGATCTGTTAGAGAAAACTGGGCATTGTTCCCATGCTTAAAGTTGTTTCTTTTTCCTTCATTGCTAATTATTTTCATTCTCTACAGGACACCAAAATCTGGTCATGGGCTATGAAAACTCCATATTGGAGTTATTCTGTAAATCTCATACAAGAAAAGACTCTGAGGAAGGGCTGCAAACTGGTCAAGTACTTGTGTGTTTGTAGATCTCTGGACCTAAAAATTCTGCCACAAGGAATTTATTTTAAGGATAGAACTAGAGCTCTTTATACCATTGGATTTATATAGACAGTAACCTTAATTCTAACAGTGAAAGACATTGGCTTAAACTTAAATGTTCAAATTTAGGGGATGGATTAAACTACTCATGGTACATTCATGTGGTATGATAGTAAGATGTTATGTTCCTTAAGAATATTTTATTACAAGGAAGGGTAGATACAAAGATAGTACAGTGATTAGGGTACCTGACCAAAGTTTTATTCCCAAAACCATTCAGTCATCAAAGTACCATCACACATGGTATCCTCAGAATCTTGCACTGAACTGCTGAGCCAATTGGCCAAAAATCACTGGTTGGGTCTCTAAACCTCCTAAACATTGCTTGGGAACCCTCCCCCTTAAAGAAAAAAACAGGGGGATTTCAAGATTAATTCGAATATGGTAAAGTCCCAGTTACATTCTGCTCCCCAGAGTCATAACTTCTCCAATTCACTGCTGGCTGGGTCACCACTTCCTTCTTGCTACACAAGCCTGGGACTCTTTAACAAAAGAAGATAGCAGTTTGGCTTTCACTTTTTAGACTTCCCACCAGACATGTAGTCCACTCCATTATCTGCTTTAATTTTCTTTTTCAATTGTCTTGCTATCATTTACCTTCTCTTCTGTTTGCCAGACTATATGTGTCCCTAATCCCAGACCACATAGTTAAATGGAAAATTATGGCCAAAAATGACCTTATATATTCCAAATCAGCTATACCCAGCTCTATATCTGCCCCTTATAGACATCTAAGTGAACATTACTCCAACATTTTTTGGTGTTGGGAATTCATAAGAAGTCATGGAGAGTTGGTTGTTGACCAAAATGATTCTTGACTTCTTGTTCATTTTCTAAGCATGACCTTGAATATATAGAATGGTAGTTCCAATTTCAATTACCCCAGATATCAACCACAAAGGGCACTTCATGCCACCTTGATAGAATATGATAACCATACTCCTAGATTCTCTTATCAAAGGTATTATCTTTCCTTCCCGAAATCTATTGTCCTTTTCTTTTGTGTGTGTGTGGGGGGGGGGGGCGGTCACAGCTGGTGCTGCTTAGGAGTTATCCTTCTGGCAGGTTCAGTGGACCATATGGGATGTCGGGGATTAAACCTAGGTTGGTCAAATAAAAGGCAAACGCCCTAATAGTTATACTATCACTTTACCTTTTCTTAAACAACTATGAACTGGAAAACTCACTCTCACACATATCTTTCTAATTAGCTTCAAAGCCACAGAGTCCCAAATAATCAAAGGTTTTAGATCTCCTGGATTCCACACCAAATATATCAGAGCAGGCATTCTGCAGAAGTGAACCTACAGAGGATTTCAACTAAACTACAGCCTTTTAAGCAGAGAGGAGAATAGTAAAAGCAATGCCTGACTTCTTGACTTGGTCATTTGCTTATTCTGGAGCAGAAGAGCAGCTGTGAGATGCCCTTCAGTTGCCCTTCCTGCTTGTGAGTTTTATTCCAAAAACTTTTTGAGCTCCTTGTTCTGCCCCTTTGTCTTCTGGCCCTTGCCCTCTACCCTCTCTGCTCTATGAAAGCTCCTCCCCTGAGCCATCAACCTCAACCTTCTTAGTGCATTTGTCTGTTGTTGTGTTTCTTTTTTTACCTGCTGAAGGAAGGAATATTTCATGGTTATTAATGAAAGTGATAGCAATCCCTTGTGTATTTATCTTAGATTATGTGGTCGTTATAAGATGAAGTACCTCAAGCAGTCAGTCTGCGGTTGATTTGAAAACAGACGAGTCTCAACAATGAGCTTAAGGAAAGGTGTCAGGTATAAATCGCATCTTCAAACAGCCAGGGTACATTCCAGACTTCAGAGGCCTGCTTTGTATAAAGGTGCTTTTTTTTTCTTCTGCCTTTTTTTTTTATCCCACCTTTCTTTTCCCTGGGCCTGGAGGAGGATGAAAGTGTAGGGGTGTGTGCATTCATTTAGTCTGATAATGAGGGTGAGGCTCACGGGCATACTAATTTGGCAGCTTTGGCACTTCCTGTAACAGTTTTAATTTTTTTTATCCAAAGACTGCTTAAAGACAAATATTTTTTTTTTTGTTAAACTACTGGTAGTTCATTTTCTGCAGGAACCATGCAATTAATTTTGTTTATATTAAAGAGACAGGTTACCTTTGTCAGCTTTCCTGAACTATAATTAATGAAGATCAAAAATATTACAAAGACATAATATTTAGCTTAGTGCAGATGAGGCTAGGCAACAGCTGCATCAATTAGAGAAGAAAAAGGGAAAACAAATATCCTTTCCTTTGGAATAATTCAGATATATTAAAAAGTAAGGATCAGAAGTGTCTTCCTTCACCAACCTTCCCTGGTAGGCCTGGTGAAAGATGGGGTTTGGACATCAAATAATTTGTAATACCCCATCAATTCTGTTTTAAATTCAATTGGAGGCCTCAAACATCTTACTTAGTTTACCCAGGTGTGTGTCTATGAATCAGAGTTAGCTAAGAGTCTAAAAGCATCTTGGGTAAGGTTCTGAGGAGAACAGGTGGCAGAAGAACCTAAAGGAACCATAGATCCCACTGGAGGGTGCTAAACACAGCCTAAGGCTTCTTTATTTTGAACTCTCTGAAGGAGTATTATTAAGAAAATTCAATCATAGTTGATGAGATTGACTCAAAGAGCAACATTATCTGCCCTTTTCATGACTTCCTAACCTGTGACTAAGACATTTGGCTTCTTAATGGAGCTTGAAAGGTTCACCCCTGCTTGTAACATAAGAATGTGGCACTCATCCATATGTTTTAATAAGTCAATGACAAAAACCTGGAGATCAACCAGGACATTTATAAAGATGGACAGAGTCAAAACTGGAAACTGCCATGTTATCCAGGCCAGTTATATCACTCATAACTAAAGAATTTGAGGCCTGAAATTTCAGTAAAATGTTTGCAAGGTTCAATTAATGTTGCTGCTAGTCTCACCCTGAGACTTAAATTATAAAAGGAGGAAAAGTGTAAAACATATTTTAAAAAATAATTTTAATTTAAAAAGAAAGAGACTTTCAGATTTTCAGAAAATTCAGCTGTATAAAATGGCAGCTGAAAAAATGTAAAGTCATAATCAATTATCTACAAGGGTTAACTAAGTAACCAGCCAACCAACCAGTATCGCATCCCCGTACTATTTTATGCAGTGTCACGACTGCCCAGAAGGGTGCGCAAATGTCAGAACCTCCCAATCTAATCACAGATGACTGACAGGCTATAGAGCAATTTCAGTGGCATGGGGAAAATTAAACAGTATTTAAAACCAAACAATTCTTACCTGAAACTAAATAAAAAGTCACTTGGGCTTTGAAAAATGCCTTTATAAGTATTACCTCATTTTTTAAGTATTAATAATCTCATTCTTTTTTAACTTTATATTTGTACTTTTTGAATATGATAAGAATATCATCAGATCATAAGAAATTTCATCAAATTTATATTCATCAAAGATAATTTATGTTATTCTGTGACTGAAACCCAACTATGAACATTTCTGTAACCACAATGCTTAAATAAATAAACTATTTTTTAAAAAAGAAAATTTGTTTTAGCTATTGAACAGATTTGATGATAGTGAAGACTGGTAATAAACTCAAGCAAGGTTCAATATTAGGGGATTACTTCATTTAATTATGTAAATCTAGACAATGGAAAAATTTAGACCCATTAAAAAGAATATAGTTAAAGAGCTGGAAAGTTAGTTCAATGGGTAGTGTACTTACTTGTCTTGCACACGACTCACCCAGATTCAATCCTCAGCATCCCATTCAGTCGTCCAAGCATACCAGTAATAATTCCTGAATGAAGATCCAGGAGTAATTCCTGAGCATTTCCAGGTGTGCCCCCCACCACCATCAAGAATATAATTTAGAGATAATTTAGGCTATAGATCACCCATGGTTCAGGAATACAGAGAGAAGAAGGGAAGAAATCAAGGGAGAAAAAAGAGATGCATGCGAAACAGGAGTCAAAGGAATCCAAGTATATTGGTGGTGTAGAGCTAAATATCCAAATCACAGACTCAATAACACTGAAAACAAGACTTCAACAATCAAACTTTAAAATGCACCTGACAAAGTGGTAGGCTGGACATGGGGGAGTAAGTGTGGGAGAGGGAAACTTGTGAAGGGAAGAAGACACAGGTAGTAGGATGGGTGCGGGAACATAGTCTGTCTAAAACTGACTGTGAATAATTTTGTCAATTATGGTGCTTTATTTATTTTTTGTTTGTTTTTTCGTTTGATGCTCAGGGGTTACTCCTGGCTAAGTGCTCAGAAATTGCCCCTGGCTTGGGGGGACCATATGGGACGACGGGGATCGAACCGCAGTCGCGATCTTTCCTTGGCTAGCACTTGCAAGGCAGACACCTTACCTCTAGCGTCACCTTGCTGGCCCCAATTATGGTGCTTTAATAAGAAAAACTCACATCCCAAAAAACTGCTTAAATATAACTAAGGTAGGGAAAAAGTAAACCATGAGTAGTATGTATTATTTTATTAATTTCTTCTAAAATGTATTTATATCTGTGCAAATAAAACTCCAGGAAAAATGCACTAAATGAATGGCTTATAATTTATTATATTTCATTATTTCATAACTAAAAATATCCAGATATTTACCAACCACTATGCTAAAGCACATCATCTTAGTTAATCTTTCCATTATAGACTAAATTAATATCATAATTTTACTAACACATTGACCAACACATAGAAATTACTTGCTCAAATCCAGGAGATGATCAAGTCAGAATACAACGCAGGAAATGGACTTTAGGGTCCTATAATACAAAATAATGCCAATAATAAAATTGGTTGTGACTGCCCCCTAGGGGATATGTACAGGTCACACACAACCCAATATAAATTTCAAAATATAAGTTTATTCCCTGTGGCAGCTAGCTAAACAAATATGATGGAAGTGGGTGGGAGAAAGCAAAAAGAAGTTTGAGTCTTGATAAAACATACAAGTTATAGGTCTTAGTGACTTAGTCATTGACCAAAATGAAAGAGAGAAGCTTATGTTTCACAATTTTTGTTGAGGGGAACTGAATTGGTAGAGAGTCTTTTCCACTACTGTTATTGAGATAACATGGATTACAATAGCATGTTTGTTTTTTTGCATAAAAGTAACCCTACTAACACTACTGAAGCACCTATTCTAGTCTGCTCTATATCTGTCCTATATCTAACTTCACCCCATTCTGCTGTCAGAATTCAAGGATTTGTTATCATTGGACACTGTCCATTCCTTTACTTTATTTCTTTTCCTTTCTGTTTCCTTTTTTGGTAGTGCCAGGGATTAAACTCAGGTCACCTGCAAGCAAGGCACTTTATCCACAGAGCCACCTGCCTGTACTTTGTTTCTTTATATAGTTTATTTTATAGTTAATTATATCTGAGTGAGAATGTCTGATATTTATATTTTCTTTCTATCTTACTTTACTTATCATACTTCATTTAGTTCCATTAATATTTGAGCAAAAGGCAAGTTTTTATCTTTTCCTAGAAGTGAATGATATAGGGGCCAGAGTGATAGCACAGCAGTAGGGCGTTTGCCTTGCATGAGGCTGACCCAGGACAACCTAGGTTTGATTCCTGGCATCCCATATGGTCCCACAAGCCAGGAGCGATTTCTGAGCACATAGCCAGGAGTAACCACTTAGTGTCAATGGGTATAGACCAAAAACCAAAAAAAAAAAAAAAAGGAAAGAAAAGAAATGAGTAGCATATATTACTACATATATATTGCATATACATATGTTTTATTTATGTAATTTGTTTATTCATTCATTTGTTCTTGGGCATTTTGACTGTTTCCAGATTCGGGATATTTTAAGTAATAATGTAATGAACAAAGGTGTTTATATATCTTTTCAAGTTAATGTTTTTAGATTCTTGGTATAGATGCCAGGAGACAAATCACTGGGTCATTTGGTAGTTCTATTTTAAATTTTCTAATTTAAGAGGCTAAACAAGACATCAGTTACCCCAAAAGTGAATGAAGGTTTATTTTTCTCCACATCCCCACCAGCACTGGTTGTCTTTTACCTTTCTAATATAGGATGTTTCTGTTCTATGTGGTATGGTAGGTTCTTGTCATTTTGATTTGCATTTCCCTGATAATCACTGAAGATGAACTTTTTTTTTCTAGTGCCATCTGTATGTGTCTTTGAGGAAGTGTCTATTTAGCTTTGCTTCCCAATTTTTGATGGGATTTTGTGTGTGTGTGTGTGTGTGTGTGTGTTATTTAGTTTTTTAAGTACTTTGTGTATTCTTAATACCCTTTGCCAAATTTATTATGTAAAAATATTTTTTCATTTCAGTAGGATGCCTTTTTAAAATACTGTTTTATTTTATGGGCTTTCTAAGCTCTGCTGAGAAAAACCAATTATTCTTGGCCTATCAAATTTACAGATCAGTAATCAGTCCTAAGATAGAGTACTGCTCAGGCCCTTAAGTGCAGAGCCCCACTCAGCAAAGATGGAAAAGGAAGGAGGGACCATGTGGTGCCAGGGATAGAAACAGTGGTTAGCTGTACGCAAGACAAGTGCCCTTAAATCTGTAATAGCTCCTGTGCCCATCCTTTATTTTCCCCATAGTTTATTTTACAGTAAAAAATGTGAAATGTTTGATGTAGTCCATTTATTTAACATTGTCTCCCTCTCTTTCTTCTTTCTTTCCTTCTTTTATCTTTTCTTCCTTCCTTCCTCCCTTTCTCCCTTACTCCTTTCCTTTCTTCTTTCTTCCCTCCCTTCCTTTCTTCCTTCTTTCCTTTCTTTCTTTAATTAATGTGGCTAAGCAGTTTTCCAGCATCATTGGTTGAGGATCATTTCTTTCCTCCATTTACTGCTTCTTTCTTCATAAATTAACTTTCCATACAGCTTAGAATTTATCTGGTACTCTAAATTTTATTCTGTTGGATTGATTATTTTTATTCTAATATAACATTGTTTTTATTACTATCATTTATAAATAAAGTTATGGAATGCTATATCTTCCATCTTTTCTGAGAATTGCTTTATCTATTTGGGGAGTTTTATGTTTACAAACAAATTATAGTACTTTTTTTTCTATGTCCTTGAAGAATGCTCTTGGAATTTTTACAAGGATGACATTGAATTGGATAGCATGGTTATCTTAACAATGTTAAATTTTTCAATTCATGGGGCCGGGGAGATAGCATAGAGGGTAAGGTGTTTGCCTTTCATGCAGAAGGTCATCGGTTCAAATCCTGGCGTCCCATATGGTCCCCCGAGCCTGCCAGGAGCGATTTCTGAGCATAGAGCCAGGAGTAACCCCTGAGCGATGCCAGGCGTGACCCCCCAAAAAAAATTCCAATTCATGAACATGGAATTTTCTTGCCATTTCCTTGTATCAGCTTTTTCCCCCTTCTCTTAATAATGACTTTTGTGGTCCAAGTGTCTTATTCCCTCTGTTAGGTTGATTTTTAGGTACTAATATTTTTGGACATAATTGTAAACTTTTTACAATTAATTCCTGGGGACTATGAGATAGTACATGGTACAGGGCACATGTAAGCCATCAATCTGGGTTTGATGTTCACTACTCCATATGATCCACTGAGCCTTTCCAACAGTGATACCTGTGTGCAGTCAGTGGAACTCTATGCAATGACAGTAGGAATGGACCACTGTCAGTGAGGCCCATTAACAAAAATTTTTCATTCTCTTCTAATTCATTGTTTGAATACAGAAATGAAACATATTTTCATGTGTTACATTTGCAATGCCTTACTTCATTTTATTGATTTATTATTTCGAAAACCATTTTTCCTGTAGTCTTTAGGATTTTTTGTATATATTGTCAACTAATCTGCATATAGTTGTTAATCTTTATTATAATTTGAACTCCTTTAATTTCTTTTTATTGCCTAATTTATGTATGTAGAACTTTTGATCCTGTATAAGTAATAGTGGCAACAGTGGAGCTCCTTGCCTTACATCTGGTTTTAGGGGAAAGACTTTCAGTTTTATGCCACTGGGTATGATGTAAGCTAGGAGGTTATAGTAAATAGAATTACTATTTTGAGTTAAACTTCTAATTCCATTTTATTGATTTTTTGTTTGTTTGTTTGTTTTGGGGCCACACCTGGCAGTGCTCAGAGATTACTCCTGGCTATCTGCTCAGACATAGCTCCTAGCAGGCACGGGGGACCATTTGGGATGTCGGGATTTGAACCAACCACCTTAGGTCCTGGATTGGCTGCTTGCAAGGCAAACGCCGCTGTACTATCTCTCCGGCTCCCATTTTATTGATATTTGTATCATTAAGTGGTGTTAATTTTGTCTAAATCTTTCCCTATTGATATGCTCATTAGATTTTTTTCTTGGTTTGTGAACCACATCCAGCATTATTTAGGGGCCCAGTATTTAGGGGTACATAGGGCTCACGGAACCATGCTATGCCCACCAGCATACAAAACACCTGCTCTAGTCCTTATACTGTCTCACTAGAATCAGATCCTTTTACTTTTATTTTTGTTTTTAGGAAAGTTGATTACAGGAATCTACGTGTGTATATCACCCATTTCTTGTAGTCCTGTAATAATATGTGAGTGATTTTTTGATCATAGTATATGATATTTTGATGCAATGTTGAATTAGGTTCCTGATATTTTATTGAGAATATTTGCATCTGTGTTCATCAGGGATATTTTTTCTGATATTTCTGTCTGGTTTTGGTATTGGGATAATGCTTGCTTCATAAAATTGTTTGGAAGAATTCCTGTTTCTTTTTTGTTATTTTTGTTGTTGTTCTTTTGGTTTGGTTTTTAAAAATTAATATCTTTATTTAAGAACTATGATTACAAGCATAATTCTAGTTGAGTTTCAATCATAAAAAAGAACACCCCCTTTATCTGTGCAACATTCTCACACCAATACCCCCATCCCCCTCTTCCCCCTCCCCCTACCTGCATTGAGACAGGCATTCTATCTCTCTCGCTTATTAACATTATCATGATAGTTGTTAGTGTAGTTATTTCTCTAACTGCACTTACCACTCTTTGTGGTGAGCTTTAGATCGGGGGCAGGTCCTTCCAGCCCTCATCTCTATTGTCTCTGGGTATCATTACTATTATATCTTTTATTTTTCTTAAAACCCATAGATGAGTGAGACTATTCTGTACCTATCTCTCTCCCTCTGACTTAGAGAAACCTTATGGTGGGACTCAAAACTGTTTCCTGTGTAAAAAGAAGGAAGCTATCTTTCTAGCCAAGACTTTCTATTTCTTCAAATTTTTTGTTAAGAGCTTGAAAAGAAAGCCAATTGCAAGTCAGTCCTAGTAGTAATCAAGGGGCTCAAAATTAAATCAGTTCCTATATCTGTGCATACAGTGGACTTGGGTACATGGTGGGGAGTAGAGTCACAAAAGCCCTATTGCAACTACAATATCCGGAAAGTCTAGCAGGCTTGTGCTATTTGTAGATCTTAATAGGCAGGTGATTCTTCTGTCCCATGCTTGTCCCCTAAGTTGAATGTCTTGCATGCATCTTGGGCTTCTTGTTAGCTAGAAATGCTTTACAAAGTGTGACCTATGTGCTAGCAACCAACAGTGAGTTGTGCAGGCTGAGGCTGATAATTTGGTTAAACTAGTAAACAACAGCAAGAAGCCTACTCTGCTATTGGCCAGGGATGGAAAGGGCTCATTTCAGGAATGGTGGCCCCCAACCAGACTGCCTGAAGCAACCAGACAGTTGTTATGTTGTTATGACTTAGGTTTCCAGTTTTCAGCTGGCTAATCTTTCTGGTATTCCACTG
Source organism: Suncus etruscus (assembly GCF_024139225.1). Lineage (NCBI taxonomy): Eukaryota > Metazoa > Chordata > Mammalia > Eulipotyphla > Soricidae > Suncus > Suncus etruscus. The sequence continues at coordinate 34,429,078 of NC_064856.1, read as the reverse complement.
GAAAAATTAATATTTCCATTAATAGTGCAGAAAAATGGAGTGAGAAAATGCAATTTCAGCTGGTAATCATAGACTAGATTAAATTATATTTTATAAAATAGAGGATTAGTTGAAAGGATAAGATGGGAGTAAGGCCACATAAACCAGCCACCCTGTCATCTTTCCCTGTATCATTGCCCCCTGTAGACTACTGCAGCTCTCCCTCCAGTTTCAGCTCCTTGATTTCTTTGCATCCTGTGAAGTTGAAGTTAATAATGCCCTGATACATCTACTAACAATAATTTGTTTTACTAATATCCAAATCTATACCATCTACACCTTAAATAAATTCTGCCCTTGCCTTTTAACTTATATCTCCAATTCTCTTTTTTTTTTTTTTCTGCTTCAAAACTTCTCACTAGGACTGGAATGAAAGTACAATGAATAAGGCACTGTACTAACCCTAACATCCTTTATGGTTCCCTGAGCAGCACCAGGAATAACTCCTCAGTGTAGGGCCAGGAGTGACCCAAAAACTAAAAATAAAAATAAAATAAAATCGGGGCCAAAGCAGTGGGACAGCAGAAGGGCATTTGCTTGCACACTGCTGACCTAGGATGGACCACAGTTTGATCTCTCCATGTCCCATATGGTCCCCCAAGCCTGGAGCTATTTCTGAGCACATAGCCATGAGTAGCCCCTGAGTGTCACCGAGTGTGGCTCAAAAACCAAAAAATAAATAAATAGGTAGATAGATAAACAAATAAACAAATAAATAAATAAAATAAAACCTTCTCAGAGCATAATTTTCCTATCAAACTGGGATAAGATTTCCTGGATAGCACTCATCTATTGCTGGAGGCTTAGCACTCCACAGCTACAGTGCCACAGCCACATATCTGCTTTCCTCATCAAATCTACCACTTTGTGCTTCGTTGCCATTCCTGTTGTTGCTGTTAGTCAGCCATAAAACTATAAAACTAAGTATAGAGGGTACTTTTGAAAAATCAATTGACTGCCTTTCTCCATGCACAATTAAAGGCTTTGGTCTTCCCTTTTGAATAATTTGCTGCCAATAAACACAAAGCTCCAACTTAATGAAACTCCAATAAATGAAGGAGCATGATGTAAAACGTGGACTTTTTCCCTAGTTGTCAAACACCAAGTGCCACAAGGCCCTTATTGCAAGAGATTAAAAAAAAAAACCCTAGCTCAATAACCCAAACTAACTAAAACCCAATCTTTCATATTTCATTATTTTCACAGACATTCATACCAAAATCACAAAGAAACTGAGTCACAGTGCTCTGATTTGGCAGTCAGAATGCAATTATGCTTTTCTACATGCGGCCTAGGCTACAGGCACCTGAGGCCCAGCCCCTACTTCCAATCAGTGGACTGGTGGATCTGAGATTCTGAACATGATGCCCATCTATCTCCCTTACCACCAGCAATGAACACATACTGTATTTCATCCTGCCCCGCTCTGGTATTAAACCAAACCAGTTTTTAGGATTAGAATGACTTTTCTCTTTTTTTATTGTGCTCAAAGTGAATTACAAATCTTTCACAGTAATATTTAAGGCACATAGTGATAATAAATGAGGGGCATTCCCACCACAATGTTGTCCTCTTTCCACCCCTGTTTCCAGCATGCACCCCACTTCTCCCTCCTTTACCCCCCATAATGCTAGTGTAACTGTTCCCCCCTGTACAGTTTGTTGTATTGATTTTGTTGTCATTGACTTTGTAGAATGACCTTTTCTTAATAAGGTTAAGTTAGCATATTTTCTCTTGGTATCTGTGACATTTCTTTTATGTTGGTAAAATGTACACAAAATATTTCTCATTTTTAACAGGTTAGTGACATTGAGTGCATTTGCACTGTTTATCACCATTCCTCTCCAGAAACTTGATATCCTCACAAGCTGTTTTTCTATTGAATACCAATTTCTATATCCTCTCCCCAGGACTTAGCAGCCACCATTCTACTTTCTTTACTTGTAACTTTAATTCCTCCAGGTACTTTATATAATAGAATTTCTCCTTTCAAGACCAACTTATTTCATATAGTATGATACTTATTCATTTTATTAGCATGAGTTATAATTTCTTTATTTATTCACCTTATTAGACTTTATCCACACCTGGTGGTTCTCAGGGCTTATTTCTAGCTTTCAGAATGGAGCTCAAGGGACCATATTTGGTGCCAAGGAACAAACCCTGCAAGGCAAACACCTTATCCAATCTCAGAATTTCCTCTTTTAAAGACTGAATAATATTCCATTGTATGCATATACCATAATATTTTTATCCATTCAGGATTCATGATATTTAAAGATAAGTATGTCTCCGTCTTTCAATGTTACGTATATGCTAGCTTTTTAATTATTTCTACATTCTTTTCTTGGTGGAAAATTCATGGTTGGCAGTTAAAACACTGGCAGTCTCTGGGGTTAATGGGTTAATCTTATTCTACCTCACTCAGTATACACCTTGTTATTCATTGGTTGGAAACATATTTAAATGTAGTACTTTGAATTGGTGTTTAGACCACCTGGTCCCACCTCTAGTGTGGTCATTTCCCTCAGATAAAATTACTCGGATTGGGAAGAAGATTCTCTTTTGCATTTCTGGACCTCCATGGAGCTTGCTGCTTCTTAGGAGCAAAGGGCAAATGTGTGGGAACTCCTGAAAATCCATTTCTCCCTCCTTGTGAATTATTTTCCAGACCATCATTTGCTTCCAGACCTGTATCTCCCCAGTGTTCTGATCTTAAAAACCGAGGATTTAATTCTATATCATCTAAATAAACCAAATAGTATTCATTCTACGCAGGCCTTAAATTAACTCCTCTTAAAACTCAGCAACATTTTTTTTCTTAAAAAGATATTTCTTTTAATTAACCACTGTCAAAGTTTTAAATGTGTTTTTATTTTCATTTTAATACCAGCCTATTCTAGTTCCAAATGTTTGAAATTATCTTAGAGGACTTGGCATGGGAATAAATAGCATTCAAATGGCTAGTGTAATGAAATGAATAATGAAACACCTAATAAAATATATCTTTAAACATTATGTATTTGGATTCAGTGACCTTGCATTTCTCACCAGCCTCTGGAATAAACAGAGGCCTCTCATAGCAAGAGACCTTCAGGGAATACTCTTGCTTCAAGGCAGGAGAGTGAAAAGGTCTAGCTTGTTTCCATATAGCCACTTATCTTCAGGACACAGATAGTGGCTCTGCTTCACAAACAGGCAGCTGTAGACTTTATACATATCTCATATCCCTGGAATATACTAAGGAGATACCATGGAATATTTTCAACTATACTAATGCAAAACAGTTACCAAGAATGTATGCATGGTGATCATGAAAATTCTCACCAATTTTCTCTAGGTCTAATGTCTGCTTTGGAAAAGCCAGGAGTCCATGGGTTTGGAAAGATTCCTTTCCAAGACTCAGGCCTCAGAAGATAGAGCATTTGCCTTGCATACAGCTGACTCTGGTTCCATCCCCACATCAAATACGGTCCCCTGAGCACAGTTAAGAATAATTTCTGGAATGCAGAGCCATGAGGAACTCCTGAGCATTGCCAGATGTGACCCAAAAACCAAAAGGAAAAGAACACTTAGGCTTTTCTATAGATCTGCTGTTGCTTTCTCTGTACAAATAGTATCCCTGTAGTGAACACAAGCTTGACCTGGAACTCTGGAAATGATTTCATTCCCCTTAGCCTGACTGGTGTCATAGGATCAAGCTACTGCCAGATCTGTCTCTCTTCTTTACCCCAACCCACCAAGCCTGGAGAACAAACACAAGTAGCAATACAAGGCCCAGCAGTAACTCCTACTCCTATCTTGTTTGTTAGCCAAGAATGCCCCCACTGACTGCTCTAGATATTATTTCAACTCAGGTGTTCTAAGGATAGGGAACATTAGTTTAATGGCAGAAGGGAAAATGTCTGCCTTAGAGGCAGATTGGGAAGCAGAAGGGAAACTGGTGACACTGGTGGTGGGGTGAGTAGTGGACACTGGTGAATGGATATGCTGAAACTCAATCATAAATATCTTTGAAACTTTATAATTCACAGTGATCCAATTAAAATAAAAGAACTAGGATGTGCTTAGAAGAAAGAACCCTTGGCTGTGTGACTATGTACTGACATTCCAGGTATCCATTGTACATCACTCCTACTGTCTGGCTCTACAAGGGCGCTGTACTGCTTCTAATTTTTTTAATTTATTTTATTTAAAGAGCATGCATCACATAGTTGACATAGTTGATCATAATATATTTGTTTCTAGATAAGTGAGAGCGATTTAATTTTTAAAAACATAGAGAAATAACTACACTGAGAACTATCATAATAATGTCAGTAAGTGAGGGATGTAGAAAGCCTGTCTCGAATACAGGCAAGGGGTGGGAAGGGGAGAGATGGGAGCATTGGTAATGGGTAGGTTGCAATGTGAAGGAGGTTGTTCTTGTTATAACTGAAACCCAGCTATAAATATGTTTGTAATCACGGTGTTTAAATAAATTATTTAATAAAAAATAAAAATTAAAATAGAAAGGGGGAAGGGGAAAAGGAGAAGTAAAAGGAGAAGAAAATAAAAAGAAGTACAGAGACAAGCAAATTTTTGAAAATTATTGTATCTCCAATGAGGTCATTAAATCATGGTCAGAATATTTAATAAGCTCTTATTTGCCAACCATTCTATTATTTCATTTATTTATGAACATTAAGTGACCTCAGCTATACATTGGCATCCTATGAGGATGACAGTATTAAACAAAAATTAAGTTGTTGTGGCCACATTCTCCAAAAATTCAAAGCACTATTACTGAGACTGTGGTTTTTGTGGGGTATGTTTTTGGCTGCCAGGTCTCCCAGAAGTACAAGAAGATTGAGGGTGGGGGGAACGGATACCCACACTCACTCCAAAAACAAAAGTCCAAATATTGGCATACCTGGTCAGATTGGTATTTCTGCAGAGAGTTGTAAAGGAGTGGTAAGGCAGAGCCATAGGCAAAGCAGAGGTTGCTGGTGATGGATGCAGCCATGAGGCTTCAGCAGGATGGGGATTCGGCCCACTTCCTCTCAAGATTGCCAACTTTCAGCTGTGTTGCTGGTGTACCAATGATTTTTCATAGCTTGGTTTATATCACTTTTGGGAATAGAGTGAGTCTATGGAACTGGCTGGGTGCAGAGGTGGTGACTGCATTTGTCTTGATTTCTTTTATATGGAAGTATCTGCATGTCAACAGCAGCTTTAGCTCTTGTTTGTCAAACCACAGTACAGGGTAGGAAGATAAATAAAATGCCATTGCAATATAATATAACCCTCTTTCATTTACAATTTGAAGAACAAATTAAGTCCAATTAAGTGGCTTCATTTCAGCCACTGTGATTTTTCAGGACCTCAGGATATAAACTTCTCCCAGTGTCTCAAATGGTTCATCAGCTGGGCTGGTCTTGTGGAGCCCAGAAAGAAACTTGCTAAGTTTGCCTCCTTGTGGTCTTCCTGTTTCTGTGTTTTGAAAAGAAAACATGAAAAGTGAATCTTTGAAACCGGTTGAACAAGACTCCACATTTGACAAGAAAGATCCCAATTTACAAATTACTTGCTTCATGTTGGGACTAGAATGCAGGGGCACAGGAAGGGGCCGCTGCAGAGGAACATTTAATGGTTATTTATAGCCCTACACCACTGGGTTACATGCCCAGCAAACCACCATCTGTTTCGGATATTTCCATAGCATGGAAGGAGGCTTGGAGTGCATCACTTAATCCTTAGATTAGGGGCAGAAAGATGAGTTTTAGGTCCTGAACAAACAAATAAACAGAAACATTACCCATGCAAACCTTAAAGGTTCAGTGCATAAAGAGGACTTTGCTGCTATCATTCGGTTTTGTGGATAACAATATTCCCCTGAACCCTATCCAGACCAAATTTTCAGGACATGAACCCTTCAGGACAGTCCTGACTACACCTGGAGTATGTCTGGAGTGAGTACTGAAAAGGGGGGGGGGGGGGGAGAGAGAGAGAGACAGAGAGAGACAGACAGAGAGAGAGACAGACAGAGAGACAGAGAGACAGAGAGAGACAGAGAGAGAGATCAATTTGCTAGAACAAATGGCTTCTGTAGTTTTCGAAGGTCTCATTGTAGGGGTCTAAAAGGAACCCCCACCCCTTAACAAAAGACTCAGTAAGTAGGGCCAGAGGGAGGGATGGGAGTGGCATATATAATGCTCAATGCTCACTGCTGCTAATCCCTGCTTCTGTGTTTCACTGGTCTTGTAAAAAAATCATCAAACTCTAAGTAAGAGCAGAATTTAGATAATAAATTTCCTTGTGCACTCACCATACCCAGCCTACTGAACTGATGTGAACCTCTTCACCATCTTCAGCAAAGGCACTCAGTGCCTCCCAGTACCACCTCGTCACATTGGGAGAGAGTGGAACAGCTCTGGGTTTGTGCTGAAGGTCTCCCACTAATCTGTGAGAACTTTCTGGAGTAGCTAGGACTAATCCTATGCAATACCTGCATTAGGCAGATCTCCTAATCCTTTGGAGCTCCCAGTGGGAAACAGCAAGTCCCTGCCTGGCAATTTCTGGAGGATTAAACCAAAGTGCTCAACTAATGCCCAGCAAGCACTACGTATTCCACTCTCAAATGTTCTCTCCTATGGTGAAAGACAAGCCAGAGTCCATAACAACCACATGGGAGGGCTCTGTTTCCCAAACACAAATGTCTGTAAAATACCAGTGAAGTTTCTCTCAGGTTTCCATGAAAGAGTAGACTACTGCTTCTTTACTTTGAAGGACACTCGTACTTGGAGCAGTCTCTACCAGCTGTGCCAATTGTGATCTGGTAGCCACATACTATCATCTGGCAGCTTCTTCTTCATCAAGATACCCAGGCACAAATAGAGGAGACCTAATTCAGGCCCTGGACCCCTGCAGTATCAGAAACAATGGGCCCAAAGGCATGTGCACTTGTGTTTGTTTTCTCTCTGAGTGAATTGTGTGTATGAACACAAAATCATCTTAGGACAGAAGAATTTTGTTAAGAAAGATTATCTATATTAGCAAATGAATGCTACCTTCAGCTCACTGGTTGTCTTCCCCCACCCCACCCCCCACCCCACCTTCCCTTTATTGCTCTCATTATTGTTGTTGCTGCTGCTGTGAAGACATGGAAATTTTTGGAATTGAGTTGTAGCTCTCACATAGGTATTCATTGTGGTGCTCAAACACAGATTGGTGCAACCGACAGTGCACATTCAGATTTGGGACCAGAGATTGCAATTTTTGACTGGGGAAATGGCTCAAAGGGCTAGAGTGCATTTTAAGTTCAAACCATTTTAGTAAAAGTAGCACTCTTGTTTTCACTCTTAAGTTGCTTCCTTTAAATTCTGATAAGATAAAAAGTAGGGACATTTTAATTTATTTTATTGATTGAGGTTCTGTGATTTAAAATGCTGTTAATGATGGTTTTCCATGCACACATTTCCAATACCACACCAATTACCAGTGTATTTACCTCCTCCCATCTAGGACCCCCAAATTTCTTTTAAATTTCTCTACACACAAACTCAGTTGTGTGGATCAGTTTTCCAGATTTCATTGCCTTTGACTCTTTGTCACCACCTTGCTATGATATCTTTAAGTCCCATATATGAGAAAGATTATTCTGTATCTATCCCTATCCAAAAAACTCCTCAAGGTTCATCACTTCTGTTTGGCTTTGGGATCTGTTTGGCTCTAAAGTCTTTATTGCAAGAAATATGAATAAAGATTATATCTTTCTTTCTTTCTTTAAACTGTCTAGATTGACATGTTATTTTTATGGGCCATATATATGTTTGTAGTGCTACATTCTAATACAAAGACCATAAAAAAGCTGCCCTCCCAATTGTTGCAGATTTTAGTTCTATCATTGCACCAATTCTAAAACCATGCCTGGTCATGTGAACAAGATTTTGAGAACCTGTATCTAGTTTCACAATCAATGGCAAGAATTATGATGATTTATGATTTGGGGGTGATCTTCATTACTTCAAAAATCATTACCAGGGCAGTTCAATACAAAGAATGAGGATGCTTAAGGACCACCAGGGCTACACTTTGCAATGGGACCATGCAGTGCCTGGGATCAAACATGGAGCCTCATGTTTGCAAGGTTCTTTGAATTTTCTCCCTCAACTTGGAGTTCAAGATATTATAGCCTGCTTCTTTTGTCAGGCCCAGTCTCCCTGGCATTCCATGCAGAAGAGGCAGTTGTTGGTCTTGACAAGGCTCTTTTTTCCTGGCACTATCTTTGAGGGACACATGCCCTAAAGGGATGGATGTCCTCTTCCAGCAGTACAGCCCAGAAGTTGGTACATTACACAACTATGCCAGCCCAGACATATTGGCAGATAACAAGGCAGCAATTTTGTTTCAGAGTCTATTGAAGAATATAAATTATTTAAAATTTTGAGGTGCCAGTGTGAAATCTTTTTATTGCCTGTAGACTGGGGTCACCTCCTTGGTTGTGAGCTTCTCCTGGGGTTCACAGAACAGATGAAGTCAAACAGATGTGAGGATGAGTTCATTTCCTCAGTGTCCACATTAATTAGCCCTTCTCATCCCAGAGTAAAAGCACCCGAGGGAAACCATAAATCACCCTTACTGGAGGTGTTTCCAGCTGCTTTTATTATGCCCTGAAGCCTGCATAAATGAAGGCCCCTGCTGGTGGTATTGGAGACCTTCTCAAGAGTTTCCATCAAGAAATTCTGCTGCTGTGTGAACGGGGTCACCAGAAGCCTATTCCAGGGCACCCTTCTGCAGTAAGAGAGGAGGGGTACTGGCTCCATGCTGCCTCTTAGAAACACAGGCCACCTTTCCACAATATCTTTCCACTGTGAACTTATATTGAGAACCATGAGGGATTGGACTGAATTAGAGCTTTACTCCCTTCTAACATGCCCAGTCCCAAAATGGGATCAACCTGAGGTCTGCAGTGTCCTCCCTGGACAGCCTTCTGAGCCTCTGTCCTTATCACTTATAGCTGAAGGACAGGAACACAGTCAAACAACTCCCCCTCTGAGCACCAAACAAGAGTAGACCTGACTTGTGCTCTATAAACCAGGGAGAAAAAAAAGAATAGAAAAGAAAAAACATATGTCGTGTCTTCCCTAGTGCTTCAACCTGCCTTTCCAGCAGAAGGCACCTTTTCATGGAGAGAGGCAGCTTCTTCAGGTCTAGGTTGACCAGAGTGGCCCAGCATACCCTGAGACATAGACTTTTTGCTACCCAAAAAGGTCAGAAATCCGGGTATTCTGCACAGTACTCCATACAGATAAGGTGAGCAATACATGCCCACAGAGGTGAGAACCATCTAGGAGGTAGCTCCCCAGTAGGCTACATCCCCAGAGGGGACTTACAGCTGCAGAAATGGCCTGAGCTTTCATGTAATTTGTTCAGCTTTTGTGTCCAGAAGAGATAAAGACCCAGTAGGGCCAGGAATTTTGTTCTTCTACCAAAGAGACTACTTGACAATGGGAGCTCATATTGATGATTAGTAATGGGTTGATAAGCAAAAAAAAAAAAAAAAAAAAATCCCAGTATCTGTCTCAGTACTAGGTGGATGGCACTGATGATGGAATATATGCCTTGGGAAAGATCAGAATTCCAAAATTGAATCAATACCTGGGCCTGTAAGAGGGAACTAAGCATAGCTGTGATTGAGGCATTCATGACAACACCTCTCACAAACTTTCCTGTGTGCAGTGACCCCTGGCACTGGGTAGAAATGCAAAATTGCCTGCAAACCAATGCTCTGTGACTGTGTGTTTTTAACCCCTAGATTGATACTGATACTGCGAGTCCAGGTTCTCCATTTTGGGGAGAAAGACGGAGAGCTGCTGCTACTCTTGGTACCTACAACTCTTGCGTGACTTAATAATATCCAATGCCCAGGGCTAACTTCAGGCTCAGGCTTATAATGTCACCTTTTTGTTTGGTATGGAAGAGGCTGACTCCTTCTTAATCCCTTTCCACCTCCACCTTCAATGGCTCAGCAATCCTAGCAAACGACCAAGTTTGGGGAGCATAAATGACCTCTGCTGCCAACTCTGATCTCTGGAATTCATAGAATACATAGTTTTCTTATATCTCAGTAAGGTTACATTATCCTTTCCCTCAAAGTACAGGTAGTGCTCAGAATTCCAGCCAGGAATCCTGCTGCTGTGTGGATGGGGATTCATACTAGGATTCACCAGCATACTAGAGCATCCTTCTGCAGGAAATCAAGATTCTTCTACTATTTCAGTCCTTATAAGTGAATCAAAAATGTGTCAAAAAGATTCTGAGAAAGCCAACTGGAGTGTAATCTCCCAAGGAGAGATCTCTGGACTTTGGATAAAGGGCAGCAGGATCGGGGGCTGACAGCAAGACTAATATTGTCACTTCTAATCCTAAATAAGTCACAAAACCTACCTGAGCTGCTCAAATTGACTAATACTGAAAAGCTTATTAGCTCCCTGCCCCTTGACAAAGCAGTTTGGGAAAAGCAGTGTGCTGAAAGCTGTCAAATGCTCCAAAAAAAAAAAAAAAAAAAAAAAAAACTATATTTTTCTCAACGGTTCATGCAGATGTCAGAAACTCCATTTCTCTTCCTGGTAAGTCAGTCATCTCCGTTCTATCCAGCTGAGCTGTTTCCTTGTGTGTCCCAATAACATCTCTCTGAACCCTATCACACTTGGGATCACACTTTTCTTACCTTGTAGTAATGACTCAACTGTAGAGTAACTAATCATTTTGTCTTATAGAGAACAATATGTAACTAAAGTATCACTGACTCATGAAGGAAAGGAAGACATTTTTTCAGGGTTTAAATTTGGGGCTGCCCAGAGGGTAAGCCAACAGAGAACATTCCGATTAACTTTCTTATTAACTGTCTCCACAGTGCAAACACAGGTTATATATATATTGTGACAAGCCATTGTCAAGAGATCATTTATGTCACATTAACAGTTTCAAAGTAGGAAAACATTTGTCTCTATGAGTATTTGGTAATTTCTGGCATTCTGGTAGAACTAGAAAAAGATATTTGGACTGATTTCTGATGTTATCTAAGATAAGAACTATGGTATGTGTTCAAAACATGGCATGTGCAAAGGCAAAAACAAGACAAGAAAAGTGATGAGAAATGTGATATGATGGAAAACTTGGCTTTCCCTTGGCACTCATTGTATCCCAGGTGGTCTAGTCTCTTTCATCATTAGCAGCAAGGTTGAAATGCTGATGGGCTGGAATTTTGGGGTGGCCTTTTGAAAAACCTCTGCAGAGTCACCTCCTCTGTGCCACTATTTATTTTATAAATAAGATAGCATGAAAATAATAGTGAAACCATCCCCCCAAAGAGGTCCTACATGATTTTTCTCCCTTGAATAAATTAATTAAAAAATTCTCTTATATCTGAAGTAATCATTCAATTACTTCTAAAGGCAGTGGCAAACAGTACTAGGAAAACTCTGGAGCCAACCTATGGCTTCAAATCAAGGTTCATGGCTCTCTATGCCTTTGTTCCTGTGTAAGTAACAAGAGTTGCAGGAATCACTACTCAACACAGTGGAGCTGAGGCGCCAATGACTTAATTTAACCTAAAGCACCTAGGAAATGTAAATGATGCACCTGTTGATACATAGTGAGCCAGAAGCCTGGATGTCTGGCATCTGCAGCTCTGTGGGTTTGCATTAATTGCTTCATGGTGGGGGGGGGTGCTCAAGAATGGATTTAGATGCTGGGGAGCACTTAATTTTCAAGAAAGAATGTCTTTGGGCCCGGAAAGATAGCACAGCGGCGTTTGCCTTGCAAGCAGCTGATCCAGGACCAAAGGTGGTTGGTTCGAATCCCGGTGTCCCATATGGTCCCCCGTGCCTGCCAGGAGCTATTTCTGAGCAGACAGCCAGGAGTAACCCCTGAGCAATGCCGGGTGTGGCCCAAAAACAAAACAAAACAAAACAAAAAAGAATGTCTTTTTAGCTCATAGGGGATTGCATTAAGCACAGCCTAACAACATGTTGAAAAGTGTAGTCCTTTTTTTTTTTATCTTGAAGTCCCTTTTTATATTTTATTTTCCTACAGAGAAGTTGCAGTCCTTTATTCTTATCTGCTGGATGTCCCTCTCTTAGCCACTGTAAGCCTCTTGTCTGCCTAGAGCTCAAACTATTCTGCGTTTGAGACCCTTGCCCACTGTGCAAAGTAATCAGTGTTGTCTAAGTTGAGCTATCCCAGAGGACAAAGAACATTCCTGAGGCTGCCCTCTCTGTCTCACCATCCTCTAGCCTAGCCTAGGCCTTTGCTTCATGGAAGAACCAGATTCAGATGCAATTGTGTGTGACATGAAAGTGAATAGAATGCTTCTAACAGGTGTGCTCACTCCAGCTTTGCCTCTTCATCTCCGCCACTGCTTTATCAAGACATGACCCCTGAACTGTAGTGACCAGGAAGTTAGTTTTGTGATCTACATCCACAACTAATTTTAATGAACTAATAATATTATAGTCATTCCTATCTGCTGGGGATATTTTCCAAACACTCAGTGAATGCCTGTAACTTTGGGTAGTACTCAACCTTACATATACTGTTTCTCCTATAATACATAACTTGGAACAGGTTTAATTTATAAAATAGAAGTCATACACATTTGTTGCAATAAAAGTTATTTTAAAATAAAATAAAATAGAAGTCATACATATTTGTAAGAAAAACGCTTATAATAAAATTACAATGCATTGCAAAAAATATATTCTTATTCTCATAATCATACTGTAGGTACTATTTTCATACTTAAGTTGTTCTGGAGTCAATAGAACCACACAAAACAATCTTATATAATGGAGAGCATTGTGATAGGATGAGCAGAGCAGTATTATTAGCGTTATTCCTTGCAGCTTCTGTCTGAACATTTGGTAAGATGTGTCATATTGTGACATAGATTTCCTCTAAGGGCATCTTTCTTCTATTGCAACTGGAGGCTGGTCATGTGAACAACCTCTGCACAAAGCCCTTTACACCTTTATGATTTCTTCTTTTTCTAGTCTCATGTCAAACACCAGCCCAGGCTTTCTCTCTCATATATATATATATCCCTGATGCATTTCTGCAAGACCCTGCCAACCTTTTCCCTGAACTTACCCTTCATAATAGTGTGAGACTTTGCTGCCAGCCCTCCCTGAGAATCTTCAGCAGCCTCAGAGGGGTGCCTAACATGAGCACCCATAAGGGGCACATGTCACAGACCAGATTCTGCCTACCTTGTTCACACATGGTGCCTGTGGCTTGTATCTCCATTCCTCAGTTGTAGGTGACTGTTTGACCCCTCTGAATCTCCAATCATCTGGAGAATGAGATCTGGTTCTCATGTTATGAGCCTCTTCTCCAACCCAAAACTGGATGAGGCTGGAGATGTTTCATAGATATTTCTAACTGCATTTAAAAAAAAAGCACTCAAGGACTCTTAGATCTCAACTTCAAACTCCCAGATTAACAAACAGACCATTTCTGAGACCCCAAACTGTGACTTTCCAGAATCATCATGTTCTGTGCCAAGAGTCAAGCTCATTCTAGAACAAACTTTAGTAAATACTCGCCTGTTAACCTAAGTTTCCAGGAAGAAAGGATTTCTGCCTGGACACCCAACTTCATATGTTGTGTTTTAGTGTTTTGGACTTTTTCTAGTTAACTCTGAATTTCTCTAGCCTAGGAACAAAACTTTATACATATGGAAGTGTCACACTGACTGGATTTGGAAATGCTCTGCCTTTTGGCATTGCTTTTTCTTTTACTTTTTTTTAAATATGGGACGCTTCATGAATTTGAGTGTCATCCTTGCGCAGGGGCCATGCTAATCTTCTCTGTATTGTTCCAATTTTAGTATATGTGCTGCTGAAGTGAGCACGGCATTGCTATTTCAACCCTGTTCCCGGAGACCACAATGTCGTCATGAAATTTTGCTCCCTCCACAACCTTGTGTAGGCTTCACCTATACTTCTGTTACAGGAATTCTGAATCAAGGGTCTGGGAGAACTAGTTGGGGCCCTTCAGGAGAGATCTAAGCTTCATGAAATTATTTATTTGTCTTTGTCACTGTGAAATTATCAAGTAATTTATGATTGGGTTTCAGGCATACAATGTTTCAACACAGATCCCTTTACCAGTGTCCACTTCCCCCTACCAATACCTACTCCCCCATTTTCCTGTCTGCCCCTATGGGAGGCTCTTTTATTTCTATGGTAGTTGGAGTTGTAACTGTGCTATCAAAGGACTTCAGTCTGTGGTTCCCCAATGAATTAGAGGGAACAACAACCAATGAATTAGAGGGAAAGGGTAGTAATAATAGCAAGGACTGAGGCACACTTGGGCAAGTTTATATGGCCTCCAGGTGTCTTAGTTGTTTTATTTTTCTTACAATATAGGCATAAGAAAGTTTGCCTTATGTGCATTTCCTTTAATGGGAAGAAAATGGGAAGAAAAGCAGTGAGGGAGCTATTGGCTGCTTTGGTGCAGGGTTCCTGTAATGTCATGGAAACAGCCGAGGCACCAGTTGACAAGGAAGCACTTTGCAGGACCAGGTAGGGGCAGGACTCATCAACTGGCTGACCTTAGAAGCCTCAGCCACAGCCATCAATCACAGGGAAAGTCTCTCTAGGCTGATGGGAAAAGGCATTGGGGGTCACCCAGCCCTTTTCTCCAGCCCTGTCATTTGACCCTACCAAGGCAAACACTTTCTACAGTAATTCTGAGAACAGGGGATCAGGTGCATGTAGCCTGTGTAGGAAGTAAGGTCCCTAGCATAAAAGCAGCCAAGAGTAATAGCCAAACACAGGAAGCAACCCTACCCAGAGCACCTAGTAAAGCTGGGCTCCACCGAGGGAGGGACAGTTAGACAAGATATATCACAAACATACACACACACACACACACACACACACACACACACACACACACACCAGGGCTGCTCTGCACTTCTTCCCTTCTTATAGGTTACAATTATAGTAGAAAGGCTCTTTCTCTTTTTCTGTATATTTATTTTTCTTTCCTGTCTTTTTGTGTTTGCTTGCAAACCTTTTAAAGGGCCTTTTTAATGGGCCTGTCAACCTGCCCGGTTGACAGGAGTGTGTGAAGGTACTTGGTTTAGAGGGGGACACCCTCCCAGACTCAACTATACTTAAAAGACTATTAAATTAGAAATCCTAATACTGTTCTTGGAGGGCCTCCAGATTATAGCGCCGCTCAAGAGAGCATAGGCCCTGTATGCAAACTCAGTGAATACCCATTGCTGCTACCCACCACCCTGAGCAAAGGTCAGGCTGGCTCCACAAGAATTAGCTCCTTTACTCCTGTTTGCCAGTTTTGCACCTTCCCCTCCTTACCCCTCACCCTCCATCCACCCCCATGCACACACCCTGCTTGCCCAAGCCTGCCCCACTGCTAAAAGGAAAACACCCAAGAGTTCATGGCAGGGGTAGCCAGATACTTTCATCTTGCCTTAGTCCATTTAGTGTTACTCAAATGTAAATATGTTCTGGAATTGTATGACAGTGTAGAGGAAAAAGGAAAAAGGCAACTTTAGATAGCTACTGATATTTTGGAAACCTAGCCCTTCCACCTTTGTTACCAGAGGTAACTGACCAGGTAAGAGGTCTCTTGGGTAACTACAAACAGGAGGAAAGATGCCCAATGTTCCAGGCTCAGGGCCCTGCCAACTACAGCTGTTTTATCCTGGGACATCTCCAAAAATCTGTGCTCAACCATCAGAGATAAAATCTCCCCCAAACAAAATGTCCTTATTGCTTTTCACCCTCACCACAAAATTCATATCTAATCTAAAACACTCCTACAATTAAAACTATAGAAAAGGGCGGGCTCCTCCATAACCCTCACAATCACCTCCATCTTTTTTTCCCTCCCTGACTAAAGGGAAGTTTTGAAAATTTGTTAGATATAATTTGATTCCCGCTTTGTGTTCACAGAAGTCCCTCCTTACTTACCTACAGAGACAAGTTTAAGATCCTGCAATGGATAGTATCCAGTCCTATACATAGCGTATGCACATTTTTCCTATGGACCATATGGGACGGATCGAACCTAGGTCCATCCTGGGTCAGCCAGCTGCGTGCAACGCAAACACCCTACTATTGCGCTGTTGCTCCAGCCCCTCAATATTTATAACCTTGAAAATATTTAAGGACCTGGGAATTGTGGAAGACCAGAGACCAATTATCACTAGTTCTGCATTACAACTATAATACAGTTTAATTCATTAATTATGATAATGTAACATTAATTAATTGGTAATGTAAATAAGATAGTAACAATAACAATACTAAACTAGAACAATGATAATAATATCTTGTCATAAAATTTTTGTTACTCGGACGAAAAAGACAGTATAGGGGTAAAATCCCTACCGATCCTGGTTCCATCCTGTGCTCTATATACTGACCCCCAAGCACTACCAGGAGTGACACTGAGCATGGAACCAGGAGTAAGCCCTAAGCACTGCTGGATATGTGGAGAACTAAGACTGGGAGAAACTAAGCTGCATATAGGAAGTGGGGAAGTTTCCTGTATAAGAAGGTTCCTGTACAGACCCTGACAAACACAAAACCCAGAAATTATATTACTTTTCTGTTCAGAGCTGCTGCACACTGTTCTATGGAGCAGAAATGCTGTTAGGTTTTTAGTTACTTGTAATAGTGTCTCTGTAGGGAAGCATTTGTGCGGGACACCCAATTGTGGAGTAGGACAGGCATCCTCCCTGGGAAAGCAGAGATCCCTGTAGAAAGACACGGGAAAGCACAAATTCAAAGCTGACCTCTGCTTATTTATGTACTGTATGCATGCCTAAAGGGCCTTCATCCCAAAGCCATCACTTCTCATATCTGTAGGAAAGACTTCCTTGGTCTCCAGGAGTTCCATGGCAGTCTCGTGGCAGCACCTGGGGCCTCCCACACACTGGCCCTGATTAAAACCCCTCTAGGCCCTTCCTGACTCCTGATTACATATTACATAGCCTCCTTCTTTCTCCAACTTAACTTCTTTCCAATCAATAGTCTTTTTGTTTGCTTATCTCCTATAGGATGTTATATTGTTATTATTATGTCCCAAGTTGGCAAGGAAGGAAGCACTCAACAAAGCTGAAATCAGGAATTATTAGCCTTAAGGCAATTGCACTTCACAAAAGTGAAGGCAAAGTGCAGCCCAGAACCCAGTTCTTCCAGCCCTTTTAAAGCGTGGAGTACATTCTTTTTTAGAAGAAAGAACAGCTGAGCAAATTATATTATGTTATAGTAGTGAGAAATATGGTTACAATTGTGAAGTTATTTTAGCTGTTAAAAATCAGGGGAGAAGGAGCCTGCGAGATAGCATGGAGGTAAAGTGTTTGCCTTGCATGTAGAAGGATGGTGGTTTGAATCCCGGCATCCCATATGGTCCCCTGAGCCTGCCAGGAGCAATTTCTGAGCGTAGAGCCAGGAGTGGCCCCTGAACGCTGCCAGGTGTGACCCAAAAACAAAACTAAAACTAAAAACAAAAATCAGGGAGAAAGCTCTGTCTATGGTCTTTAGTCAATAAGGATTATTTTCATTCTAAACCTTTAAGGAAGTCCTTGTTACTAGTCTTGTTTGTTTAACTTAATCATAAATTACACCTTTGAGTGTTACTCCTCCGTGGGAGTGTCCATCTCAGAACATCTGCAAAATTATATATGGAGCTTTTTATAGAAAACAACTAAACTTCAACAGTAAAACTTTTTTTTTTTGGGGGGGGGGGTTTTAGGCCACACCCGGGGATGCTCAGGGGTTACTCATGGCTGTCTGCTCAGAAATAGCTCCTGGCAGGCACGGGGGACCATATGGGACACCGGGATTCGAACCAACCACCTTAGGTCCTGGATCGGCTGCTTTCGAGGCAAACACCGCTGTGCTATCTCTCCGGGCCCAACAGTAAAACTTTTAACAAATGGTTATTTCAGGCATCCCTTATTTCTGGGCCAGGTTACTAAGGTTAGACTAAAACAAGCAAGCTGTGACAGAAGCTAAATCTGTAGTTAGCAGGCAGTTCATTCAAGATTAACTGGGTGACTGGATGTGAGGTGGGGTTCTGTAAAAAGAAAGCCTGCCTAAACTTTATGAGGATGGGTCAGCAATAATGATCATTTTTCTCTAGTACATAGTTTCACAGTACTATAATGCCTGTAGGATATATTGTATAAACAAAGTTAAAAAGAGGGAGGGAAGAAAGAATGAAAGGAAGAGAGGGAGGGAGAAAGGTAGGAACATGAATGAGGGAAGAAGGGACTTTCCACTTATTTGGTCTCCTATTTTGAGTTATCCTGCATTGTGAGTGAGTGTGTGTGTGTGTGTGTGTGTGTGTGTGTGTGTGTGTGTGTGTGTGTGTGTGTGTGTGTGTGAGAGAGAGAGAGAGAGAGAGAGAGAGAGAGGGAGGGAGGGAGGGAGGGAAGGAGGGTGGGAGGGAGGAAGGGAAAAGAGAAAAAGACAAGATAGAAGAAAAGAATGAAATGCACTAATGTAAAAGTAAAAAGCATATGAACACCGTGCTCTTGCTATCCTTTGTCCATTTAAAGCTGTGTGACCCTAGTCATGTCACTTGAGCTCCGGACTCAAGATCTGACCCACAATGACCAGCAGAGACAACAGTAATACAATAAGCAAAGGAGTTTATTGTCAGTATACTGGGGCCACACCTCTGGAGAGGTGACCATGAAGGGACTTGCATGCTCTTTTTTATAAGGTTTCTGGGGCTTCAAACTAGGGGTAAAACTATAGGTTCTAAGTACATCTTGTGTCAGCCAGGTCTAAACTGGTTGGCTGAAGGAGGGGTTCCAGCACCCACTGAGCATCCACGACCTTGGCATGCAGTTACATAAGGTTTATCATAGCCCACAAGACGCCATGTGTTGCTAATTTATCTAACTGTCCTGGTACGAGTGCCCCTGAAGTTCCTGGCACTGGTTGTGGTTATGTCCATAGCAAAGCTAGGTTACAGAATCAGAACAGTTAATTCTAAGCCAAATTTATATTCTAACAACTAACCTCTTTGAATTTCACTGTAAAATGTAGTGAATTCTTTTGTTTGTTTGTTTTTGTTTGGGGCCCACACCCTGTGATGCTCAGGGATTACTCCTGGCTATGCGCTCAGAAATCGATCCTGGCTTGGGGGACCATATGGGACACCAGGAAATCAAACCTCAGTCCATCCTAGGTCAGCGTGTGCAAGGCAACACCTTATCGCATGCGCCATTGCTCCTTCTTAGTTCCCTTAATCACTTTAAAGAGGAATGTCCCATTTTTGAATAGAAAGACAAAGATCACTGCAAGGCTAGGGGATCAGGAAGCTTTTCCCAGCAGGGATGTGAGATGGAAATGGGGTCCAGGAATCCTGGGCTCAGTTCACAATTTTTCTTTCCCTTTCAGTATTTCTCTAACTTGGAGAGGTGCCTCACACTCAGCAAGACACGGACTGCTGGACCCAAGGGTCTGGTTGGGAGCTGTGGGCTTTGGAGTGACCTTGACTGTGCAGACACCATTGGTGCGGATGAAGTCTGGCCGCTTGAGAGGATGGCCCACCCAGGGGACTACAAGCAGATACCCTGGCTCCCTGTGCTGGTGGTAAGTGTGTGGAGTTCCTGCCCACACTACTTCACCATAAGAAGTGGATTCTTATGGACCTTCCAAGCAGAGGAGCAGAGCAGGCCTACTTGACCTCTTAAGTCTGCTTCCACAACTTTAAAGCAGGAATAAGAATTTATGTTTTAAAAATATTCTTTAGTTAAAGAACCATGATTTACAAAGTTGTTGATAGTTAAGTGTTAGGCATACCATGTCAACACCAATCCACCACCAGTGTTGACTCCCATCACCAATGCTCCTATACTCCATAATCCCTCACCCCCCACCCTCTTCTCTGCCTGCCATCTTGACAAGCACCTTATAAAATTTGGTGGTTGCAGCTTGGATCTTAAGTTATCAGTGCTGTCAAGTTTGTGCTTTGAATTTATAGTTATGTCACTCTTCCACATCACCCATATAACCAAAGTCCTGACCCCTGTTTCATGACTTCCCTTTTGCATTTTCTTCCTTCTTACATTGATTTCTTTTCTAGAAATGCTTCTCTTTGCTTTGGATATTAGTGTAGAGTTAGCTTCTTAGAAGGCATTCAGTAAGATTCTTGTGTCTTCAATGTTTTTGGAAGCTTTTAAGGAGCTAAAACAGTAAATAAAGGTTGTATAGAATGCACCAGTGATTTTGGACCATGATTTTTTGTGCTTGGGGAGATACTTACTGATGGGCTTTCTGATTTCTCCTCATTTAGCCTTGGAAAATTACAGAATAGGCCTAAAACTCTACCCATTTCTGTTATATTCTCTATATTAAGAGCACAGTGTTATTCATAATAACCTTTCATTACATTTTGAATTATTGAAGGGTCTACTGTAATATCTCCCCTTTCATCTTTAATATGATTTATTTGAACATTATTTTTTTCTCATGAGTCTAGCTAAATATTTATCTATCTTGTTATTGTTTAAAGAACCAACTCCAGGCTTCATTACTTTTTTGAATTCCTTGAATTGCTTTCTTGGTTTCTATGTTATTGATTTCTACTCTTGTTTTAACTATTCCCCGCTTCCTACTACATTTTGGATTTGTTTGTTGTTCCTTCTCCAGATTTTTGAGATATGTATTTAGGTTGTTAATTTGGGCTTTTTCTTCTTTTTAATATAGTCTTGCATTGCTTTGAATTTTCACTGTAATACAACTTCTGCTATATCCCATGTAGTTGGAAAGCTTGTATCTCCATTGCCATTATTTTGAAAAAATTTTTAAATTTCTTCCTTGATTTTTTAGTTGATCCAGTTACTGCTTAGCAGTATTTTTTTAAGCTTCCTTATGTTAGAATTTTTTTTTTTTTTTGGTTTTTGGGTCACACCCGGTAGCTCTCATAGGTTACTCCTGGCTCTACACTCAGAAATCGCTCCTGGCAGGCTTAGGACCATATGGGATGCTGGGATTCGAACCATTGTCCTTTTGCACGCAAGGCAAACGCCTTACCTCCATGCTATCTCTCCAGCCCCTAGAATTTTTCTTTATCTTCTTTCGCTGGCTAATTTCTACTTTTGTGGCATTATGTTCTAAGAAGTTACTTTGTACAACTCATATGTTTATAAACTTATATGTTTAAATTATGGCCTATAGAATGTTTTCTGGGATGTGATCTATCCTGGAGAACATTCATGTGCACTAAAGAAGAATGTGTATTCTTGTTTTAGAGATAAAGAGCCCTGTAATCCCAGTTATTTTAGCTCTTTACTTAGGACTCTTGTCATTCTACTGTTATTCCATATGATTAATCTGTCTAGTGGTAAAAGTTGAGTGTTGAAATCTCCCATTACTATTGTTTCAGTCAACTTGTTTTTTTTTTTAGTTTCTGAGCAGGAGCTTAATGTAAGTTGCTGGGCTTCTTCATTCAGTGCCTAAAATGTTGATGATAGTATTTCTTGGCCTATTTTCCCTTAACCAATAAGAAGTGTCCATCAGTATATGTAATTGCCTTCCTCTTATTGAATGCTATTTTGTCTAGTACACGTATGGTTGGCACAGTTATTTCTGTCCTCCATTGACTTGTATATTTATTTTCCATCCTTTCCCTCTAATCTATATATTTATCATGTGAATTTAAGTGTACTTTCTATAGGCAGAAGATGGATGGATTTTCATTCTTGATCCATCCAGCTACTCTGTGCCTTTTATAGGGGAATTTAGTTCATTGATATTGAGTGAGATTGATGACATATAGGACTGTGTTGACATTTTGTGTATTTGTGTTTGATGTCTGTTTTTGTAAATCTGGTTTTTATTAAATCACATTGAGATAAAGTTAAAAAGCTATTGGTAGTTGGATTTCATTAATAATGTGTTCCAAAACCCAACCTTCACCACCAATCTTCCCAGATTTTCTCCTGTTCTAATACATACCACTTTGCCTCTATGGCAGTCATTTTTTTTTCTCTCTGTCTCCCATCCACCCCCATTCCTGTTAGGCAACAAGGCTTGCAATACTAGTACCATGCATATAACTTTACTACCTTTTTGTACCCAGTTCTTATTTATATTGATCATTTTTAATGCTTATTGTCATAGTTGTCCACTCTGTCTTAATGAATTTACCCATCATTTCTATTTCTCTTTTATGTTATTACCATACTATGTTTTATAACCCATGGATGAGTGTAATTATTCTATGTCTGTCTCTCTCTCACTCTGACTTATTTCACTCAGCATGATACTCTATTCATATATAACCAAATTCATGACTTCATCTTTCCTTACAGCTCCCTAATATTCCATTGTGTATATGTACATAGTTCTTTTATTCGCTCATCGTTATTGAATACTTGAACTGTTTACAGCTTCTTGGATTGTTTACAGATATTGAGGATAGTGCTGCAATGAACATAGGAGTGCAGAAGCCTTTCTGCATTGTGTTTTGGGGTCCCAAGTTTATATTCCTAGGAGCAGTATTGCCGGAAAAAGATAGCAGCTCAATTTCTAGTTTGTTTGTTTGTTTTTAAAGAATATCTATACTGTTTTTCCAAAGGCTGGACCAGTCTATATACCCATATTTCCACCAATAGTGAATGAGAGGCCCTTCCTCCTCACATCTGTGCAGCACAGGTTATTCATGTTCTTTCCAATGTGTGCAAGTCTCTGTGGTATAAAATGAGATCTCACTGATGTCATGATTTGCATTTTGCACATGTTTAATTATGTGGAGCAATTTTTCAAGTGCCTTTTGAACATCCATATTTCTTCTTTGAAAATGTTTCTATCCATTTCTTCTCTCCTTTTTTGGTGGAATTTGCTATTTTTCTTGTTGAGTTCTACCTGTCCCTTATTGATATAGATATTATATATAATACCATGTATCAGATGGGTAGTGAATGAATAAATTCTCCTACTACATAGGTGGTCTTTGTATCTTGGTCATCATTTACTTTAAGATGCAGAAGTGGGGGCCGGGCGGTGGCGCTAAAGGTAAGGTGCCTGCCTTGCCTGCGCTAGCCTTGGACGGACCGCGGTTCGATCTCCCGGTGTCCCATATGGTCCCCCAAGCCAGGAGCAACTTCTGAGCACATAGCCAGGAGTAACCCCTGAGCGTTACCAGGTGTGGCCCAAAAACCAAAAAAAAAAAAAAAAAAAAAGGATGCAGAAGTTTCTTAGTTTAATGTAGTCCCTATTTTTTATCTTTTCTTCCCCTTGTTTGAACAGAGGTCTTTCATCCTTAAAGATGATTTAATGGGGCCAGAGTGATGGCGCTAGAGATAAGATGTCTGCCTTGCAAGCACTAGCCTAGGACGAATTGTGGTTCAATCCCCCAGCATCCCATATGGTCCCCCCTAGCCAGGAGCAATTTTTGAGTGCATAGCCAGGAGTAATCCCTGAGTGTCAACGGGTGTGGCAAAAAAAAAAAAAAGAGATGATTTAGCTTTAATATTATGGAGAAGTCTTCATATGTTTTCTTCTGTGTACCTTATGGTTTTAGGTATGATATCAAGGTTTTTACTATTTTGACTTTTTTGCATGTAGTTAGAACTGGTATCACTTCATTTTCTTGCATGTAACTGACCAGTTTCACCAGCACCCATAGTTGAAGAAGGTTTGTGTGTGTGTGTGTGTGTGTGTGTGTGTGTGTGTGTGTGTGTGTGTGTGTCACTTCATATTTTTTACTCATTTATTAAAGATTAAATTATCATATACCTGAGAATCTATTTCAGGATATTAAAATGTATTCAACTAATCTGACTTTTTATTTCAATTATCATGCTCCTTTACTTATAACAATTTTGTAGTGGAACTTGAGGTTGGAAAAGTGTTGCTTCCTATCTTCTTTTTTCCCAAGGATTGCTTTTGCTGTTCATAGTAGATTAATGTTTTATATAATTCCAGAAGTGTTTTATCTATTTCTTTGAAAGCCATCAGAAATCTCATTATAAGGGCAGTGCAGCCTGGGGTGTGGTAGTCACGTGTAGTTCTGTGTGCGTGACAGCAGTGTGAACGTGAGTGAGCGTGCAAGGCGAGTGTGTGCGCCCACCCCTGTACCCCTCCCTCGCCTACACCTTGATCTTATTTGATCCGTCGAACCCCCAACCCTGCCAGGCAGACCCGAGATGAGAAAACCGCCCTCCTGCAAAGCCCTGCATGGGCCCTGTGCAGCCAGGCCTTCAACTGGGCAGCGGCATCACCGAGGCCTAGTCGGTCCGGTAGTGGATTCCGAGGGTTCCATGCTTGGACTGATGTGATCAGATAAACGAGGCCCGAGGCTCGCCCCCAGCCGTTGATTTATCAAGGCGATTCTCATCCGAAAAAAAAAAAGTCTCATTATAGGGACTGTACTGAATCAATACAATGCTTTAGGGTAGTATTGCTATTTTAATTATGTTAATCCTGCCAATCCTTGAGCAGGGAATATGTTTCCATTTCTTCATGTCCTCTTTATTTCTTTAAGTAGTGTTATATAGTTTTCTTTGTATAGAACTTTCTCGTCATAGTTAAGTTGATTCTGGGGTACTTTATTTTCTGAGGTACAATTGTGAATGGATCTTATTTTGAAAAATCAATATATTTTTTTCTCTTTCATTTTTTGTATATAAAAAACCATATACCGTATTTTCTGGTGTATAAGACAACTGGGCGTATAAGACGACCCCCTAATTTTGCAGTTAAAACATAGGCAACTGTATGAACCACAGTGAGCCAATCACAACAAGCAAAGGTTCAAAGGTTCTACTGTCATAGACTTCCTCTCTGACTCTGGCCAAGCTGAGCAGGCTTTTGACAGTGTAGATTCGGGTCCAAAACATTGTCTAATTTGCATGCATCAAAAGCCTGCTTGGATTGGCTGAGTCAGAGAGACGGTCTGAGCAGCCTTGCAGTGATTGGTCCCTTACCATAGGCACCTTTTCTGGCAATTCCCTGGTGGGGTCAGTTAATCTCCCCCACTACATGAACAAAACAACACCCCATCCTCGGACCCTGGCACTGAACCACCAACACGGTTAGCTGGGTTTTGCCAGAAGTGGCCCCCAGATCTCCTCAGTACTGTTTGGGAGCCCGCAAGAAAGAGATTTGGAAACTCTGTGGCCTGGTTTTTTTGTTTGTTTGTTTGTTTGTTTGTTTTCTTTAGCGGCATATTGAAACATTTTTCGGGATATACTCGGCTTATAAGACAACCCGCGATTTTCGAGTGACTTTTTTTTTGTTTCAAAAGTCGTCTCATATGCCGGAAAATACGGTATTTTCAGTGTTAGCTTTGTAACTTGCCACTTAACTATACATATCTGGTGTTTCTAGAAGTTTTTTTTATACTTTTTAGGACTTCCTAAATATAGTATCATATTATTCATGAATAGTGATAGCTTGACTTTTTCCTTTACTAGCTGAATGCCCTTGACATCTTTTTCTTGCCTAAATTGCTATTGCAAATTCTTGCAGGACTATATTGATTAGAAGTGGTGAGAGTAGGCAACTTTGTCTTGTGCATGAACTTAAAAGGATCATTTTTACTTTATTCCCATTAAATATGTTTTCTGTGAGCTTATGATAAATAGCTTTGACTATTTTGAGGAAGGATCCTTCAATTTCCATTTTGTTTCGTTTTAATCATGAATGGGAGCTGAGCTTTATCAAATGCTTCTCAACATTAGTTGATATCATATGATTTTTATTGACATGGTGCATTATGTTGATTGCTTTTTTTTTTTTTTTTTTTGGTTTTTGGGTGACACCCGGCAGTGCTCAGACTGTACTCCTGGCTTTATGCTCAGAAATCACTCCTGGCAGGCTCGGGGACCATATGGGATGCTGGGATTCAAACCACCATCGTTCTGCATGCAAGGCAAATGCCTTACCTCCATGCTATCTCTCCAGACCCTGACATGCATATTTTAAACCATCCTTGCATTCCCAGGATTCATCCTACTTGGTCATGGAGTATGATATCTTGATTCTCTTTGCTTATATTTTAAAGAATCTTTGCATCTGTATTAAGGATATCAACCTATAATTTGGGAGTGTTTCTGTTTCTTCAATTTCCAGGGACAATCTGAAAAGGATTGGTAGTAGGTCTTCTTTAAAGGTTTGAAAGAATTCACTGGTGAAAATATCTAGGTCTGGGATTTTATTTGGGGGAAGACTTTATATTAGCATTTCAATTTCCTTAAGAATGGTAGGTCTGTTCAGATACTCCAAATCATCTTGGTTCAGCCTTGGGAAGTTATAGGAGATCAAGAATTTATCCATTTCTTCTAAGGTGTCAAATTATGCTCTGGTGATCCTTTAAATTTCTGTGGCATATGTTGTGATGTCTTCCCTTTTATATCTAATTTCATTTATTACAGTTCTTTATCTTTCTTTGTAAGTCTTGCTAGCATTTTATTGATCTTGTGCTTCTTTTCAAAGAACCAGACCTTATTTTCACTGATATTTCAGATTAGTTTTTGGATTCCAGTTCATTAATTTCTGCTCTTAATTTTATTATTTCTCGCCTCCAGCCTGTTTTGGTTCATCATTCTTTTGTTTGTCATTCTTTAGCTTCTTCCGTTGTACAGTCAAGTTATTTATACAGATCCTTTCCTCCTTTCTGAAGAATACTTTCAATACTATAAAATCCCTCTTAACACGCTTTTCCTGTGTCCCACAAGTTCTAGTAGCTCTTATCCTCATTATTATATGTCTCCATAAATCTTGTATTTTCTCTTTGATTTCCTCTCTGATCTACTGTGTGTTCAGTAATGAGCTAGTTAGTGTCTGTGTATTTGCATTGTTTCTCCATTTCTGTTTGTGATTCACTTCTATTTTCAGTGCATTATGATCTGAGAAGTTACATGAAATTGTTTATATCTCCTTGACTTTGTAGATTTATGTCTTGTGTCCAGGTCTGTGATCTATTCTGGAGAATGTCTCATATGCACTAGAAAAGAATGTTTTGGGGGGAATTTAAAAACCCTATATCTCTACTATGTCCCTCTCTTTCAATTCTTCCTTTAAAGCAAGTTTTTCCTTACTGTATTGTAGCCTGGTTGATCTTACAAAAAGTGACAGAACAGTGTTAAAGTCTTCAGCTATTTTCTTGCTATCAATGTCTTCCTTTAAATCTATTAGAAGTTCCTTTAAGTATTTTGCTGGTGACGCATCTGGTATGTATATGTTTAGGATTGAGAATTCTTCATGGTACATGTTCCTAGATCGTTAAGAAATGAACTTTGCTGACTTTTATGACCTTTTAGAGCCTGAAGTCTAATACTAGTCTGATACTAGTATGGATTTCTGATACTAATATGGCTACCCTGACCTTTTTAAAGGTTGTTTGCTTGAATAATTTTCTTCCGACTTTTGGCTCTGAGTCTGTGCACTGACTGTTCAAATGTGTTTATTGCAGGCAGCAGAATGTTGGGTTCAATTATATTTTCTTTTAAATTAGAATATTTATTTAAACACCTTGTTTACAAACATGATTGTAGTTGGGTTTCAGTCATGTAAAATCACCCCCCTTCACCAGTGCAACATTTTCATCACCAATGTCCCAAATCTCCCTCCTCCCCACCTCACCCATCCATTCAGCCGGAGCTCAGAAGAGCTTGCAGAGAAGTGGAGGAACTTTCAGTAGAAGACATGAGGAGGGGCAAGATAAGACTGGCCTGTTGGAAGTTAGATTCCTGGAAACTTGGCATCCAATGACATAAATAATGACACAAATAAGCAGGGATCACCATCAGGCTTCATTTCCTACAACCTCAGGGTATTGCCCCTGAGATACTGTATGCCAAGTACATAAAAGATCAGAATGAAATAAGGCAAGGAAAAGGGGAGAAGGAGGAGGAAAGAAATAAGACAATATAATGAAAAGTCAGGGAAGAAATTATCTCAAGAGCTTCACCTCTCAGTTACTCTTTAGTTTCATGTTCCATTGTCATCCCTTCTGTAAACTACTTTCTCCACATAATGGTTATTCTGCCTAGGTTATTTACCTGGCTTGTATCTAGAAGCTCTACAAACAAAATAGTTATAGACAAATTCCTCTTTCTTTCCTCCTTTCCTTTTTTCCTTCCTTCCTTCCTTCCTTCCTTCCTTTCTTTCTTTCTTCCTTTTTCAATAATTAGCCTCCACCACCTTTATTTCTACAAACCTTCCACCTTTTCTGCCATCCCACCTTCTTTTCCTTAAATAACCATAGTTCTGTTATCAATATCCAATGGCATATATTTTATTTTCTTTATATACCAATTTTATATCATCATATTGTCCACATGGGTAAAACCATAGAATTTATTTTGTTTCACACAACTGAGTTGAATTTCTTCCATTTTGCTGCAAATTATAAAATATCACCTTGTTTAATTTCTGGAAATTATTTTTGTATAATAGATTATTGTTAAATATAGTATATATTCCTTATACAATAAAAACTGACAAAAGAGTAAATAATGACTTTACTGTCTCTATTACAATGTCTGATTTTGGTTGCTGTATGTAATCTGTTCAAATAGTGACTTAACATAAACAACTTTCCTAAAAAGAGTCCTTTCTGTGGTAGGTGTCTCTGATGTGCTCAATCAGGGCAGAATACTCCAGCTGTGGTGAGAATGAGTATTACAACAAAACCACTGGGCTGTGCCATGTGTGTCCTCGGTGTAGACCAGGGGAAGAACCCTACCTGGTAAGTAAGACTCCTGAGTTAAGTAAGACTCCTAGGTTACAGATGCATAAGCTAGGTTTTCACCTAGCTTGGGGTCATCTGTGAGCCCAACTAAATTAGTTGCTAAATGTCAAGACTAACTGTTTTGAGCTGCACAAGAACAGTGGTATCTGGTGGTACCTGGTGAAGGATATGGCTGAGAATCTGCAAAAGCTTTTATGTGTTGCTTATAATATACATGAAGCATAGTTATAGGTCCTCATCATACTGTAGCTTCGGCTCCAGACTACCACAATAATTCTACCTCAGTAAAGGAGCTATATCATGGGAGGGGGGTTTGTTGTTGTTCCCTGGGACATATAAAAGTTTTCTGCACTGAAATATGTTAAGTTCACAATGATATTATCACTAAAAAATTATGTGACACCAAGACACAAAGTAAGTAAAATGGTTACAATAGATACCTAAACCGGTTTGTCACAAATCTTCCATTTGTAAAAATTAACAATAAAGTGAGCTGTGTCTGAGCTCTCAATTTCAACTTTGTTTAACTATTTCAATCTCTCTGAACCAGAAACATGATTTAAAATTCTCCTCTAAAAGATTTGGCTGTTTTCAATTATGTATCGTCTCTGAAAGAAAGCTGAAAATATGTTCACAATTCACTGTTTTGAATATTTGTAGAGAAGAAAGAAAAAGCATCGTCTCTTGGAGGAAAATGTTGCTTTGATGAGGAATTTGTTAGGAGTTGTTAGCTTAATACATTAGTGAGTACTCTTTGCCAGCGGCAGTGTGTGTCTGTGAAACCATTATGCCCTATGCTCCTATGCACTCAGTTTGTTCCTGAGGTACTCAATAGGTGGGTGTACCCACATAGTAAGTGTCTGCTCATAGTGGTATGGTCACCCTACTCACCTAATTTCCTTCCTCTGCTTTGGCTAGAACTGTGGATATGGCACCAAAGATGAAGGTTATGGCTGTGTGCCCTGCCCAGCAGAGAAGTTTTCTAAGGGAGGCTACCAGATTTGCAGACGCCATAAAGACTGCGAAGGCTTCTTCCGGGCCACTGTGCTTACACCGGGGGACATGCAGAATGACGCTGAGTGTGGACCTTGTCTCCCTGGGTAAGCATGAGGTGATGCAGAGCCATACCTCAATTACTTTCTATAAATGCCTTAAAAACACTCACCAAAATGGGCATGAATACCTCATTCCTGCAGTTCAGCATATCTTTGCCATTTCTGCTGTGCCACATTGCCATCTCAGTTGGTAAGAGGGCATTTTTATGGAATCAGGAAACATGCCAACCAGGATGACAAGTTCTACTACCTTTCACAGAGAAGGTACCTATCCAGGCTCAATTCTGTGTCTTTTAGGTGGGCATTATGTTGTCTGACGACTCAGACAAAAAAATTTGCTGAATACATATGAGATGATACATGTAGAGTGTTTCATAGAAACACTTTTCATAGAAAAGAGAACTATCTCAAGGTAAAAGCTGTGAATAAGAATATTTGACTAATATAGTACCCATAATTGTACCATATTCTGTAATGCATTAAGAGTCCTCCCAAAAGAACAAAGTAGAAATGCAGTTAGTCTGCAGTAAATCAAAAGCTTTCCCTAAACCCAGGGAGAAATCTTTGCTCATACACACATACTGCTTGGCTCTGAGTGGGAGAAATTTAGGAGAATATTGCATTAGAGATCTTGAAACTAGACTCTCTTTGATTACTTATGAATTTTTCTTGAACTTCATCTTGGCTGGTTTTTATTGCTGTCACACTTGATTGATAAAAGAAATGAAGCATCCTAAATTAATTTTGGACAGTTAACTTTGCCTACCCATCTTGAAAACAAAGCATCCTTTGTAAAACTTCAGCTTATTTTGAAAGAGTATTGATGTGAGACTCTGGCTTCTCAAACAACCTAATATAAGAACTCCTATGTGGATTTCATTCAGTAAATGCTTGAACTATGAACCAACAGTTGAATGCTTATGAGTCTAAGAAGTCTTCTTTCAATAGGAAAGGGATACAAGAAACCCAGGAAGCATAGAGAATTAAGTGGCACCAGGGACTTAGAAGTTGAACACAGATCCCTTGCTTCCTGGTGAAGGAAATAATAGGTCAGGTAGAGCCTCAAAAGACATCAAGAGTGACACTGGGATGAGTTAGAGATAGGTTAAGAAGAAGGACAGAGGTCTCATTGTGGAAGTGTTCCATTAAAGGTATGTAGGGATGAGTAATTGACAGGACCTGGAGCTATGGGGCCTCTGTCTGATTGGATGACCGTATAGGGGCTGAGGAGAAACAAGGTTGGGAACAGAGTGGAAGCGTTCATGAACAACTCTGAAGATTCAACTTTTTCCTTTGATATGGTTGTAAGTCACCGTAATGACTTCTACAGTGCTCTAAGACTATGTGGAACTGTATCTGTACTATAATTGTTTTCTTAGTAGCAGTGAGGAAAGAGTTGAAAGTATTGGAGGGTAGAGGAATAGGAAAAGACTGAGGGCTTATTGGAAACTACCAATGAATCAAGTTGCAGATCAAATACCTGTAAAACAAGAAGAAAATGATTCTGAAAAAGGATATAAGAAAATGGATGTGTCTGTCTTGGGCAGCTGTGCTAAGATAAATATATGAGAATTATGAATTTTCTTCATATATCAAGTGCTTGCAAGTGCCACACAGTCTGAGCACTCACTGTCTTGGCAATTAGTGACTTAACCGTGTTTGTTGTAGATGATCTTAAAGGACATGTAAGTGGAGTACATATATGGAACAGCCTATTCTCATTTAGACTCACAAAGGCTTTCAAACCAGAAAAGACTAACTGGCAGCAATGTAGCAAGTAACTATCTCCCATAGACAAGTACTAGCTTGGTCCCCCCAAATACTAATCTTATGGAAAAGAAGATACTTTGCTTAATCCCAACACATTCATCAAAAATAATTTTGATAATGGAATTATGTAGAGGCCACTCCTCTAGAAGTCTTTATTCAAAATACAACAACACCACTTGTAAAATCAGAAGACTAGTAATATCTGTGTTCTAACAAGAGTCTTTGCAACTTTGAAATCTTTGAGAAAGAGATGGATATATTTCCTACAAGTGCTCAGAGAGCCCAGAAAGCCATCTACAATAATAACTAAGACAAGCTATACAGACAAGATGAGTTGGAATGTGGGCCAAGAAATACAGTGCTACTAAAGATGAGGGACCATGCAGTGTCAAAGATAGAACTTTTGGTCTCATGCATTCTAGGCTTGTGCTCCAGTCCTTGAGTTCTCTCTCTGCTCCATGCTCTTCCCACAGCTCTGAAATTGTGGGTAATACCCTCCTTGCTCCTTAAAGATAAGAATATCTTTATCTTCAGCATCCCCAATTCCAGAGTATAAAGGAAATGAAGAGAGCTGTGCAAGAGACCTAGTTAATATATCTTGGTGTCTTCACATAACTCTACAGCTATGAAAATGTTTTGTCACTTTCCAGTTTGGCTCTAGGGTGTAATGTATTCAAACAAATTGTTCCCAGCCCCAAGGCCAATAAAACAGAAGGCTTTGTCTGGTCCCAACCTCCTAGTACCAGCTCTAATGAGTTCAATGCTTGATCTGGCTGAACCTGAGGATCTCCCGCTTTCTATTACATGCCTTGGGCTTAGTGAACAGAATGCAGCCTCATGCCATGTCAGCAGAGATTATAAGGAGTTTTGGCAAGTTGGTGCTATTTAGTTCAATGAAAGGTTGCTTTCATTCCTTTCTCTGTGTGATTCTCAGGATGTGGATGCAGACGTCTCCTATTTGTCATCCTAAAACCTCCCCCCTTTGTGGTTTGGCAGCCTTCTCTCCTTATTCCTCACTATATCTTCTGTGTACTGTATGTGGCTGCAACACTCAATGAACAATATGCACTACCTAGGGCTTTCCTGTTAAGAACAATATGCACTACCTAGGGCTTTCCTGTCCTCTGTGTGGGAGGACAGTGAACAAAAAAACACAAGAAAAGGAAGAAAGAAGGGATGAGTTTTCATAACTGCTCCAGGGCTCCATCTTATCCCTGAGAAATTCCTGTCAGCTCAGGTTCACATTATGTTCACTCTCTTGAAATAGGGGCTGAGGCTGTTTGGGATAGATTAAAGGGTACATCACCTGATTATATATGCAAGCATGAGAAAGAACAGGAGGCAGTTGACATAGCTTGCTGGCTTCCATTTTCTTAGGAGTCCTGTAAAAACTTAATCTCAGGAATAGTCTATATATTATCTAGCTTCAAGAATATCAGTCTCTACATAAAAGTTTTCTGATTCCTCACTTAAATTGAATATATCCTGAACTTTAATCAAACATTGAAGATGGGATGGGTAGGTTGTGAGGAGTGAGGCAAAAGTCAAAATATAGATCAAAAATTAGAAAGTCAGATCTGGCAAATAAATGAGGGGCCCAGCAACCATTTTTCCAGAATCAAATATTCTTTTTTTTTTTTTACTTTTTTTTAAATTGTGACTGAAGTTCATTACACAGAATTATTTACAGTACATAGTGACAATGAATGAAGGGCTTTCCCACCACCAATGTTGTCCTCCCTCCACAGCTGTTCCCAGCTTGTCTCCAACATATCCCTTCTTTACCCCCCAGAATCCTAGTGTAAGTGGTTTCCACCTTACAGCTTGTTATAGGTTGGGTATCTATTCTGTTTGGTGTTCCAGTCTGGTCATTTTTATTTACACTACATGTTCATATGACTGGTCCTGGTATCATTCTTTTCCCCCCTCATTTTATGAGGCTGAGTGATTCAAGTTATGCTATTCTGTTGGAAATAAAAAGGTTAAGGAAAAGAGAAGAAAAAACTTGGTATCAACTACTAAAATAGAAAGAAAAAAAAATCACCGAAAAATATCCACAAAAGTGAAAAAGAAAGAAAAAAGTGGAAGAAAAAAGCTAAGTGAAATAATATAAATAAATAAATAAATAATAAATAAATAAATAAATAAATAAATAAATAAATAAATAAATAAAGCAAAACAAAACCAGAAAAAGTGGTGCAGTGGCAGGGCTTGGTGTTACCCCACCATTTTTTTTTTTTGTATAGGCACAGTAAGTATTAGGGAAGGAAGGAAATTCCCGTGGTCTAAGAGATTCAGGGTTTCTCCACTCTTGAAGCATATTACCATATATTACTGGCTCCATACCTTCTCATTGCCATATCCCAGGGTTTTTGTTGTTGTTGTTGTTGTTGTTGTTATTGTTGTTGTTTTTTTGTTTTTGTGGTGTCAGGAACTTTTCCTCTCGGTTGTGGATGAGAAAATAAGGCCACTGTAGCAAGCAATCTTGGTATTTGCACAGGTCCTAGGACAAGACCTAGGATAGAGTCTTTAAGGTTCTAGAGGTACTGTTCCAACATTGTTGGTGTGTCCAGTTTTTTGTATCATGTGCTCCATGTTTTTGCTCATTCCCTAAGCCGAAGTCTAGGAAATTATGGTTCCAAAGGTTCTGCTCAGTCTCTGTTGTCAGAATTGGGCCTCTGCACTAAGAAATCTTGATTTTTGTAGGAGACCTGGGATATAACCTAGGATAGGGTTTCCCTTAATGGTCTCAAGGTACGTTCTGCCTAGTCATGGTTGTCAAAGTCAGTTTTCTGTAGTTAGCGCTCTTATTTTTCACAGTTCAAAGGACGATACATCTTCTGATTTCCACTTAGTGTTAGGTGATGTAATAGGACCTCCTGGTCTTAGGTCAAGTTGTCATTTCCTTGCTGTCCTCGTTGTCATATTAACACTGGCACAAGTATATCCCCAACGGAGCTTAGTTCCTGGTGTTGTTACGGGAGGTTGTTTCAGTTCTACATCTGGAATCTGAGATTTGAGAATGAACTAACACTGTCCAATCTCATGGAGACTGAGTTGTATCCACATGACATATGTCCAGGATGGGAGGCACCCTTGTATAAAAAGTGTGTTCTTTTTTTTTTTTTTTTTTTTTGGGTCACACCCGGCGGTGCTCAGGGGTTACTCCTGGCTGTCTGCTCAGAAATAGCTCCTGGCAGGCACGGGGGACCATATGGGACACCGGGATTCGAACCAACCACCTTTGGTCCTGGATCGGCAGCTTGCAAGGCAAACGCCGCTGTGCTATCTTTCCGGGCCCAAAGTGTGAGTTCTTATCCTTAGAAGATAAGATCTTGTGTCTGAGTCCATGATTTCCCCTTATTTACTGTGCCTATACAAAAACATATGGTGTCCTTTTGTATTGCTGGTGCTATTCCAGGTAAGGATGACAGGCTACACGTACAGTATCTGTGGTGTGGTCTGAGCTTTTGTCCCAGGCAAGATGTTTTCTTAGATTTAGTACTAAGCAGCACCAAAACTGATGAGGGTAGACAAAAAAAAAAAATATATATATATATATATATATATAGAGAGAGAGAGAGAGAGAGAGAGAGAGAGAGAGAGAGAATATATAGATGAAATTGAAATTGAGATATAAAAAAAAGAAAGGAAATTGAGAAAAAAAGAGGAAAAAAGGTATTTGAAGAAAGAAAGTAATGGGGGAGGCTATTTGTATGTTTTGGAATACATATCTTAAGATATATTATTATAAAGGTATTAAACTTGCATAGGCAATATAGGCCTCCCAATTAGGTCTTCTGAGATATTCTTGTGGGGAGTGAAAGCCAAGGTACTTTTTCGTATCACAGACTTTGGTCTAGAGTTTAAAATATGATTTGCGGCATTTCAGAGTCCTGTAGTGTCCTTGAATTGGGGGTTTTGCTGCAGCTGAATCCGATATCATGCAACCGTCCACGATTTGATGGGGGTGAGAGGGGTCACAAGCTTGAGTCAGAAGGCTTATTGGTTGTGGTTTCTTGCTGAGACACAAGATGAGGGATGGAGAGGGTGTCTTTCATTGAGGAGTTAGATGGTGGTCTGTTGGGAAGGAGGTCAGTCTTGGTGCCTAACAGGTTAAAAACTGAGGGTAAAGAGGGTTAAATAAGGGGGAGATAACAAATCCGGGTTGGGATATGGGGGGAGTAGAAAGGTCTCTGGGTGTGGAAAGGCAATATAGAAGAGGGGCTATATACATTGTATAGATGAAATATTTAAGGATAAGGCTCGGCGGTTAGAGAGGACAACTGTATAGAAAGTAACGTTCACTTAGACACTGACTGAAAAGAAAGAAAGAAAGAAAGAAAGAAAGAAAGGAAGGAAGGAAGGAAGGAAGGAAGGAAGGAAGGAAGGAAGGAAGGAAGGAAGGAAGGAAGGAAGGAAGGAAGGAAGGAAGGAAGGAAGGAAGGAAGGAAGGAAGGAAGGAAGGAAGGAAGGAAGGAAGGAAGGAAGGAAGGAAGGAAGGAAGGAAGGAAGGAAGGAAAGAAAGAAAGAAAGAAAGAAAGAAAGAAAGAAAGAAAGAAAGAAAGAAAGAAAGAAAGAAAGAAAGAAAGAAAGAAAGAAAGAAAGAAAGAAAGAAAGAAAGAAAGAAAGAAAGAAAGAAAGAAAGAAAGAAAGAGGCTGCTATGGTTGAGATAAATCTGCTTTAGCTAGCTGTCCTGGCATGTGTGGTCTCCAAGCCCAGCTCTTGCCTCTGCAGCTTGTGAATGAATGGAGAGGGGAGGAGTTTTCCTCCACTGCATCCCATCCCCCAAGGCCAGGTTACCAGATGTGGCAATGATGACCAATCTGGTGTGGGGGAATCTGGCCCCCTGGACTAACTGGCAGTTCGGGGGGTTCTTTGATTAGCTGTCCAGTCCAGTGCCCACCACATGCTAGTGCAAGGGGCAAACTCCTGGCATGTGTGGTCTCCAAGCCCAGCTCTCGCCTCTCAGAATCAAATATTCTTAAAAGCACATATAGCTCCAAGTTGATGAAAACATCTCAGGTGGAGAGATCTAAGCAACTATTCTCCTAAGAAGAGACTATGAATCCAAGCTACACTTCAGAACAATCTACTTGAAACTCCTTGAGAACAATCTAAGATTTATCAAGATTCTGCCAGCCAATGCATGCTAGCAACCTTTAAGGAGCTCCTCATGCCCAACCAGCTGGTAAAACTTTGACACATCTCCCTGGAGCCTATAGTGGCACATCAGTGGGGTGAGGGATGCAGCTTCTTAGAGCCCCATAAATGCCAGAGAGTGATGTCCAATAAAGAGAAAGTAGTCAGCCTGCCCCAAATGTCTGCACACCCAGGAAGAGCAGCAGACAACTTCCACGAACAGTTAGAGAAACTATCCTAAAACATTCAGCTAAGATAAAACTCAGTCTGACAAGGTAGACATAGCTGTGGGTGAGCTTTTACAAAAGGGTGTGGGAAAGACTTATAAACAGCCTGGAGTTTCCATCATTCTCTGCATTTTGAATTTCTCTGGAGAAGAACTTGATCTTATCCACTTATTTTCCAACCAGCATTTGTTTCACTCATTGCATGATCACAGAACATACCTTTATTTAAAAGTGGAGGCAATCACTTAAGAGTGCCAAAGGTTTCACCCCTTAAGAAGGTGTGAGTCCAATAAAAGAAGGGAAGTCTATCAATAATCACATATCCTTAATGCAGACCTCTGCAAGGAGGTACTTCTCAAGCTTGGGAGAGATCCATGGAACACTGCTGTAGACTGTTAGTCTAATTGTGCAGGATATGCAAAGTCTAGCATGAATTTTGGTACTGATATATATGTCTTTGGCCAAGTGCTTTCTGGGAATAAAACATATAAACTTCAATTATGTCTTGGTGTGCTTGAAGATTTCTCCAAGTTCCTGGGCATTGCCTCACTATTACCACTAAGTTTCTGTCTACTGCTGTCACACTGTACCAGCCAGCTCCTTTACTTTTCAGTCAGTAAGTGTTTGGGTAGTCCCAGTGTGCCAGAGTCTCACAGATACATCTGCCAGTAATGCCAGCAAGCCTGGTTGGCAAGACACCTGAGAGTCAAACAGGACCTACAAATGTTGGACACACAGATATTTCAGCTTATTAATACAAGGAAGGTAGTGATGGCATGCACACTAGACAAATCTATCAAAGTATTGCAGATAGGAGATGTAACTCCTGTCAGAGGTACTAGGGTTCCACGATGGCTTAGTGAAAAGGGAAGGAGAGAGGAGAGTAGCTTCCACTGCTTCCCTCTCAGTTGACTAGAGTAACAAGGGATAGTACCTAGGGAATTCTAGGACTGATAAAAGTCTGTGATGAGCCCCTGTACTATACAGACTACAACTCATCAGCTCCAGGAAGTGGTCATCAAATCCCACTTGAGTTCCCTGGTTTTGTCCAGGGTGAGAAATCATCTCTGCACCTGATTTTTCAGGGAACCAATGGAACCTAAGCCAGAGTAAAGAATTAATTACTCTTTTTAGGAAATGAAAGTCAGCCTTAAATCTTACCCAGGCTTTCCAATCTTTCCAGTATTTGTCCTCTCTCTCTCTCTCTCCCTCTCTCTCCCTCTCTCTCTCTCTCTCTCTCTCTCTCTCTCTCTCTCTCTCTCTCTCTCTCCCTTTCTCCCTCTCTCTCTCTCTCTCCCCCCTCTCTCTCTCCCTCTCTCTCTCACACACACAAAAAATAATGAAATAAATCAAGTATACTTGAGAAATAAAAGGATGTTACAAGAGTTATGTACTCAAAAGAGAATACTGGCTTTTCTAGAATAGAAAATGTCAAGTACACATCCTCAAGCAGGGACATGCTGTTCATTTCACAAGAATGGGGAAATACACCCTTAAGTAAGCTAGTCCAAATCTAAGGGAGCTATGTAGGTAAATTCATGTATAAGGTAAAGGAAATAAACGTCTCAAGAGGACAGGCAGATGATGTAATCCTCTTCTTCTGTCAATTTAGTTTAGGTAGTTTTCTAAAGTGTTCTCCCAAAGTCTGTTTTTATGATGGCCAAGGGGGTGAGCTTGGTGCTGTTGATGCTTGGTGCTTTTAATATTCTTAGTACAACCTATGTTACAGCAGTGGAGCCTCTCCTCAGGGAGGGGACCAGCCATGCTCTGGTTGGGCCTGGAATTCTGCATCTCAAAGGTTTTCTGGTCCTGCTCTTGAGATGGGTTCTGAGTCTCAAATATCTTTGGGCTGGTTTAGAATATCAGACAGTGTTTTTTTCAACATTCATCATCAACCCCTCCAACCCCATCTTTCTACCTGCATCAAAAGTAACCAAAAAAAAAGGAAAATAAGAGATTAAAGATAAAAAAGCCTTTGGGATGAAGTAATGAGTATATATGGAACCAGGGATTGATCCCATGATGGTATGCTTCAAGGATGGAGAAACCCTGAATCTCTTAGGCCACGGGAATTCCCTTTCTTCCCCAATGCTTACTGTGCCTATGCAAAAAAAAAAAAAAAAAAAAAAAAAAGTGGTGGGAAAGCCAAACCCTGCCACTCCAGCACCCCTACTTTTTCTTGTTTTGTTTTTATTTGTTAGTTTTTGACTTTATTTTTCTTCTCTTTTTTCTTCCACTTTTCTCTTTCTTTTTCACTCTTGTGGTTATTATTTGGTGATTTATTTTTATTTTTATTTGCCGGGTGCATTTTTTTCTTTTTTCTTCCATTTTTTCCTCTCTTTCTTTTTTTGGCAGTCGTTACCAAATTTTTTCTCCCTTTTTTCTTATCCTTTTTATCTCCAATGACGATGGAATGGATGCTCAATCTACAACAAGCTGTAAAGTGGAGACCAGTTGCACTAGCATTCTGGGCGGTAACGGAGGGAGATATGGGATACATGCTGGGAACAGGGGTGGAGGGAGGACAGCACTGGTGGTGGGAATGCCCCTCATTCATTGTCACTATGTACCATAAATGATGCAGTAAAAGATTTGTAATGCACTTTGGTCACAATAAAAATTTTTAAAAAAAGAGAGATTAAAGATAAACCCACTATTGAGAAAAGCTTATTCAAAACATGCTGATATTCCCCGAATGCTCAGCAGTCTAATTGCCCTGCCAACTCTATGGGACTCCATGCTGACCCTGACCGGGCTTTTCCCAGTTTTCGTTAATTCCCAATGGTCAACACATGCTGTCTTGACTCCTCGCTTACCTGTTTGCTTTGTCTTGACTTTCCCTCCCAACAGCTACTATATGTTGGAAAACAGACCCAGGAACATCTACGGCATGGTCTGCTACTCCTGCCTCCTGGCACCCCCCAACACCAAGAAATGTGAGTAATTCTTGTTTCTCCCTTAGAGTCAAACTGATTTAGGTACAAAATGTTACGAGAAAATAGCCAAATGAACTAGAGTGAAACTCTAAAGGAAAATGCTTATGCAGCAAGTCCCTGAAAAGAGATTTGCTGGTGAGAGATTCAAGTCCATCACTTTCCTACCTTATACACCTTGCGTAGGTCACATAACTATCTTCTCTATAAATGGAGGCATTAAAAAAAGGTGAAATGAGTCTGTAATTGGCCACTCAACAGAAACAGCACTGAGAAATGGTTCATCTAATTCCATTCCAAGGAGACGAAATTAACTAGAAATACATGCCTAAGACTCCATTCTGTTTTATTTATAGAGTTTTCTGTTTTAAAAGGTGTAAAGATGGGGCATTTCTGACTGCTCTACTGGGACCTTCTCTAGTTACGGAGTTTAGTTGTGTGGATAAGCCAGTGGGCTGTGGTTACCAAGCTAAGTGTGCAACCAGCTTTAGAAACAGAATAGATATCTGCTTCTCCTGAGGATCTTATCAAGAAGATCCCTCTCCCTCCCAGAAGTCTTACCATAGGCTGATTGAGGTGCAACCATTGTGCTGCTCTCCTTCAGCTTTTGGGAATCACTGGCTCCTCTTGATTCAAAGGAGGCCAGCTTCTCTACTGACACAGAGCAAACCCACTCTACTAATCATGCCAGAAATAGCAGCAAACAAGCTCAAAACAGAGGAAAGTGACTTGAAGCAATCACATTTATTCATTGCAAAAGCAAGTAGGTCTTAAGTAGGGCAGACAATGAGGAAGTCATCTTTTCCAGGGCAGAACATTTTTGCATATTTTTTAAGGAAACAATGCTTTAGTGACTTGATTTATCACAAAATCAATTCCCTCTTTGCCCTGCTTTCACCCTCACTTTCTACACACAAAGATTGCTTAGGAGTCCAGCTTCTGAGGAAAGGCAAAAACTTATCTAAATTCGGTCACATTATAACTATAAAAATATGAATCAAAGAAAAAAGTTCTATAAGAAAATCTACCAAAATGCCTATTCCAGATAGTGAGGCTAGCAATAAGTCATTTATTTCTTGTATTTTTCCCATGTTTTTAATAATGAGAATACATTAATTTTATAAGTGGAAAAATACATTCCTATTTTATCTAATTTAAGAAATTAATCAACTATCATTTCCCTGACAGTTATCTTACTATTTATTTTACATTTCTTTTCTCAGTTATTAGAAAAACTGAGTAAAAGTCAGACTTGTAAAACCTTCTGCCATCATTATTTAACAAGCCTGTCTAAAGACAAAAGTCATAATAAATCATAATGGTTATAAGGGATCATTAAGCACTGCACTAAATGAAACTACTTTGCTTTTGTTCACTCTTCAGTCCACTCAGACTCTACTACTGAGTTGGGTGAATATGAGGTTCACACTTAGGCCCTAAGGCAGGGCTTCTTCAGATCCTTGGGATAGTATGTGACTGTATTATCCTTACAGGTTTGGGAGCCACCTCTGGAGACTCTGCCAACCTCCCTGTCACATATGGAAGCAGCACTATTGCTCCCTCCCAGCATACCCACAAAGGTAAGGAGGATGTGAGCATTTGTCTTCTGGAGTCACTGAATATGAAGGAGATTGGTGAAGTTGAAAAGTCAAGGGGAAAAGTGTCAAGAATGACTGCCACCTCAGATTCTGGCCTTCATGCCATGAGGGCCTAGTTGCTGGAGTTAGCAACTATCTGTGCAGGGAGCAGAGTTAGATTCCTAGATAGGGCAGTGTCCTGGACCCTTCTCAGCACTAGAGTATGGCTCTGGGGAAAAGGGGCCCTCACAGAGGAAGCAGAGGAAACTTGAATCTGTCCACCCTCGATACTTTTTTTTAAGGTCTCTCTCCTTCACCACTCCATTTTTTCAGAGTCTCAAAGTACTAGCACCAACAGCAAGAGCTCTTTCAAACAAAAAATAAATTAACACTAAAAGATATTCTAAAGAAATATAGTCTTAGTTGGTACCAGCAAAGGGAGTTCATGGGCAGCCTAAAGTGACAGTCAAGACTAATTTGTTTTACAAACTAAGCAAGTGTCTTAGACTCTTAAGTATTCCCTGAATAATCTCATTAGCAGGGCCAATGAAGCTTTACAGGGACTGTGGGCCTGGGGAGAGAGGACCTGCCTAACCTACTGGCCCTTATAAGGGCCCTCTTCCAGGTCACTGTCGTCTCGTCCAACTCCAGCAGAGATCTCAGGTCAAGGACACCTGGCCACAGCTCTGATCATTGCCATGTCCACCATCTTTATCATGGCTATAGCCATTGTCCTTGTCATCATGTTCTACATCATGAAGACAAAGCCTTCAGCTCCAGGTGACTATTCGCCAATGTCCCGGAACCTACCCACATACCTTTTCATGAGGAAATTCTGTAAACTTGCCCAGTCAAGATTCTGGTTACTTACATCCTTCCCTCTCCCACCAGCCTGCTGTAGCAGCCACCCAGTGAAGAGTGTGGAAGTTCAAGTAAGCAAAGAGGAGAAGAAAGAGAGCCAAGGTTTGCAAATAGTGCTCCAGAAGCACATCATTCTCTTGCGAGTGGTCTGATGCTTTTGTTCTTCCCTGGTAGCATGGCCTCCAAATTGCTTACAGTTTCATGCTACTTTGACAGAGGGTTAGGGGGAGGTGAGTGTCTGTGCATCATCCTTCAAACGTGGTGCTTAGTTAACAGAGACTAACTCTTCTCTACCCTACTCTCTCCATTCATCTACAGACAGTGTCATACTTTTCTCTGAAAAGGAAGAATCTGAGAAGCTGACAGAAACTTCAGCAAAGACTGCTAAAAGGTATCTCAAGCTAGGGCTTCCATTTATCAAAGTTGTGTAACTCTCAACTTCAGGATAAAGTTAGAGATCCTTGAGGGATGCTGAGAAGGAATGAGAGCTGACTCTGATGAGGATTACAAAGAAGCTTGGTCAGGGGCTAGAGTGATAGCACAGTGGTAGAGTGTTTGCCTTGAACATGCCAACCTTGGACAGACCCGGGTTCAATCCCCAGTATCCCTTTGGTTCCCTGTGCCTACCAGGAGCACTTTCTGAGCGCAGAGCCAGAAGTAACCCCTGAGCACAGCCAGGTGTGCCCCCCTAAAAAACAAACAAATAAAAAAGAAGCTTGGTCAAAGATCTAGAAATTCTTGAGGACTGCTCTCCTGTAACTGGGCCAACAGGCAGTGGGTTAATAAACATAGGTCCCAAACAAGCATTTGGCTCATAACTGCCTATGCTTGAACTACCTTTCTTGTGAGTCAAATACCCAATGCTCTGTACTCTGCTTCTTTATTCTCCTCCTTCTTGAGACCTCAAAGCTTTTGTATATCCCTCTTTTTTCCTGAAGACAGGTTAATATTACTGCTGCTGTTGCCATGACTATTGACATCATAGGATTAGAATTAGAATCTAAAGTGATGAGGATGGTGGTATTCAATAGTCTGTGTAAAATATATATACCTTATTCCATCAAGCCTTAGAATTAAGAATTCTTTTATGTTGCTGTCACAGAGCTAAGATCACAAAGCTCTGAAGTCACAGGGTTTGGATTCAAGTCAGGCTGTCAAACTCTTCAACGGACTCAACTGCTAACACTTGGTTGATGAAAGAAGTCTCTTATAGAAGAGGTTTGACACATGAGTTATATACTGTAATCGCCACACATTGAATTGTAGAATCAGTATAAGACTTAAAACTAGAATGTAAGGGAGT
The DNA here is from genome assembly GCF_024139225.1 of Suncus etruscus. NCBI lineage: Eukaryota > Metazoa > Chordata > Mammalia > Eulipotyphla > Soricidae > Suncus > Suncus etruscus. The sequence continues at coordinate 34,385,433 of NC_064856.1, read as the reverse complement.
ATGCTTTAAAAAATTACTAAAACACCATAATTTATGAAGTTATTCATATTTGGGTTTTACCACCAATCATTACGTTTTACCACTAATTTAACAATTAGATAAGTTTTTCTTCTCTCCACCTGGTTTCCCAGACTACCTCCATCACCAGCCAGCCACTTTGACAGGCACATTTTTAGTTTTGGTTGTTGAAATTTGAATATCTTTTCAATATTATTGACTCTGTGGTTTGGATATTTAGTGATATCATTCTTTTACCACCATTGTACTTGAATCCCCTGAACTCCTCCCCATTACCTCCCATCTATACACCGTGCCCCCCCCCCCCAGTTTTCTTTCCTCCTCTGCCTTTCTCTCTGTACTCTTGAGTCAAGGTGAGCAAGGCACCTCTCCTTTATTTTTGTTTTTGTTTTTTGTTTTGTTTCTAAATTTTATTTATTTCATTTTTGGTTTTTGGGCCATATCCGGTGGTGCTCAGGGATTACTCCTGGCAGGCTTTGAGGGGAGCCATATGGGATACTGGGAATCAGACCTGGGTCCGTCCCGAGTCAGTCGAATGCAAGGCAGATGCCCTACAACTGTGCTATTGCTCTGGCCCAGCACCCCTCCTTTGAAACACTGCATGTACTTGTCCATTTATTCCATATACCACATATAAATTAGATCACCCTGCATTTGTCATCCTCTGGTGTACTTCATTTACCAATATTCCAGTTCCATAAATTTTGCAGTAAATTGCATTATTTTATCTTTCCTTATAGCTGCATAGCATTATATTATATATATACTACATTTTCATGATCCACTTATCTTTTCTTAGACACCTAGGCTGAATCCAATCTTAAATATTGTGATAAGCACTGCAAAGAATAACAGTTTGCATATATCTCTTTGAACAAATTATTTTATATCCTGGAGTAGACACCCATAAATAAAATTTATTGGTAATAAGGCAGCTTAATTATTATTTTTTCACTTGGGTGTTAATTTTGATCAGATATTGCTTAAGTCCAAACAGCTATCTCATGATATTAGTTTCATAGAGGCCTCCATGCATGGCCATGCTGAGACTATCTCTATGCAGACATGCACATTACAGATGGGCCACAGAGATCATGAACAGCCATAAAATATATCACAGAAAGTTCAAAGGTTAATATCTTCTTCTGATTTCTAGCCTATAATTTTGGAGGATTTTATTTTCAGACATTTCCACAAATCCAGACATTTATATTATATGAGGTCTCTTTTGGAAAACTCCAATCACTCATAACACTTCAGATGTAAAGGCAGTAAGCAAACAAAAATTCTGAAATCTGCACATTTGGGGGAAAGAATCTAGTTGTGTCTTCCCTGCCCAGAGGTCTCTGAGACAGTTATTATCTCCCACAAATATTCGTATTCCCAGTGATCACAAAATTTGGTGGTCTAATTAATTTGGTGAACATCTAGTAACAGTCTGTTAGGTCTCATATCCCAAGAATCCGTGTTTCTAGATCCTCTACTCTGGACTTTTTTCAGTAGGGCATATTCTGTTTTTTGTCACTCATTATCCTATGTTCTTTCAGCCTTCTTTATTTCCCAAAAGAGGAAATAATTGAAACAACATAAATTGAACGAGAGGAGAATGTGCTAAGCTAAATATGTATGGAGAATGACCAAATCTAAAATAATCTCATTTATATAGAGATAATAAAGAGAATCAAAGAATAGACAAAATCAAACCAAAGCTAACCTAGGAATATAATTGCAAGTCATGAGAGTATGTGTGTTAAAAGTGGGGGTCTGGGGCCGGGCGGTGGCGCTGGAGGTAAGGTGCCTGCCTTGCCTGCGCTAGCCTAGGACGGACCGCGGTTCGATCCCCCAGCGTACCATATGGTCCCCCAAGAAGCCAGGAGCAACTTCTGAGCACATAGCCAGGAGTAACCCCTGAGCGTCACAGGGTGTGGCCCAAAAACCAAAAAAAAAAAAAAAAAAGTGGGGGTCTAAGAGCAGCAAGTTTCAGCAAACTGTGGGAGAAATAAATTGTTCCTTTTCTGATGGTCATGGGAAGATGGGCAAACCTGGACTCTTAAAACATACTGCAACCATTTAAATTTAGTTTACCTGAAAAAAGAAAAGAAATAAATGAATACATAATAAAAATCTAGTAATTTGGGAAGTTCCTAGCTTATTGACAAGAAACTATATTTTAAAATCGTTCATATCTAAATGAACTTTCTTGAAATGAAGTGTTGAAGATTCCGAAATACATGATATTCTGTATTGTTATTGTATTTACAGCCTAAATTTTGCATATATAATTTTATAGATTGGCAAATTTTAACTATATGTATTATTACATATTTGCATTTAGGATTGACATTTATTTTCTTAAACATTAATTGAGACTTGAAAAACTGACAAATATTTGTTTGTCTTCATGTTAACATGGAGAGTATGTTCACATATCATGTAGTTGCACAATAATATGCCAACTTTTTAAAACGTTGAACTCAATATTGAATATCTAACTTATTCCAAAGCCTCACATGTTGAATCCACCTCTGTTCCTGATGATATTGCTTTCTCTAATTGGTTATTTATACCCAGTACAAATTCAACACTTAGACTCGTACATGCTAAGTCAAAGCTATTGTTGTTGGTGAGAGGATATAAATAATAAATACTAATAGAATAAAAATTATATTGGGATTTAATTACTAAAGGAAAGACTGAGGGGCCAGAAAGAAACACAGCAGGGCATTTGCCTTACATGCAGCTGACCCAAGACAGACCCGGGTTCAACTCCTGGCATCCCATAGGGTCACCTGAACCTGCCAGGAGTAACTCCTGAGCGCTGCCAGGTGTGACCCCAAAACCAAAAAACTAAAGGAAATAAAGGAAAGACTGAAAGAAAATTGTGAGACCCTACTTGAAAAAATAACACTTTTTTATACACAAAATTAAAACCTGACCATAGTCAAAGAAAAACAAATGTCTCGGTGCTGTTTGTCTTAGAGAGAAGCTTAGTTCTGGGGCAGTGATGCTTTCACCTCATTTGTTCCCTAGTACTCCTGTGGGATTCACTATGCGTTTGCAATTGTGCTGGTGTTCAGGTCTCATCACCATAACCCATAATTGTTAACGCTGATTATAAAAACATTTCTTTTTTAAAATGAAAGCTTTCATTAGGCTGGAGTGATAGTGCAGTGGTAGGGCATTTGCCTTGCAAGTGGCTGATCCAGGACGAACCTTGGTTTAATCCCCGGTATCCCATATGGTCCTCCAAGCCAGGAGCAATCATTTCTGAGCCCATAGCCAGCAGTAACCCCTGAAAAAAGAAAGAAAGGAAAGAAAGAAAGAAAGAAAGAAAGAAAGAAAGAAAGAAAGAAAGAAAGAAAGAAAGAAAGAAAGAAAGAAAGAAGAAAGAAAGAAAGAAAGAAAGAAAGAAAGAAAGAAAGAAAGAAAGAAAGAAAGAAAGAAAGAAAGAAAGAAAGAAAGAAAGAAAGAGAGGGAAGGAAGGAAGGAAGGAAGGAAGGAAGAAAGAAGGAAGGAAGGAAGGAAGGAAGGAAGGAAGGAAGGAAGGAGGGAGGGAGGGAGGGAGGAAGGAAGGAAGGAAGGAAGGAAGGAAGGAAGGAAGGAAGGAAGGAAGGAAGGAAGGAAGGAAGGAAGGAAGGAAGGAAGGAAGGAAGGAAGGAAGGAAGGAAGGAGGGAGGGCGGGAGGAAGGAAGGAAGGAAGGAAGGAAGGAAGGAGGAAGGAAGGAAGGAAGGAAGGAAGGAGGAAGGGAGGAAGGAAGGAAGGAAGGAAGGAAGGAAGGAAGGAAGGAAGGAAGGAAGGAAGGAAGGAAGGAAGGAAGGAAGGAAGGAAGGAAGGAAGGAAGGAAGGAAGGAAGGAAGGAAGGAAGGAAGGAAGGAAGGAAGGAAGGAGGAAAAGCCTTCAGCCAAACCAGAGAAAATTAGCAAGACATCAAGAAAGAAAATAAAAGAAAAAAAGTAATATTTTCCATATAACTAGAATAAAGTGTAAAGTTCATATTTATAAACACCACAAACCCAAGGTTAAAGACCCAAGTATGGATGGTGATAAAAGTGCATTTGCTTCCCTGTGGGATTGCTCACAACTCAATTTTTGAGCTAATGGCATAAATTCAATGCTGATCACATCCACTTGTTAGCAAAAATTTAAATATTCCTCTGGATTAAATATATGAAATTTAAACATTCAAGAAACTGAGCCCAGGGGACAGGATTTTGAGGGTCAGAGGGGAAATTAATACCTTGCCACCTCAGGTGGGAAACACTTTAATGGCCCTGTTCACTGCCAGCTTGTGAATCCTTTCCCACAACCCCTGCAGACCACCTTGTGTACCAGTGATTTGCCTGGACAGGAACAAGAGCAGGGTTCTTTCTCCTCTCATACCAGATACGTTGAGAAAGTCATAAGAAAACAAATCCTCCACCACAGAGAAAGCTGGGGAACTGCACGTCCTCATCTGCTCTTAATAACCATAATCGGTATTTTTTGCAGTGAGAGTGATGCTTCTTCTGAGAATGAAAAACTGCTGAGTCGGAGCATGGACAGTGATGAGGAGCACTCGACAGACAAGCAAGGATCCCCAGAGCAGAGTCTGCTGTCTCTGGTTCAGCTCACTCGAGAGAAGTCAGTCACCACCAAGTCAGCAGGGGTGAGGTTCCATGGGGTGGAATGGTGCTGCACCTGATTTTCACATGACCTTTCCTATTATATATGTTTTGAGACAGAAAATAAATATAAAACAACAATGGCAGATTTAAAACAAATATTAAAAATACAGAAATATTACATATCTCATTATATACCTTTAAATAAGAAAATAAAATATAGGCAAAAGGAGAGTTTAAATTCCCTATAATACCATAAGACAGAAAAAAGCCTCACTGTCTTACAATTTTTCATAGGGAAATTGTCCTATATTTTTTTCTCATAGGGAAACTGTCCAAGGGGTTTATAATTTAAAACAGTGAGGTGGTCAAAGTGAAGAGAAGTCCCAGACCAGACTATCTGAAAATGTTCCATTAGCAGCTTTGTATTGATATGTAACACATCACTTAGAGTAAAACTGAAACTGGAAGATGGGATATGGCTGCATCTAATTCAGGGATCCTGCATCAGGGCTTGTAACTTTCTGAGACACCACAGATTGATGGAGTTGATGGAGACTTGTTGGTTCCCAACAACTTCCTGCTTGCAGACTTTCTGTGCACCCTCCACATTCTAATACTGAGCCCTGAACTTCTGGTGCAGAAAGTATGCCAAAGCTGCACTTTGGCACATAGAGATCCCCATTAGTCAGCCTTCCAATTTCACTAACACCCAGAGTGGCTTGAGATTGTCTCAAACATCAATGTTCAGTGTGAAACCCGTTAGTGTGCAAAGAAGATAGTTGGAAAATCTAGTTACAGGAGTTATCCTTATGAATTGTGGGCATGATATATATATGAAATCTTTTATAATTTTTATAATATTTTTATTTAAGCACCATGGTTACAAACATGTTTGTAGTTGGGTTTCAGTCATAAAAACGAACATCAGTTCTTCACCAGTGCAACATTTCCATCATCAATGCCCTCTATCTTCCTCCTATCCCATCCCATACCTGTATTCGAGACAGGCATTTTACTTCTCTCACTCATTACCATTGTCATGATAGTTGTTAGCGTAGTTATTTCTCTAACTGTACTCACTACTCTTTGTGGTAAGCTTCATAATGTGGTCTGGTATTCCAGCCCTCATCTCTATTGTGTCTGCGCATTATTACAATAATGTATTTTATTTTTCTTAAATCCCATAGATGAGTGAGATATTCTGTGTGTTTCTCTCCCTTTGACTTATTTCACTCAGCTTAAGTTTCCATGTCCATCTACATATAGTAAAATTTCATTACTTCACCACTCCTGATGGCTGCATAGTATTCCATTGTGAATATGTACCACAGTTTCTGTTGAAGGTCATTTGTGTGTTGTTTCTAGAGTCTGGCTATTGTAAATAGCACTGCAATGAATATAGGTGTGAGGAAGGCATTTTTGTATTGTGTTTTTGTATTCCTCGGGAATATCCCTACAAGTGGTGTAGTGGATCATATGGAAACTCAATTTCCAGTTTTTGGAGGAATCTCCATATTGTTTTTCAGAAAGGCTGGACTAGATGGCATTCCCACCAGCAATGAATGAGAGTTCCTTTCTCTCCACATCCCCACCAGCACTGATTGTATTTGTTTTTGTTTTGGGGTGTGTGTGTGTGTGTGTGTGTGTGTGTGTGTTTATGATGTCTTCCAGTCTCTGTGGTGTGAGATGGCACCTCATTGTCATTTTGAAAAAATGCTCCATTGAGGATAATATTTGCCATTGGCTTGTGGTAGATGGCTTCAACTAGATTGAGAAAGGTTCCTTCCATTCCCATCTTGCTGAGAGTTTTGATCAAGAATGGGTGTTGGACCTTATCAAATGCTTTCTCTGCATCTATTGATATGATCATGTGATTTTTATTTTTCTTGTTGTTGATGTTGTGTATGATGTTAATAGATTTACGGATGTTAAACCATCCTTGCATTCCTGGGATGAAGCCTACTTGGTCGTAGTGTATGATCTTCTTGATGATGCATTGGATCCTATTTGCCAGGATTTTGTTGAAGATCTTTGCATCAGCATTCATCAGGGATATTGGTCTGTAATTTTCTTTTTTGGCAGTGTCTCTGTCTGGTTTTGGTATCAAGGTAATGTTGGCTTCATAAAAGCTGTTTGGGAGAGTTCCCTTTTTTTCAATTTCATGGAAGAGTCTGGCTAGGATTGGTAGTAGCTCCTCTTGAAAGATTTGAAAAACTAAAAGCCTTTCCTCTAAATTCGGGTACAAGACAAGGCTGTCCTCTCTCACCACTCCTCTTCAATATAGTACTGGAAGTTCTTGCTATAGCGATCAGGCAAGAAAAAGATATCAAGGGAATTCAGATAGGAAAGGAAGAAGTCAAACTCTCATTGTTTGCAGATGACATGATACTCTACTTAGAAAACCCTAAAGACTCTACCAAAAAGCTTCTAGAAATAATAGATTCATATAGCAAGGTGGCAGGCTACAAAATCAACCTACAGAAATCAATGGCCTTTTTATACACCAATAATAATAGGGAAGAGATGGAAGTCAGGAAAGCAATCCCATTCACAATAGTGCCACACAAACTCAAATATCTTGGAGTCAACTTGACCAAAGACGTGAAGGACCTATACAAAGAAAACTATAAAGCCCTGCTCCAAGAAATAAGAGAGGACACACGGAAATGGAAACACTTACCCTGCTCATGGCTTGGCAGGATTAACATCATTAAAATGGCAATACTCCCCAAAGCATTATACAGATTTAATGCGATCCCCTTAAAAATACCCATGACATTCTTCAAAGAAGTGGATCAAACACTTATGAAGTTCATCTGGAACAATAAACATCCTCGAATAGCTAAAGCACTCCTAGGGAAAAGGAAAATGGGAGGCATTACTTTCCCCAACTTTAAACTGTACTACAAAGCAATAGTTATTAAAACAGCATGGTATTGGAATAAAGACATACCCTCAGATCAGTGGAATAGGCTTGAGTTCTCAGAGAACATTCCCCAGGCATACAATTACCTAATTTTTGACAAAGGAGCAAGAAATCCTAAGTGGAGCAGAGAAAATCTCTTCAACAAGTGGTGCTGGCAGAACTGGTTAGTGACTTGCAAAAAAGCGAACATAGACCCCCAGTTAACATCATGTACGAAGGTAAAATCCAAATGGATTAAAGACCTTGATATCAGACCAGATACCATAAGGTATATAGAACAACATGTCGGTAAAACACTCCATGACATTGAGACTAAAGGTATCTTCAAGGAGGAAACTGCACTTTCCAAACAAGTGGAAGCAGAGATTAACAGATGGGAATACATTAAACTGAAAAGCTTCTGCACCTCAAAAGAAATAGTGCCCAGGATACAAGAGTCACCCACTGAGTGGGAGAAACTATTCACCCAACATCCTTCAGATAAGGGGCTAATATCCAAAATATACAGGGCACTGACAGAACTTTACAAAAAAAAAAACATCTAATCCCATCAAAAAATGGGGAGAAGAAATGAACAGACACTTTGATAAAAAAGAAATACAAATGGCCAAAAGACACATGAAAAAATGCTCCTCGTCACTAATCATCAGAGAGATGCAAATCAAAACAACGATGAGATACCACCTCACACCACAGAGATTGGCACACATCACAAAGAATGAGAACAATCAGTGCTGGCGGGAATGTGGAGAGAAAGGAACTCTTATCCACTGCTGGTGGGAATGCCGTCTAGTACAGCCTCTATGGAAAGCGATATGGAGGTTTCTTCAAAAACTGGAAATTGAGCTCCCATTCGACCCAGCTATTCCACTCCTAGGGATATACCCTAGGAGCACAAGAATACAATACAAAAACCCCTTCCTCACACCTATATTTATTGCAGCACTATTCACAATAGCCAGGCTCTGGAAAAAACCAAGATGCCCTTCAACAGACGAATGGCTAAAGAAACTCTGGTACATATACACAATGAAATATTATGCAGCCGTCAGGAGAGATGAAGTCATGAAATTTTCCTATACATGGATGTACATGGAATCTATCATGCTCAGTGAAATAAGTCAGAGGGAGAGAGAGAGACGCAGAATAGTCTCACTCATCTATGGGTTTTAAGAAAAATAAAAGTCATTTTTGTAACAATCCTCAGAGACAATTAGAGGAGAGCTGGAACACCAGCTCACTCCATGAAGCTCACCACAAGAGTGGTGAGCACAGTTATAGAAATAACTACACTGAGAACTACCATAATCAAGTGAATGAATGAGGGAACTGGAAAGCCTGTCTGGAGTACAGGTGGGGGTGGGGTGGGATGGAGGGAGATTTGGGACTTTGGTGGCGGGAATGTTGCACTGGTGAAGAGGGGTGATCTTTATATGACTGAAACCTTATCACAATCATTTATGTAATCAAGATATTCAAATAAAGAGAAAAAAAAAGAAAAAAAATTAATAAAAAAAAAGAAAAAGAAAAAATGCTCCATATTACTAATCATCAGGAAGATCCAAATCTTATGAAATTTTGACTCAACATTTTTATTTGAAAGCAGCTATCTGCCAACTCCAATATGAATGATTTGTCTCTTTTCCTAAAAATTAACATTCTTTTTCATTTTTTTCATAGATTCATAGTCGAAGGAAAAAGATATTGGATATGTATTCCAGTGTGAGTGGCATGGTTGAAGGTAAGCACGAAAGAACTGTTTAAGGAGTAGGGGACTCTTCTCAAGGTTTTTCCAAGGACCCTGTTCCAAACATCAGCAGTGAGAAGGAGGTCCTGACAGAAGTCCTAGGGAGGACTGGGAAAAGCAACCCATCCCAACTTTACCTAAAGTTCCTCATTAGAATGTCTAACTTGATCCATGTCAAGTATGGAAGAACATGGAAATTTGACTCTAAGCTACTTAGACATAATTCCCAGCATTTATTTGCTCCTTCCCTCACAGAACAAGGAACACATATTCAGTTCCAGTATTAGGGTTCATGGGGGCACATGGAGTGAGATATCTTAGTGCTGTAGAAAAAGAAGTAGGGAGTCTTGATGCCCCTAGATGCTATCTCTAACTAATTATTTCATCTTTGAAATCCTTCTTAAGTCATATCATGTATCCAGTAATTGTAAGTCCTTCCCCTCTATGGTCATCCATAATTCTAACAGTCTTGGGGAACATTTCACCTCCCTCTAAAAACATATATCCTGGGTGAGTATCATAGTCTCACCAGTCTAATTCATGGTATGGACAGGGAGAGGCAGCAGAATCAGGAAACACATTTTAATCTGAAATCAGAATCCACACTCTAATATCTTTCATTTCCAGGCCCTAGTTAGTAGTCTTATTCATTTGGGAAAAAATAAATCTCCATTCCAGGTGGCCAAAAGACACATGAAAAAATGTTCCATATCATTAATCTTCAGTGAGAAGCAAATCAAAACAACAATGAGATATCATCTCATACCATAGAGACTGGCACATATCAAGAAGAACAAGAACAACGAGTGCTGGCATAGATGTGGAGAGAAAGAGATTCTCATTTACTGCTAGTGGGGATGTAGACTGGTCCAGTTTTTCAGAAAAACAATAGGGGCATTTCTCAGGAAACTAGAAATATATTAGACCAGAGCAAAATAATACAGTGGGTAGAGTGCTTTCTTGCATGTAGTCAACCTAGGTTCAATCCTTGGTATCCCATAAGATCTCTGAGTACCACCAGGAGTGATTCCTGAGTGTGTAGAGCCAGTATTATCCCTGAACATCATCGGGGTGACCTAAAAACTGAAAAAGCACCCTAGAAATTGAGCTTCCATTTAACTCATCAATACCACTTCTAGTAATATATTCTAGGGGCTCAAAAACACAATGTAGGACTCCTATGCGACTCCTATGTTCATTACAGCACTATTCACAATTAGAATCTGGAAACAACACAGTATCAAGAACACAATAGAATATTATGCAGCTGTTAAGCATGGATAAACATTGATAGTATCATACTGAGTGAAGTGAGTCAGAGGTAGAGGAACAGACAAAATTATTGCACTCATCCACAGGATATTTAAAAAACTCTATCAGAATAATACCAAAGAAAACAATAAAAAGTATGAGAGGAAAGTGTTGTTAGAACAGAGAAATGACCGCTAAGACAATTAGTTGGAAATGATCACTCTGATTAAGAACTGAAAACAAAATTTGTAAAAGTAATATGCACAGTAATCATTCAGTAACAGTATTGCAAGCCATATCTTCCATTTGATATCTTGAATTTCCTTGTTCTGTTATTCTTTTTTCTTTTCTTCTTTTTTTTTTTTTTTTTGGTTTTTGGGTCACACCTGGCAGTGCTCAGGGGTTACTCCTGGCTATCTTCTCAGAAATAGCTCCTGGCAGGCACGGGGGACCATATGGGACACCGGGATTAGAACCACCTTAGGTCCTGAGTCGGCTGCTTATAAGGCAGACGCCGCTGTGCTATCTTTCAGGCCCCTGTTCTGTTATTCTATGTACACATAAAAGTGAGATCACTCAGTGTTTTTCCTTCTTCTGACTCATTTTTCTTAGCATGATATTTTCCATTTCTATTTCAGTGGCAGCATATTGCATGATTTCATAATTTGGCAGCTGTATAGTATTCCTTTGTGTGTGTGTGTGTGTATATATATATATATATATATATATATATAAAACTTTATTATTCACCCAGCTGCAATTGGATAGTTGGGTTGATTCCCTATCATTATTATACCATTGAATAATGGTGTGCATATGTCCTTTTAAATTAGTGCTTTAGTATATTGGAGTAGATAACAAAATGGAATTTGGGTTTAAGGCAGATACATCTGTTCTTACTTTTCTGAGAAATATTTATACTGTTCTCACTGGGGTAAGCCAGACAACATTGCCACCAGAAGTGGATGAGAGTTTCTTTTTCAACACATACCACAAACAGATTGGTCCCAGATTTTTGTTGTTGTTGCTTTTTTGATATGTGTCATTCTCATTGATGGAAGATATCTCATTGTTCTCTTGATTTGTATTTCCCTAATTACAAACAATAATGAGTACTATTGGCCATCTGTCTTCTTCAGAAAAGTACTTGTTCATTTTATCTCCCCATTCTTGAGGGATTTTAGGCCACACTTGGTAGGGTTCAGGACTTACTTTTGACTCTCTTCTCAGGAATTATTCTAGGCAGTGCTCAGGTGACCATATCAGATGCTAGAGATTAAGCTTAGGTGTGTTGTGTGCAAGGCAAGTGCCCGAGCACACTGTACTATGTCTCCAGTCTCTCCTCTCCCATTTTGATTGGTTTTTGGAATTATTTGTTGATGATGATCTTTGCGAATACTCCAATAATATTAAATTTGTGTAGACTGACGTTCACATTTTGATTGTAGCCTTTTATTTCTTCTACAGGCTTAAGCCCCACAGAGCTGCCATTTGACTGCCTGGAGAAGACAAGCAGAATGCTCAGTTCCACATACAACTCTGAAAAAGCCATTGTGAAAACGTGGCGCCACCTTGCTGAGAGCTTTGGACTTAAAAGGGATGAGATTGGGGTCATGACAGATGGCATGCAGCTTTTTGATCGCATTAGCACAGCTGGCTACAGCATCCCGGAACTGCTTACAAATCTGGTGCAAATTGAGAGGTTGGATGCTGTGGAGTCCTTGTGTGTAGATATACTGGAGTGGGCAGGGGTTGTGCCACCTGCATCTCTACCACCCTCCACTTCCTGAAGTGCATGTCTATAAACTGGTCTCCATAATGCACAGAGAAGTTAACAAGAAAGGCTTGGAGCTATGAGTGGCACCAACAGACTACTGAGAATTGAAGATAATCATAGCCAGTTTTGCTTTGTCTTGGAGTATGCTTCATATTACTTCAAGGAACAGAGAGGAGACAAATTCTACAGAGAATTAAACTGGGCTATTCTCAACTATCCTTCTGTACCTCAACAGGCAGAATAAATATTTATTCAGCCAGCCATTCCACCAGGAACACATTTAAGAGTCTCCTTGGTGGACTCTCAAATGAAACAAGCAATATGGGGATAATAGAGATGATGAGCCTGTTTGCTTAAGGGTTTTAACCTAGTGAAGGATAGAATGTCTATGTCAAGCAATCACCAGTAGAATATATTAAATCATATAAATGAGGGAATGGAGAAAAGAACATATAGAAATTCTGAGATGGATGACTTACTACTGGCATGCTAAAGGAGGGCATCCTTATAAAGAGAGCAGACCAATAGTTTGGGTTAAAAAAAAAAAGAGGTTACAATGGGGCCAGAGCAATAGCACAGCAGTAGGGCATTTGTCTTGCAAGCAGCAGATCCGGGACAGACCTTGGTTCGATCCCTGGCATCCCATATGGTCCCCAGAACCAGGAGCGATTTCTGAGTGCATAGTCAGGAGTAACCCCTGAGTGTCACAGGGTGTGGCCCAAAAAGCAAAAAATAAGTCACAAAATGTAGACTTCCATGTATTGTTACAGATTCAGTGCAGGTCTACTAATATCCTCAGTGGCTTCATTAGGATAACATTGCTTATTCTTGGGGTCAGTCTATTCACAAAGTCCATTTAGTTACTAATGAAGGAGCTGCCTATGCAGCCTGGTTGGTTCACTGGCACCTAAGGCTTATATCCAGAAGTCTTTACTGATCTGCTCCAGGGTATGGAAGTCATTGGGTTTGTGTTACGTGTGAGTTGCCTTTCATGCTCACCTTTAGTCAGATTTGATCCTTTGGGGACAGCAGTTCTCAGGGACACAAACCATTTACAATATGCGTTTTGTATTCCAAGTTTTTAATCCAAGTAAAAATGAGTGGCCAACTCTGCCTAAAAAAGTAAGTGATGGCTAGAATTCAAGGGTATCTGAGACTGATAAGTGAGCTCATGACATGGAGGTTTTAAACTGAGCTTTTGATCTATCAGGGCATGTGGACCCTGCAGTACGAGGGAGAACTGAGCATAGGCTCACAAACTTTATTCTTATTGTGCCTACATGAGCCATCTTATTCTTTTTCCCTCAGCTTCAGTTTCTCTTCTGAAAATGAGATACTTGTGGTTTTTAACCAGGTATGAGGTTAAAATAAAGTTAAGGTAAAAATAGTGATTCTAGAGGAAATGCAGGCCTTCAAGGCCCTCCATGGAAGTGAACATTTGTGAAGTCATCAAATAAAATAGAAAATACCACATTTGGGGATTTTATGGTAACTACAAATGTTTGGCATACACTTAGAAATAATGTTAATAAACTGACATTGTGGGGCTGGAGAGATAGCATGGAGGTAAAGTGTTTGCCTTTCATGCAAGAGGTCATCGGTTCGAATCCCAGCGTCCCATATGGTCCCCTGTGCCTGCCAGGAGCAATTTCTGAGCATGGAGCCAGGAGTAACCCCTGAGCACTGCCGGGTGTGACCCAAAAACCACAAAAAAAAAAAAAAAAAAAAAAAAATAAACTGACATTGTTCTTGGCAAAGTCTTTTACCACACCTGCAATTGCCTTGAGCTTGGGATCCAAGATGGTGATCAGAGTAGGGGGTTAATTGAGATTTCATGCTGAACTCCCTAATGTCAGGCCTACTGTGGTTATTACTAAATTAAAACCAGCCTTTGACTTAGGAAGTGATGCTTTTAAAATTACAAGTTGCATGACTGAGCATATGTTTTGAGGGAGGAAATCAGTCATATGTTTAAAGCCAACAAACAATTTCCCACCAATGATTGTAGAACATACTGTAATAGGATCATAATTAGGTCCTGAATATTTGATTTTGTCATTTGCTGCTGTTTGTCAGAGCCCATTGGGTATATCCTGAAAAACTAAACCTTCCGCAGCAAAACTTAATTATCTTTTCAATTCCTCTTTGAAATCCTATAGTGTTCCTTTCCCTTGCTTTGTGATAATAATAATAATAAAATTCCCCCTTAAGTTAGGCAAGAAAGGTCACATGTGGTGAACAACTTGCAGCTTTTTAAAAACATTTTCAATGAAGGAACAGGGGTGGCTGTTGTCATGCAATAGGAGAGTGCCTTATTTCATGCTCTGAAAATTGTGGGGTCAAAGTCAAACCAGCTTCACACTGTAATTGCCAATCTTCCATGTGTAGGAAGCAAGTTCTTATAGTGTGACACATCCCTTTTCATTTACTTTAAAAGAAAATCCTAGAAAGGATTTATCTGATGAACTTTAACATACAATAAGAAATTTAGTAGGAATATAATGATTAACATTAATCAAAGCTGGGAATCAAACCTGCCACTCTGTATAGAGAGCATCATTGTTTTGCTATTCTTGGATACCTTAAAAAACTCCCAGGCTACAGCTGTGATCCTTAACCAATGAAGTTCTTATTTTTAATACTTTTGTTTAATTCTGTATATATAACTTATTATATCTTATATTTTCAATAAATAATCTATAAATTGCTACTATGTGAGCTCTTTGTGTGAGGGGATGGGGGAGAAGGCAGATATATGAGACGGTTTTGATCGCTCTGTTCCTATTTGTTCACTGGGGCCAGTCAGAGAGGAATTGCCTAAAACATTATCACATTGGCTATACTGTCTACAGAAACAAGTATCAAAATGAGATCCTTTTGTTTGTTTGTTTTCACAATGAGATCTTGTAAAAATTACCAACAACACTGTTATCCAAGGGGCATGTTAGTTTACAAGACTTTATGTCACTTAGCCATTTGTAGGTCTCAAACTTCAGGGGCTTTAAGCAATACCAAGTTCTTAATTATAGCTCAGGAGTCAATAAGGGTCCTAGCTGACATAAGCTCTTTTGGATGGAGCTCAACTAGGGACTCTGCCTGCTGGAATACATTAACAACTGAGGCAATTCTGCCTTTACCTATCACCCTTTAATCATCTTGCCTAGGAATGCATCCATCATAACAATGACTAAAGAGCAAAAAAATAACAGAAACATAAAATATTTATTTAGACCTAGCCTTAGAACACCATTACTTCTAGCTCATTCTATTGGTCAAAATGAATGACATGACCAAATTTTAGACTCCAGGTCCCTGGCCTTTGGGGGTCCTGTTGTGGGTTTGTAGGTTCTACCTCTGAGTACCACTTATTGAGTAACTGATCTTTCCTGGGAGTTTCAGGGTTCTAAAGTCAAAATAGGCAAAACAGGATACCAGCCTTGGGACAGAATCTTCTGGCAATTTCACATTCTTTTCATCATGGTAGGATTTCCTACCAGCAGGCCTCCTTCTGATAACAATGGCCTTCACAGCTCAAGGGGCAGCCTATGTCTATCAGTGCTTCCTACAGTCTGTGCTCTCTCAGGGATCAGGCCAGGAGCAACCTCCTCCACCATCTTGGGGTTTATGCATTCATCTCTGTAGCCAGGGGCAGCTCTCCTTTGCTAACTATACTCTCACAATGCCTGTTTTCTCAAACACTATCCCAATGATGATTCTTTTATGTTGGTTTGGAGCAACATAATCAGCAGTGCTCAGTGATTACTCCATGCTCTGTGCTCAGAGAACAGTGCTGACAAGGCTCATAGGAACCATATGCAGTGCATGATATAGATTTGGAACTCCAGTGGGCCATATTCAAAGTAAACATCAAAGCCTGTGCTATCTCTTCATCCTGAGAAAAGGTCTCTTTTATGTGGATATAGGACAAAGCTGGCTCTGTGTTGAAGCCTAGTCAAGCATACCAGTATTTAAGGTCTCACTCTTTCATTGGTCCTATACTTAAGATTCTTCTGTTTGTATTTTTTTTATAAAAAAATAACTTCATTGAAATAGAAAAAACATGTCCATCTAAAAACCTGAAATCTTATTCTATTTTTGTTTATTTTCTTTATTTCTGTGATTACAAATATGGCTGTAGTTGGGTTTCAATCACAAAAAAGCACACACACACCCCTTTACCAGTGCAACATTTCCACCACCAGTACACCCCTTATCCCTCCACCCACACCCTCTGCCTCTATTGGTGTCAGGCATTCTACTTCTCTCACTTATTAACATTGCCATGGTTGTTGTTAGTGTTCTAACTGCAGGAGGGATGAGTTCAGTCTTCTGTTTTTCTAAACCAAGCACTAATTTCTCTCCTGGGCTCCCAAAGAATGACATCCTGCTTTTATCCTTCAGGCCAAAGTGCCTAACTTGGCTTAGTCTAAGAAAAAAGCCTAATATTTTATCATATGTCCCCAACCAATCCAGAGTCAAAAATAGGAGAGAGCCCAAACTATCTGAGGAACTGATAAGTTAAATAATGAAAGGTAAAACCATAGATAATATAGATATCCATGAGAATATCTTGTTTCCAATGAATTGTTAAAAAAAATAAATAAATGACCACACAGTCCGAACTTTAAATAGCACAAAGTTAAGATCTTACTATTTTCAGAGCTCTGATTCCCCCCAAAATGTTTTAGCATTTAGAATCTATTATGATTTGTTGTGTCTTTGTGTGTCCCTTGGCCTTTTGTTTGAGCAATTTGTTTTGAGCAATACCATGCCTTACCTCTCTACCTTTTTTGTCACTGTCCCTTTTCTCAATCCTATACTGCTCTCCCTTTCCTCTTAAATTGACCCCCCCATGATTAAATTGGACATGACTGCACAAGATAATCCAGGATAATCATTATAGAATTCTTTTTTTGTGTGTGTTTGTTTTGATTTTGTTTTTGGGTCACACCCGGCAGCTCTCAGGGGTTATTCCTCCTGGCTCCATGCTCAGAAATCACTCCTGGCAGCCTCGGGGGACCATATGGGATGCGGGGATTCAAACCAATGACCTTCTGCCTGGAAGGCAAATGCCTTACCTCCATGCTATCTCTCCTGCCCCCAGGATAATCATTATAGAATTCTTAATTTACTCAGGTCCTTTAAGAGTACACAATATAATGTAACATATTATAGGCTCTAGAGATTAGAAGGTCTTTGAGGGATTATTTCTTTGTTGACCACATATAGTATATAAATCATGGTGGAATTCAACAAAGTAATACTGTCAAAGAAACTATCAGAAGTCAATATTTTGCATGATGAAATCTAAAAAATAATCCATATAGACCTATCGACTAGTTAGAATATATGCTTTGGGTTCTGCAGACCCAGGTTTAATCCTCATCATAATCAAACCTCAGTCAAAATCAGGTCCTCAGTTTCCCAAACATCACCAGGAAATTTGAGCTGCAAGTAACCCTTACGCATTGCTGGGTGTGACCCAAAACCAACAAAAGTGTAAAATTTTAGGGGGGAAAAAATCACTAATTTCTCTACTTGGATTGTAAACCAAAAAAAAAAAAAAAAAAAAAAAAGCAGGTCTTAATGCTTAGCAATAAAAGAAAAATCTGATATCTCAGCTCTCTGAGATATATCAAGTGGGTCTCCTCCATCTCCATTCTAATAGGTCAGTAGAAACACTGTCTTACCCAACCTTGCAGATGAGAAGGACAAGATCATGTAAGTCCACCAGCTTATATTGGAGTATCTCTTTATTTCAAAGCTCAGCACACACTTTAAGGAGGGGCAATTTCTTTTTGTTCATTAGTTTTTCCTTCTTGGGCCATATCCAATAGTTCAGAAAGAATGTCTGAGTCTGTTCAGACATAACTCCTGATGGTGCTGGCGACTGATCAGAGGTCAGCCATGTGCAAAGCAAGCAACGTGCTTCCTGGACTATCTCTCATACATACATATCACTCATATATACAGTCCTGTATTTTTTGTGTTTAAACATTTCTAGTTAACTTTGGCCCAATTCATCAATTTTTTAAAAATTTAAAAAATTTAAAAAATTTAAAAATGAGCACCTAGTGATGCTCATGGGGAACTCCTGATTCTATGCTCTGATCATTCCTGACAGTGACAGGAACCAAACCAGTCTTCTGCGTGCAAGGGACGTATTCATGCCTGAACCTATGTAATATCTCTGTGACCCAAAAGGATAGCTTTAGCTTTGAGCAGAGCCAACATGTTTACTAGATTTTGCTACATTGGGGTCTTTCAAATATATCTTGCATTTTTCAATACAAAGGTAAAATCCTACCACGTCTTTCCTTAAATGTTGGAGTGTTTTATGAACCAGGAAAACCTGACACTGTCACATTATTTGAATTTAAAATATATTTTATAGCATTCAAACTAGCTGTGTTGAGAAATTAGCAGGATTTATGCCTAATTAGTGTTCCAGAGGCCATGTGGTACCAGGGATCAGGCTTAGGGTCTTGTACATGGTAGAAATGTACACATGTCAAATAAAGACTTGCCTTAAACATGTCTAAAAGCAAAGCAAATATCTTCAAACTTTTTTCAATTTAAGGTTTAGAATAGTAATACAGATGAAAGATAATGCTTCCAAACATTAGTATAATAAACAAATGAACCACAAAAAGACTGATGTACAACTTCTAAAATTCAAGGTAAAGATGCCCGAGGACTTTATTCAGCAAATGCTCAGTAAACACATTTACAGAGTGTTTGAATTTTGCCTCTGTTGTTTTTCTTTCCTTTGAACCACAGAGTTTATTTTCAGCTGTGTGAGTGGCGTCTCAGAACTGAAAGCCAAACTGTAACTCTGCACAGGTTTTAACCCATCCATTCTATTCCAATACTGCTCTAGCTCCCTTTTCAGATAATTTTCCAAACTTCCCTTTGAGATAATAAGAACAAAAACAGAGGAATATACACTATTGAATGATGACACACTCTTGTGATTGAATTAGAAAACTGATATTACCAAGTAATGGAGGGGAAGCTAAATATGAGGGAAACACAGACTACAAGACTGATCAAGACTTTGGTCTTGGGCACTTTCGTGGTAGTGCTGTAACTCTATACATTTATTAACCATAAATGTTGACACTATTGTAACCATGTTACCTAAATTTTAATAATAAAAGGTAAAACAAAAATAAATTTTTTAGAAATTTAATTTTTAAAATTCCCCTTTAATATAGTAAGTGCTTTTAAATATAATGCCACTCATGTTCTCAAGTGTAGATTCTGACCCATCACAGAGACAGAGCTTTGGGATAATTAACTATGTGATTTACTTCCTATTTAATGTCAAATAAAAAAATAAGAGGAATAATTGTACAATCATACATCCATGAGTTATTGGTAACAGCAACTCAGTGGGAAAAGGTAATTAAAACAAAACTACAGTACATATATCAACCTCCAAAGTGCTGGGGATGGCAGGGACATTCCAGAAATGTTCAGTTGAACTTGTGAGTTTTCAGATTGATGGTGCTCAGGGACTTAGAGGTGCTAGAAATAAAATTCAAAACCTTGCTCTCCCCAGTTCCAGTGGAACCTATTCTTCAGATGTGGCATGAAAGAGGCCCAAGAGATAGTTCAAAGGACTAAAGCACATATTTTGCATGAGAAAGACCCTGCATGGTTATATGCCAGAGCACTACCAGTTATAGCTCTTGAGATTCTGTAGGTATGCTTCCTCAAAAATAATAATAATAATAATAATAATAACAATAAACTGAAATTAAGTTCCTGGCTGATCTGCTTGTTGCTGCACCATGCCAGATGAGACTAACTTACAGCTGATATCACTGGGCCTATTCCAGAAAGGAAAGCAGAGTCCCTCCCTACTAGATGGGCTCCAGCAGACTCTACATCTAATTTGAGCCATATTAAGGGCCACACCAAACTTTCTCAAGAATGCAGCCATGTATCATGCCTACTCAACAAATATATGCTGCTTGCAGTTACTTTTTCTGTTATTCTGTGAGAATGCCCAGAGAATAAAGACAGTAATTTTCAGCCTAAGACCTCTGCATCTTCCAGGGAGTCTAACTGCAAAGACTCACTCCCCAACTTAGCAAAAATTCTAGAAAGACAATAGTGAAAACACACAGAAATAAACCATGCTCAACAAATGAAAACAATTTAATTGAAGACATAAATAACAACAACCAGCTCAGTAAATTCTCAGTGTCTTCATGACATCATGATGAAGTTGATCAATGAGCTCAAAGAAAGGATAGCAAAGGTAGTCATCAAAATGCAAAATATATTAGTCAAAATGAGAAAACAACTACAGTAGGAAATAACAGAAATGAAGAACATAGTAGGTCTGTAGGGGCTGAAGCGATAGCAAAATGGGTAGGACATTTGCTTTGCATGCAGCTAACCATGGTTCTATCCTCAGCATCCCATATGGTCCCACGAAGCTTCCAAGAGTAATTTCTAAATGCAGAGCCAGTAATAACCCCTGAGTACTTCTGAATGTGGCCTCAAAACGAAAACAAAAGTCTATAGAAGCTCTGAATGACAGAACAAAAAAACTGGACAAAAGATTGAGGAGCACCAAGAAGGCAAAAATAGTATGAAAAGAAATCAACACTGGCAGAGAACTATGAAATGATTTCAAGAGGATGATTCAATGTAAGATCAACCCCGTCCCCAAGAAACGGGAAGGCAAATGAAGAAGCAATATATTAAAAACCATTAATAAGAATTTCCCAGAATTACCATAGAAGAACTAAGACAACCAAATTAATACTAAAAAACAAGGAACTGGGCAGCATCTCATTACATAATTTGAACCTCTGATACATTAGTGATAAAAACAGCTGGTATTGGAACAAAGACAAATTTCAGACCAAATTTTCAGCTGAATGCCATTGCAAGGGGCTGCAGCCTGATCATAAACTGTGGCTTTTGGGACCAACCTGACCAGAAACATCTGCAGAAGCTGCATGATCGGAGATGAGTGGGCAATGCCCAAGGAGGGTGGATACAACAGAATAGCCAGTGACAAACCCCCAAATACATGGTCAACTAACCGTTGACAAAGGAACCAAGAATATGAACTGGAACAAAGACAGTTTCTTCAACAAATGGTATAAGCAAGTGTAAGAAATTAAAGATTTATCCATAGCTGATTGCCACCAAATATCATTGCAAGGGGCTGCAGCCTGACCATCAGCTGTGGCTTTTGGGACCAACCCCACTGAGAAGTGTCTGCAAAAGCTGAGTGATAGAAGGTGTGCCACTGAATGCCATTGCAAGGGGCTGCAGCCTGATCATCAGCTGTGGCTTTTGGGATGAACCTGACCAGAAACATCTGCAGAAGCTGCATGATTGGAGATGAGTGGGCATTGCCCAAGGAGGATGGATACAGAGGATTGTGGCTGCTCTCTGAGATTTGTAGCCACACTCTTTTCTAGCCAATGAACTCCACCATACCATGTAGAAACACACACACACACACACACACACACACACACACAAAGTGTGAACGTAAGGAAACAACACAGGTCAGCCAACACCATGCATAGAGAATGAAGATGGAAGCTCTGATGACCTGAAAAGTACCAACCACATCGTTAGCCTCTCAGATAAAGAGTTTAGATAAGAAATATCGAGAATGTTCATAGAACTCAAAGAAAACATAGACTTAGCTGAAAGAACCACAAATAAGAATTCAGAGGATATGAAGATAGAAATCAGAAAACTCTAAGCTGAAATAATAGGTCTAAAAAACTCAGTGGATGAAATGAAAATCTCAATGGAAAGCCTCTGGAACACAATGAGGATAGAATAAGAGTAACAGCAATGAGGATAGAATAAGAGAGCTGAAGATGAGATGCATAACAACTCCATACAACAGAAGAGATTCGAAATGAGCCTTAAAGCAAATAAACAGACAATGAAAAAAATACTCAAAGAATGTGAACAGATGAAAATAGAAGTCTTTGATTTGTGCAACAAAAACAACAACAAAAAATCATTGGAATCCCAGAGATCCAGGGAAAAAAATCCCAAGGATAAATCAACAGTCAAGGACATTATTACAGAGAAACTCCCAGACCTAAGTCCTGCATGACTGAAGAGTACCAGCTAAAAGAGACCTAAAGAAAAGCACCCAGGAGAGATAGCACAGGGGTGTTTGCCTTGCAAGCAGCCTATCCAGGACCAAAGGTGGTTGGTTCAAATCCCTGTGTTCCATATGATCCCCCGTGCCTGCTAGGAGCTATTTCTGAGCAGACAGCCAGGAGTAACCCCTGAGCACCACTGGGTGTGGCCCAAAAACCAAAAAAAAAAAAAAAAAAAAAAAAAAAAAGAACTGTTTGGGGCCGGGCGGTGGCGCTAAAGGTAAGGTGCCTGACTTGCCTGCGCTAGCCTTGGACGGACCGCGGTTCGATCCCCCGGTGTCCCATATGGTCCCCCAAGCCAGGAGCAACTTCTGAGCACATAGCCAGGAGTAACCCCTGAGCGTTACCGGGTGTGGCCCAAAAACCAAAAAAAAAAAAAAAAAAAAAAAAGAAAAGCACCCAAAGACACGTCCTAGTCAAAATGACAAATCCCACAGATCAGGATAGAATACTGAAAGCAGGGCCCGGAGAGATAGCACAGCGATGTTTGCCTTGCAAGCAGCTGATCCAGGACCAAAGGTGGTTGGTTCGAATCCTGGTGTCCCATATGGTCCCCCGTGCCTGCCAGGAGCTATTTCTGAGCAGACAGCCAGGAGTAACCCCTGAGCACCGCTGGGTGTGACCCAAAAACTAAAAAAAAAAAAAAAAAAAAAAGAATACTGAAAGCAGAAAAATAAAAAAAAAGAGAATTTACAAAGGAGCATCCTTAACATTTACAGCAGACCTGTGACAAGAAATCCTTAAGGCCAGAAGACAGTGGTGGGATATAGTAACAAAACTGAATGAAATGAATGCTTCGCCTAGAATACTGCACCTAGCTAGACTCACTTTCAGGTTTGATGGAAGTATACATAGTTTCATGGATAAAAAACAGCTCAGAAACAACTTTATAGACTCAAAACCAGCTTAAAAGAAAAACTGGGGCCCGGAGAGATAGCACAGTGGTGTTTGCCTTGCAAGCAGCTGATACAAGACCAAAGGTGATTGGTTCAAATCCCAGTGTCCCATATGGTCCCCCGTGCCTGCCAGGAGCTATTTCTGAGCAGACAGCCAGGAGTAACCCCTGAGCACCGCCGGGTGTGACCCAAAAACCAAAAAAAAAAAAAAAAAAAGAAAAGAAAAACTGAAAGGTCTTATTTAAGACATGTCAGACCAACAGACACACCAAATTTCTACACAGATTAAACTAAATCCTATGACAATTATTGCACTCAAAGTCAATGAACAAAATGCACCATGTAGTAAAATGGATCAAAAAGTTGAATCCAACATTCTGCTGCTTGCAAGAAACACATCTGAATAGTCAGAACAAACATAGACTCAAAATCAAATTGGAGGACAATTATTCAAGCAAACAACTCAGTTAAAAGAGCTGGAGTGAGGGGGCTGGAGAGATGACACAAGTAGGGTGTTTGCTTTGCATGCAGCCAATCCAGGACTGATTCTGGCATCCCATATGGTCTCCTGAGCCTGCCAGAAGCGATTTCTGAGTGCAGAGCCAGTAGTACCTCCTGAACACTGCCAGGTGTGACTCAAAACAAAACAAACAAACAGAAAAAGCTGGAGTGTCCATATTAATATCAGATAACACAAACTTTAGACTCAGAAAAGTTATAAGGGACAAAGATGAACATTTCATAATAATAAATGGATATGTACAACAGGAAGAAATCACACTCCTAAATATATACACACTCAATGAGGGACCAGCAAAATATTTAATACAATTTTTGACAAATATGAAAGAAGACATCATTAGTGATATAATAAGAGTCAGATAGTAATAATAGTCAGAGACCTCAGTATTGCCCAGTCACTCCTTGATAGGTCAACCACACTGAAACCCGACAAGAATATACTAGTTCTGAAAAGAGAAATGGAAGAAAGTGGACTAATAAATATATATAGGGCACTCCATTCCCAGAAACTTGGATACACATTCTCCTACAATGCACATGGATCATTCTCCAGGATAGACCACATGATAGCCCATAAAACATATCTCTATAAGTCAAGAGAATAGAAATTGTACAGTCTACCTTCTCAAATCACAATGCCCTGAAATTAGAAGTGAACTACAAAGAAACACAGAAGACAAACTTTAACACCCAGAAATTAAACAGCTTCCTACTGAACAACCAGTGGGTCAGAGATGAAACCAAAGAGGAAATTAAAACATTCCTGGAAACAAATGCCAATGAAGTCATAAATTATCCAAATTTATGGGAAACAGCAAAAGCAGTACTAAGAGGAAAATTTTAGCTTTGCAAGCACACATCAGCAAGGAAGAAGAGACCCACATAAATAGCTTAATGATACAGCTTATAGAACTAGAAAATGATCAACAAAAGGAACCAAAGATAGGTAGACAAAAGGAAATAACAAAGTTTAGAGCAGAAACCAAGAAGTGGAAATCCAAAAAACAATCTGAAAGATAAATGAAAGCAAAAGTTTGTCCCTTGAAAAAATAAACAAGATTGATAAACCACTAGCAAAATTCACAAAGAAAATGAGAGTGAAACTTAATAAACCTGATTAGAAAAGGAGCAAGATCACTACAGATACTGCAGAGATTCAAAGTTTAATCAAAGACTAATTTGAGAGACTCTAGTGCCACAAAACACCATGGTTAAACCAGGATTATCTAGCATTTCTAAACAGAGCCATCAGTACTGAGGAAATTAAAATGGTAATAAAAAGTCTTCCCAAAAACAAAGCTCTGGCCCAGATAGATTCACTAACAAATTCTTTCAAACTTTTCAAAAGGAACTACTACCAATCTTTTTCAAGTTCTTTCATAAAATTGGAGAAACAAGAACACTCCCAAATAGTTTTTATGAGGCTAACATCACCCTGGTACCAAAACCAGAGAGAAATGCTGCAACAAAAAGAAAATTACAACAAAAAGAAAATATCCCTGATGAACACAGATGCAAAGATCCTCAACAAAATCCTGGCAAATAGGATCCAATGCCTCATCAAGAAGGTTTCATTCCAGAAATGCAAAAATGGTTTAACATACACAAATCAATCAACATAATGCACCATATCAACAAAGATAAAAATGAAAAACATTTGATCATTTCAAGAGATGCATGGAAAGCATTCAATAAGGTCCAACATCCATTCTTTATAAAAACTCTCATCAAGATGGGAATGGAAGGAACTTTTCTTAATATAATGAAGGACTTTCTTCTCTAAATGAAATGAAATGCATGCCTTCTGAAGATGTTCTGGCTTTGTTAATTCTGTAATAAGCAATTAATTGAGAAATATCAATCCAGCTATACAGTTTTTATTGAGTAAATTTTTTTTCATTTTCCTTTAAGGCATTATGAATAGCTGTCACAGGGTTAAAATTACTTTGGATTTAAATTATGAGATATTAATACTAGTAAATACTTTTGACTCCTTACCAAATGGTTTCTTCTGAGTCTCAGCTTCAGTTGGCATATGGTTGGTTTCCGTGGGAGCAAACCATAAGTTAAAAAAAAGTCCTTGTCAGAGCTGCTGCATCCCTAATTGGTTGTTAAATTGACCTTTCTCTGGCTATAGACAACCCTTAGGCATTTATCGAAATGAACATTGTCCTTAAACATTGTCATAAATTGATGTGTCCAGTCCTCTAATGATGTTTTCTTAAAACAATCTTTTCACTTTTAAGGGAATAAGCCATAAAGGCTCCTCCGGGTTTTAGAGAATAGTAAAGTACCTGCAAACCAACATTTTGAATGTATGGACACTGGATTTTGATAATCTCCAATGAAAAAGATTCCCAAGAAATTGCCCTTTTCCCCCACTTGAAGATACTAGTGCCATGTGTAAGACTGAAGACGATAGTAGATTGGAATTCAGTTCTTCCTATATATTTCCTGTCTTATAAGGCATAAACAAGAGTAAGTTTTGCCTCACCTATGAGAATTATAGTCCAGTTGACCTGTTAATGGTAAATGAATATTAAATATTTGAAACTTTTTATTTATAAGAAAAGAATATAATGAAGGCCATCTACCACAAGCCAATGGCAAATATTATTCTCAATGGAGATAAACTAAAAACCTTTCCTCTAAAATCTGGTTCAAGACAAGGCTGCCCTCTCTCACCACTCCTATTCAACATAGTGCTGGAAGTTCTTGACATAGCGATTAGTAAAGTAAAAGATACCAAGGGCATCCAGATAGTAAAGGAAGAAGTCAAGCTCTCACTGTTTGCAGATGACATACTATATTTAGAAAACACTAAAGATTATTAAAAAGCTTCCAGAAACAATAGATTCATATAGCAAAGTGGCAGATTACAAAGTTAACAGGCAAAAAACAATGGCTCTCTTATACAACAATAATAATAGAGAAGAAATGGACATTAAAAAACAATCCCATTCACATTAGTCACACAAACTCAAATACCTTGGAGTCAACTAAAGAAGTGAAGGATCTATTTAAAGAAAACTACAAAACACTACTTCAAGAAATAAGAGGTCTAAAGGAAATGGAGTCACATACCCTGCTCATAAATTGGGAGGATTAACATTATTAAAATGGCAATACTCCCCAAAACTTTGTACATATTTAATGCAATTCCTCTAAGGATACCCATGACATTCTTCAACAAAATGGATCAAACACTCATGAAATTCATTTGGAACAATAAACACCCACAAATAGCTAGAGCATACCTTAGGAAAAGGAATATGGGAAGCATAAATTGGAAGCATAACTTTCCCCAACTTTAAAGTGTATTACAAAGCAATAGTCATTAAAACAGCATGGTTTTGGAATAAAGACAAACCCTCAGATCAATGGAATAAACTTGAGTATCCAGAGAAAATTTTCCAGCCATACAATCAATTAATCTCTTAGAAAGGGTCAATAAATGTAAAACGAAGCAAGGAAAGCCTCTTCAACAAATGGTATTGGCACAACTGGTCAGCCACATGCAAAAAAGCAAACTCAGACCTCCATCTTACAGCATGCACAAAGTTCAAATCCAAGTGAATTAAAGACCTTGATATCATATCTGAAACTATAAGGTATATAAAACAACATGTAGGTAAAACACTCTATGACATTAAGATTAAAAGTATCTTCAAGGAGAAAACATCACTCTCCAAACAAGTAGAAGCAGAGATAAACAGATGAGATTATATTAAGCTGAGAAGCTTCTCCACCTCAAAGGAAATAGTGACTAGGATGCAAAAGCCACTCATAGAATGTGAAAACTATTCACCCAATACCCATTAGATAAGGGGCTAATATCTAAGATATAAGTTACTAAGAGAACTTAAAAAGAAAAAAAATCTAACCCCATCAAAAAATTGGGAGAAGAAATGAACAGATACTTTCTCAAATGGCCAAAAGGCACATGAAAAAATGCTCCAAGATACTGAAAAAGAAAAGAAAAGAAAAGAAAAAAAGGTACACATCATTACTCATCAGGGAGATGCAAATCAGAACAACAATGAGGTACTATCTCACACCACAGAAACAAACACATCACAAAGAATAAGAACATTTAGTTCTGGTGGGGATGTAGAGAGAAAGGAACTCTCATTCACTGCTGGTGAGAATGCTGTCTAGTCAGCCTTTATGGTAAACAATATGGAGATTCCTCAAAAAACTGGAAATTGAGCTCCCATATGATCCATATGATCCACCTATACCACTCCTAGTGATATACCCTATTAACACTAACACATAACACAGCACAAAAATGCCTTCTGCATGCTTATATTCATTGCAGAACTATTTCTTTACAATAGCCAGAAGATTGCCCCTCAGCAGATTAATAGCTAAAGAAACTGTGGTAGATATACACAATAGTATATTATGCAGGCATCAGGAGAAATGATGTCATGAAATTTTCCTGTACGAGGACGGACATGAAAACTATTATGCTGAGTAAAATAAGTCAGAGGAAGTGAGATAGACAGTAGTCTCACTCATTTATGGATTTTATAAAAAAATAAAAGACATTATTGTAATAATGCCCAAAGATAATAGAGATGAGGACTGGAAGGACCACCTCACCATATAAAGATCACCACAAAGAGTGGTCAATTCAGTTAGAGAATTAACTACACTAACAACTATCATGACAATGGTGAGTGAGAAAAGTAGAATGCCTGTCTCAAATACAGGCAGGGTATAGTGGAGGACAGAGATAGGGGGCATTGTTTGTGGGAATGTTGAACTGGTGAAGGATAGTGTTCTTTTTATGAAAACCCAACTACAAACATGTTTATAACCATGGTGCTTAAATAAAGATATTAACAAAAGTTAAAAAAATGATTTATCCATATCTCATACCTTACACAAGTAAATTCAAAGTGGATTAAAGATCTTGATATTAAAAATCTTGATATTAGACTTTATGAATCCATAAAGTTCATTGAGTAATACATAGGCAGAACACTCTAAGATTAGACCTCAAAGAAGTCTTTGATACTAGGATGCAATGGCAAGGGTTATAGCATCAAACCTAAATAAATGGGACTACATCAAAAATAAAAAATTTCTGTTTGGCAAAAGAAACACAGGCTAAAATTAGAAGGCACCTAATTGAATGGGAGAAATTTTTTGTACTTAACACATGAGATAAAGGGTTGATATCTAGAATATATAAAGTACTCACAAAGGCTACCTCCACCAAAGCTATAAAGCCCATTCAAGATTGGGGAGAGTAAATGAACAGACACTTCTCTAAGGAAGACCAACAGATGGCTAACAGACTCATGAAAAAAATGCTCATCATTACTTATCATTAGGGAAATCCAAATCAAGACAACAATGTGATGTCATTTACACCAATGAGGATGGCACATATAAAAAATACTGGGAACAACCTCTGTTGGAGAGGATGTGGTGAGAAAGGAATTCAATTTGACTAGCTAGACAATGCTTCATGGTGTAGACTTCTCTTACAGTGCTCATTGTCATATAGTTTTGTAATCTAGATTTTAAAATTATGATTATCTTAAGAATGTTCTATACACAATCTAACCCAGTAAGTCTTTATTCAGTAAAGTTTACCCTCACAATGATGATTTGCCAAGAAAATGAAAACCCTTCCATCTGACTTGCCAGCTTTCTACTTTAAGCATTCTGACCCATTCCACCTGGGTCAGCTTTTCAATTGCAACCCATAATTTCTTTACATTTATATACCGCTAAAAACTAATTTTTGAGATGAAAATTTTTACTTACAATTTTGTGGAACTTCAGATTTTATCACTATCACAAAAAAAACAATTAAAATGATGACCTCTTGTTATAATTAGACTAACATTTAAAATGCATATCATAGAGGCCGGAGAGATAGCACAGTGGTAAGGTGTTTGCCTTGCACATGGCTGACCCAGGACAAACCTGGGTTCAATTCCTAGTATCCCATACGGTCCCCTGAGCCTTCCAGGAGCAATTTCTGAGCGCAGAGCCAGGAGTAACCCCTGAGCATTGCCGGATGTGGCCCAAAAACCAAAATAAATAAGTAAATAAATAACATACATATCATAGAAGCATATAAACTAGTAGGTATAAACATACATCATAGAATTCAGTGTAGAAACTAGTAAGTATAATAGTATGGATGAAAATAGATGTTCTGGAATGTTAAGTACTTCCTGATTTTTTTAAATATATTTTTTATTTAAGTAGCATGATCATAGTTGGGTTATAGTCATAACTAGAACACCCCCTCTTCACCAGTGTAACATTACCCCCTCCCCCCTTCCCATCCCCTGCCTGTATTCTACTACAGTTATTTGTTTTTAAGTTCAGTAAGTTGTATTTTTTTTCTTAAAGAATAAGAGTAAAAAATATAATAAAGGTGTGATAGTGGCAATCGTCATTGTTTGCATAGGTCCAGAAAAATGGGGAAAATGGAAAAAAATCCTTGACCTGATTACTAAAAGGCCTCACCACAGAAGTTTATTGGCATAAGACTGACTTTGGGGCCCGGAGAGATAGCACAGCGGTATTTGCCTTGCAAGCAGCCGATCCAGGACCAAAGGTGGTTGGTTCGAATCCTGGTGTCCCATATGGTCCCCCGTGCCTGCCAGGAGCTATTTCTGAGCAGACAGCCAGGAGTAACCCCTGAGCACCGCTGGGTGTGGCCCAAAAAAAAAAAACAAAAAACAAAAAAAAGACTGACTCTGGGTTCCAGGCATATCAGTCCATCCAACTCCAGTCATTCTCAAGGTCCCAGTGAAACTTTTTCACACTTTATCTATTGTTGGTATCAGATTCTTATATTTAAAGACTCTGGGTTCTGTGCATTTCTTTCATCGATGTCAGGCTGGTGTGGAGCATTCTCTAGTTTCAGAATACCATTCAATGCGGAGTGATCTGCCCTTCATGCAGACTGTTGCTGAGTCGTCTGGGTGTTGGGAGCACTCTTTGGAGCAAGTCAATGCCAAAGCTGTGGTAGGTCTTCTCTGGTAGAGGCTTGGATTTTGGTAATGTTATAGACATTTGTGGTTGTTTCCATAGATGGTATCCATTGTTTAGGTGTGTGTGGGCGATGCCCATTCTTCTGAGGCCTGAGCCAAATCATTATGCCAATGTTCAGGGTAAAAGGTCTAATTACATTACCAAATTTGTGTTCCCATTTCTATTAGATAAGAACTTGTTTGCATATGTATTATTTTCCCATTTTAATGTGCCTATGCAAAAGAGAAGAAATGCCACAAGATATTGTTGGTACATCTGGGGGCCGACGAATAAAGTCCAACATTCCCCGTAACTTGATACATACATGAAATTTATACAGAGAAACTCTTCTACCAGATCTCAAAGGGGGAAAATCAAACAATCAAATAACAAATCCAGTAGGCAAAATTGTCACTATATGAGGATATTTGAAAAGAGTTATAGATGTTAAGGGAATACATCTGAGATATACAAAGGAGATACACGTGACCCTTTTATGTTTTAGAAATAGTCAAGAGGGAGGGGGGTGTTTCCGAGACACCACTTTGGTCTGTGATTTGGACAAGCAAAGAGCCATGTCCTCCCCTTGTTGCCTGCTGAAGCTTCTGACTCCCCGAGAGGCCTTTGCTTCCTAATTGCTGGAGGTACTTCCTGATTTTTAACGTAAGTTCTGCTTGTTTTCCTATTAGGACCTCTCCAGGTGATGTTAGGTATCTATAATTCTTGTTTTTGTGCTTCAATGAGAATGTGTCTCTTTTTGGAGTTGACCCCATTCAAAGGTCAGTACTTCATTGTGAGGTATCTTATATATAATATATATTATATATCTCAATCAATATATATCTATATATCTATCAATATCTATCTATATTAATATATATCAATATAATATCTACCATATTTTCCGGCATATAAGACGACTTTTGAAACAAAAAAAGTCAACCAAAAATCGGTGGTCGTCTTATACGCCAAGTATATCCCAAAAAATGTTTCAATATGCCACTAAACGAAAATTGTCTGAATATTGCCACAAAACAAATTTTTCAACTCGATCCTGCACCAGTCACTGCAAGGCTGCTTGAACCGCCTCTCTAACTCAGCCAATCCAAGCAGACTTTTTATGCATGCAAATTAGACATTAGACAATGTTCTGGACCCAAATCTACACTGTAAAAAGCCTGCTCAGATTGACCAGAGTCAGAGAGGAAGTCTATTCCAGTATAACCTTTGAACCTTTGCTTGTTGTGATTGGCTCACTGTGGTACATGAGCACAAGAACACATGCAGCACAGGAACGTTCTGTCTGATACAGCAAATATAGGCCTAAACCTATGTTTTAACTGCAAAATTAAGGGGTCGTCTTATAGCCCAGTCGTCTTATATGCCAGCAAATACAGTATCAATATATATTTCAATGAATATATATATCTCAATCAATATATTATATAATCTCAATCACAACTTTTTTTTTTGTTTTATTGGGCCACACCCAGCTGTGCTCAGGGGTTACTCCTGGCTATCTGCTCAGAAATAGCTCCTGGCAAGCACAGGGGACCATATGGGACGCCGCCACGATTCGAACCAACCACCTTAGGTTCCGCATCAGCTGCTTGCAAGGCAAACACCGCTGTGCTATCTCTTTGGCCCCTCAATCACAACTTCTTGATCAATCAACCATAGGGCAATTGGGTTGCTTTCATATCATGGATGTTGTATCTAATTTTGAAGTCTTTAATTTAATCTGAATTAACTTTTGTAAATGTAATGTTCATATACAATGATCATAGCTGGAATTATACCTTTTCAAATTTTTGTGTTTGGAGGGTAGATATCAAGAAGCGGTGTTGCTGGGTCATATGTAGTTGTAACCTTACTTTTTGGAGAAATCTCCATATTGCTTTCAAGAGAGGTTGAACCAGACAACATTCCCACCAACAATGAATGAAGGGTTCTTTCTCACTCACTATATCTATACTAACACTGATTATTTCAAGACTTTTTGATACTTTGCCATTCTCACTAGTATAAGATCTTCTCAGGTCTGTTATTCATTGCTTTATAAATCTTGTTGCCCCTTCATCTGATATACAGTTCATAGAATTAAATTCTTTTGATATAGTCAGGCTGCTTTACTGTGGCCCAAGAAGCTGATCTAAATGACCAGAATGGAGGTGTGGGCAGGGGCATGGATATCATTGCTGCTGCTCTTCCTGCTGCCCACCCTGTGGTTCTGCAGCCCTAATACCATGTACTCACAAAATGGCCCTTTTCAATGGCTAGATCCTCTTTCTGGTTGTATTTGCTATACCAGTATGTGCTGTGTGAGGATACAACATTAAGAACAAGAATATCTTTCACCTGATGCTGCTCCATTACTTGTATGGAATCTGAGTGAACATATGAGGAGCTCAAAACTTACCTCTCCCAGCCCTGTTGTCGTCTCCAGTCATCATAACTCTCTTGATTTGCTTTGAATGATGTAGGTTCTGCCAGGCCTCTTTGTGCCCATTACTCACAATAGCCCATAAGCTACTATAATTGGCTCTGAAGACTAGTGTGCTGGCTGGTAGAAGCCATCTTTATTAACAGGAAATGGACAGAGAATGTCATGTTTGAGTTTGCTCAGACTTTGTTTACCCAAGACATATAAGTTTTCTCCCTGGGCCCGGAGGGATAGCACAGCGGCGTTTGCTTTGCAAGCAACCGATCCAGGACCAAAGGTGGTTGACTCAAATCCCGGTGTCCCATATGGTCCCCTGTGCCTGCTGGGAGCTATTTCTGAGCAGACAGTCAGGAGTAACACCTGAGCCGGGTGTGGCAAAAAAAAAAAAAAAAGTTTTCCCTGAGGGCACAAGAAACCACAATGTTTCGATGTTGTCCTTCAAATATAGTACATTCCACCTTGTTGTACAGTTCCAGGTTTCCATTTTTCCCATAATCATGTCCTCCTAACAAGACTTAATCTGTAAGAAGATTAACTCCAGGGTGATTCAAGTGCAAACCCTACCTCCAGTGCCCACAGAAGGCCTAACCCTAAATGATGTCTCAGCAATCGCCAACAGAGTCCAATATTCCATACTCACCCTTTCCTAGGAAATCTTAGTTGGCAAAAGGTGGTGGTGACTATCTGAAGAAACCTGGAGGTTTAGGCAAGCCAGCTCTGAATGTGCCTCTAATCTGTTCTTATTCCCTTCCCTGTTACTTCCAGCCTAATGATCCCTGAAGAAGGGCCAACTCCTTTTTCTAGTTTGCAGTTTCCACACTTGTTCTCTTCTTTGGAATCTTCTAAATTCCAAATTCTAAAGTGATTGTTGACACTGCTCCCTCCTGCTTTCCAGCATCTCTCAAACTCTTCTCTCAGTGCAGTCTAGATTTTGACCAAGATTCACCTCCAGTACCATTTTGTTTGTGAAAAAACTGCCTCTTCACTATCTCCAGTGGCTCAGCCTACACAATGCGGGAGCACTTCAGCTTTTCCTTAGTGGACCTCTTCCTTTGTGTTCATCTCACACTGGTTTATTCTCCCAAGTCCATTAAAATATTCAGTGAACTCATTCAGTGGTTATAAGTTGGTGCTTGCAACATGTTGAAATATTTCTCAGCACCTTCACCTTCCCTCTATGGAGCCTTTCATCAATGGAGGTTGAACTTTTACTCTGAGGTCTCATTCCTGCCTATAGAGCACTGGGCTGGACAGCTAGCCAAAGAACCCCCGGAATGCCAGTCAGTTCGGTGGCCCAGATTCCCCCACGCCAGAGGATCTTCATGGCCTGATCTGGTAACCTGGGCCTTGGGGGATGGGATGGGGTGGAGCAAAACTCCGCCCCTATCCATTCATTCGGAAGCTACAGAGGCGAGAGCTGGGCCTGGAGAAGCCACACGCCAGGAGTTGGTCCCTTGCACTGGTATGTGGTGGGCACTGGGCTGGACAGCTAGCCAAAGAACTCCCGTACTGCCAGTCAGTCCGGGGGCCCAGATTCCCCCATGCCAGAGGGTCATCTGGCCTGATTTGGTAACCTGGGCCTTGGGGGATGGATGGGGTGGAGCAAAGCTCCGCTCCTATCCATTCTCTTTTTCTTTTTAATGTATTTTCTCTTTTCTTCTTTCCTGCTCCTTCTATATACTTTCACCTTCCCCCTCTTTGGATATCCAACTATCCCTGCACCTCTCAACCCCATCCAGATTTTCCACCTTATTAAAACTCTTCACCTTCAGTTCTTAATCCATTAGGCATCAAGACTGACCTTCTACCCCAATGAACCAGTACCCAGCACCCAAGTGAAGGGACACCCAGTCAAACCCACACCTCATCCCCAGCAAGAAGAGCAAACCAACTCCCCTGCTGACTCATGCTGCATGTCCCTCCTTACCAACTCTTCCTAATATAGACTGTTACTTGAAAATGGACTTAGCTCTAAAAGTACCCCCAAAGCAAGAACTCTTCCCAAGACCTTCCTGCCATGATTCTCTTACCAATCTGAAGAAGTTCAGGATGCATGATGAAAAGGCGCTCAGGAACCCACACACTACAAGAAAATCCCAAAAGACAATGGGGAAACCTATACTTCCATCATAAGTATAAGACCTGTACACAGTACCTCTTTACCTGCTTTTCCCCCAAATGTAAGATAGTCTATTGCATCATTTTGTTCCCTTAATTACCTTGTTATTTCATTTTTTATATATTTATGTGAGCACATATAGTTTTATTTCTATTTTTTTATATTTTTTGGGAGTGTGACCTGTTCTGTTTTCTTCTCTTTCCACCCCCAAATCCACCAGCAATATAATGTAGCACCATTTCCCCCTGCAAAGACACACTAAAAAAGGGGGAAATATTACGTATAAAAACGAGCTCTTATCTACTAGAGATAAGAACTCATACTTGTTTACAATACAGGGACATCTCCCACCCTGAAAATATGTCACGTGGACCTAATTTAGACCCCAGGTAATTAGACATCATCCATCCAGCCTTGAACCCTGGATCACAGACATAGAAATGACACAGTTCTTCACAACAGCTACAGGAAACAAATCCCGTCTGGGACATCCTTAATACTGCTGGGACACCATCAAGTGCCAGCTCTAATATGATATCCTGACAACGAGGAAAATGGAAACAACTTGACCTAAGAGCAGGTTATCCTACCCCACCAGCTAACAATAAGACAAAATCAGAAGACTTGTCACCCTTTGGTCTGTCCAAAAGCCAAGATTGTGATCTACAGATGACTGGTTGATAGAACCATGACCGGACTGTATGTATCCTGGGACCAATAAAAAAGCCTTAGTCTAGAGTTTCAGCTAGGGCCTGCACAACAACCATAATCTCCAGTTCCAAAGGTCTGTCTGAGACAATTGCAACAGAATGGGTCTTCTGGAAACATCCTAGGATCAACGCAAAGACCAACACCATCAACCACAGAAGATGGATTAAAATTACACTGAGGGAGCAGAACTTTTAGAACCACAAAGAAAGACTTCCTCATAAGTTCCACCCCTTGACTTGTGGAGATACCGAGATCTTTAGATACAGAGGCCTGATCTTATCACCCAGGATGGAGCAGAAGTCTTCCAAACAGCACGAAAGCACAAAGGGGAAAGTAAATGAACCTGTACGGAGTCTATAGTTAATCCCATGACAATATACTCCAAGAGTGGAGAAACCCTGTATCTCTTAGGCCAAGGAACTTCCTTTTCGAATGACCCCAATATTTACTGTGCCTGTGCAGGAGGGAAAAAAAAAAGCACAAACAATTTTTCTTTTTTTTTAATTTATCTATCTAGTTTTTGTCGATTTCTTTGTTTTAGTGTGGTTATTGAAGTTGTTGTCTCCATTTATATTTATATATTTATTTTCTTCCTTTCTTTTCTTTCTTTATGTGCTCTGCCATGTTCTTATCTCAAGATCATGGCTTTTATATGGTACTTACCTTTATTGTTGAAGTGCTCACTGGATATTTTATTTGACATCTCTTTTTGTACTGCTGGGGTGATTCACCTTTTTTCCCCTTCATCTCTCAAACCGAAGATGAGAGCCTCTAGAAGGACTCCACCCATTTTCGGCGTATTTGATTTTGACCCCAGTTTATTACTTTTCTCTTCTTCAAACAAAACCATGCAACTTGATCTATCTAGTCCCGCCTCCCAGTTACAGGAGGAAATAAGGGAGCTACCAAGACCAAACAGTTGTAAGACCACTAAGTAGCAAGTTAGGCACAGAGGAGACCACGTGTTCTTGCAGCCCTGGAGGTGAGGGAGGAAGATATGGGAGGTAGGATGGAAACAGAGGTGTAGGGAGAACAATTCGGTGATGGGAATCCCTCTGCTATTTAGTTAACATGTACCTAAAATATTATTGTCAACAATATGTAAGCCACTATGATCAAAATAAAAATTATATTATTAAATAAAAAAAGAATAATGACATGATCTAACCCTGATCCCACATAAATACCAATTTTATTCCAAATGATCACATAATTTAAAGAATTTTCCTAAAACTTTTACAAATACTAACCCCAGCAACATTAACCCTGTACATTCCATTCTGTACATTTGTTATTATTAATTTGTTAAATTGAAACGTTCAAAAAATACCCTAGTTTCTATAGATTTCAATTTAAAAATTAAAAATTCTATTTTTCATGATAAATAATGCTACTGATAACTTTACTTGGCATATATTTTAGTTAATTTGGTGATTTACAATCTTATAAATATGACATACAACAACAACATAATGATAATAATAAGCAGCCGGCCTAATGGCATGCATTAGAGGCTAGAGAATTACATTTTGTTAAGCCCAAATTGAATAGAGTTGAATTTAAGTTAATACAGAGAAAGGCATGCTCTGGATGTGTGGTCCTTTGTAGTTCTTGAAGCATCAGATGAATAGTAAAAAGTTCAAAGAGCTTCTTATTACTCCTAGAAGAGAATGAGAATATTTATTAATTTATACATATTTGGAGAGCTAATCAGTAATGAAACTGGGAGGAAGTTTATGAGTAAAGGTGAAAGAATGATGTCTGGTTTTAAAATATAGGAGAATTGAGCAAATAAAGAAAAACAAAAACAAAAAAGATTTTATAAGATATATTATGTCTTAAGTGGAAATAAAGTAAAAAAAATAGACAATGTTCAATTCCTGAAAACTGCATCTTATATATCACTATTGAGCTGCAGGGTTTTTCTTTCTCATCCTAGAGTGAAATAAAAAAGAAACATAGTAAGGGAACAAGAAATAGTCAAATTGATCAGAAATAAAGATCTCATTTAGAAACTTGAGTCCATATTAGGATGGATAGGCGGGATGTGTCTCATCGGAGTGAAGCAGGCTTTCTGGTGGTAGGTAAGACACTTGATAATATATCCATGAAAAATATGAGTAATAATACTGAAAATCCCAGTACTTAAATAAAAATGGCTTAGCGAAAGAAAAAGATTAGGTTTAATCTGTCTAAAACTAGTAATTTGCTAAACTGAAAAAATAGATTATAATTTGACCACTAATTATTTATTCTGTGTTAAGTGACAAGTAACTTCCTATTGTGTTCCAAGGACCAAACAGAACATATGTACTGCATAACGGAAAGTAATTTTAAAAATTTGATGTTTCATATTATTAAAATTTTTTATTTAAGCACTGTGATTTACAAAGTCCCTCATAGATTCAAGACATAAAATGGTTTTGGCACCAATCCACCAGTTTCAATTTCTCGCTACCAATGTTCCTAAT
Organism: Suncus etruscus; assembly: GCF_024139225.1. NCBI lineage: Eukaryota > Metazoa > Chordata > Mammalia > Eulipotyphla > Soricidae > Suncus > Suncus etruscus. The sequence continues at coordinate 34,346,782 of NC_064856.1, read as the reverse complement.
TTCCTCCCATACTCCTCCACCCCAGTCTGTCATCTTGATAGGCACTTTTTAAATTTTATTGTTAAAAGTTTGAGTTTCATGATATTATTGTTCTTTACTCTGTGATTTGGATATTAGCTCTTTTATTCCTTAACACCATGAATGTGCCTATGTCCTCTTGATCCTTAACCCCTGTTACATCTCATCTGTCTCTCTCCCACTCCTCTCCACTTTTTTACTTTCTTTCTTCTCCCTAAACTTTGGGATCAAAGATGGTCTAGGTACCTCCTTACCTTTTAAACCATTATATTATATTATATTCCTTCGTCCAGTTATTCTAATACCAACTATGATTATCATCCTGTGTTTATCCTTCTTCTCTGACTTACTTTGTTTACCATAATAGTTTCCAATTCCATCCATGTTGCAGTAAAGGGCATGACATCATTGCTCTTTACAGCTCTGTGTTATTCCATTCTGTATATATAACCACATCTTCATGATACACTTGTCTATTGTTAAATATCTAGGTTGATTCATAATCTTAAGATATAGTACTGGTGCTGCAATGAAGAGTGGTGTGTATACATCCTTTCAAATGAATATTTTTCTTTCCAGGAGACAAATACTCAAAAGTACGATTGCTGAATGATATGGCAGCTCAATTCTGAGTTTACTGAGAACTTCCATACTGTTTTCCATTAGGGTTGAAACAGACAACATTCTCATCAGCAGAGGACAGGAGTATCTTTTTCACTCCATCCTGGCCCAACATAGATTGTTTGCAGTGGTTTGGTTATGTGCCATTGTCATGGTGTAAGACAGGGGTCTCAAACTCGCGGCCCGTGGGCAGTTTGTGGCCCTCCATACAACATTTTGTGGCCCGTGGCCGGCCTTCAAATATCGCAGTATTCACTTACCGAATAATAGCAATAAAAATCGCATTAGTAAGAAAAAATCGCATTAAACATTCGCATGCCCTGAGCAGTTCCGTTCGGTGTATGCAAATATTTAATGCGATTTTTTGCGATTTTTTTCTTACTAATGCAATTTTTTTATTGCGAATATTCGGTAAACGAATAATCACGAATACTTTGCGCCTAGCGCAGATGTCATTTCTGCTGCTCCTGCCCACTGTCCCTTGCATTATCGGAGGCCTAAAGGAGAGAAGGGAGAGAAGTTTATTACAGAATTAGATTTTGTCATACCTTCATCATGACTTCATCAAAGCCTGCAGTGAAGAGAAAGATTGATGACGAGTACAGACAATTTCAGAAAAAGTGGGAGACGCAGTATTTCTTTGTTGAGCACAGGGGCATCCCCGCATGTCTTATTTGCTCAGAGAAAGTTGCAGTGCACAAGGAATACAACTTGAAACACCATTATTCAACTAAACATGCTGAGGAATGTGCAAAAATATCAAGAAAATGAGAGAGCCAAGCGGGTTGTCAGTCTAATGAGGCAACAAGATTTCTTCAAGAAAGCAACCAAAGAGAATGTTGCGTCAGTCTAAGCTAGTTACATGGTTAGTGACATGATTGCTAAGGCAGGGAAATCATTCACAGAAGGAGAGTTTGTTAAAAAAAAAATGCATATTACAGGCTGCAAATATTATCTGTCCGGAAAAGAAGTCAGTTTAGCAAAATCAGCCTTTCCGCCAACACTGTGGCAAAGCGCATTTCTGACATGTCAAGTGACATTTATCATCAACTGTGTGAGAAAGCCAAATGTTTTGATGCATACTCAGTTGCTCTTGATGAGGGCACAGATATAACAGATACTGCGCAGCTCACAATTTATGTCCGTGGTGTTGATTGCAATTTTGAATTGACAGAGGAGCTGCTCACAATAATTCCAATGCATGGCTAGACCACCGCTAATGAGCTATTTCGGCATCTGTGTGATGCCATTGAGAATGCAGGTTTGCCATGGGAGAGGTTTGTTGAAATAATAATTGATGGAGTGCCATCGATGACAGGGAGGAAAAATGGACTGGTGGCACTTGTTCAAAAAAAACTTAAAGAGGAGGGTGTACAGAAGGCCATTGCTCTTCACTGCATCATCCATCAGCAGGTCCTTTGCAATAAATGCTGCTGTGTGACAATGTGATGTCTGCTGTTATGAAATGCATCAACCAAATCAGAGCCAGGGGCTTAAAGCACAGGAGGTTCCATGCTTTTTTAGAGGAAATGGAGTCAGGATATGGAGATGTGCTCTATTTCATCGAGGTACATTGGCTCAGCAGGGGAAATGTCCTGAAAAGATTTTTTGAGTTGAGAGAAGAAGTGAAAGCCTTCATGGAGAAGGATCGGAATGCTGTTTCTGAGTTGAGTGATCACAAATGGCTCATGGACTTAGCTTTTCTTGTTGACATCACACATAAGCTGAATGTACTAAACAAGATGTTACAAGGCCCGGGGCAGCCTATGGCAACGTGAGAGCATTCTCCACAAAACTTGTGTGATGGAAATCCCAGCTCTCTCAGACAAACCATTGCCATTTCCCAGCATGCAAGGAACTTGTGGATGCAGGCATACCATTCAGAGGTGAGAAATATGTTGATGCTATTTTTAAGCTAGAGAAGGAATTTGATCACAGATTTGCAGACTTCAAAAAGCACAGAGCCACTTTACAAATTTTTGTGGACCCCTTTTCCTTTGATGTGCAAGATGCCCCTCCTGTGCTTCAAATACAGCTCATTGACCTGCAATGCAACTCTGATCTCAAAGCCAAGTTTAGGGAGATTAGTGGAAAAGCAGACATGCATGGGCAATTTTTGAGAGAATTGCCCCCCAGCTTCCCTGAGCTTTCCCTAATGTTCAAGCGCACCATGTGCCTTTTTGGGAGCACATATTTGTGTGAAAAGTTATTCTCCACATTGAACTTCAATAAGTCAAAGTACAGGTCTAGTCTTAATGATGATCATCTTCAAGCCATACTGAGGGTCTCAACTGCTTCCTCTCTAAAGCCAAATGTGGTTAAGATTTGTGAGAAGAAGCACTGTCAAGTCTCTGGCAGCAAGGAATAGGCAAAAGATGCCATGTTCAGAAGAACTGTTCATGATCTTCACTCAATGTTCTATTCATGTTAAGAAGAAATAATTAAAACTGTTAATAATAACGTTTGAGGACTTTTTTTTTTTTTTTTTTTTTTGTGAAATCCCTTATGTGGCCCTGCCTCACCCTGACTTTGCCTCCTGCGGCTCTCAGGTAAATTGAGTTTGAGACCCCTGGTATAAGATGATATAGCTCAATGTTTATCTTGACTTGGGTTTTCCAAGTAATAAGTGATAAGCACTTTTCCATGTGCCCATTGGTCATCCTTTAGTCTTCCTCAGAGCAGTGTGTCTGTTCATTTCCTCTTCCCATTTTTGATGGGGTTTCAGATTATTTTTGTTGATCTTTATTGATGTTTTATATATCCTATTAACTCTTTATGTGTTGAGTGCAAATATTTTCTCCCACATAGCTGTCTTTTGGTTTCAGCCCATGTTTCTTTTGCTGTACAGAAACTTGTTTGATGTTGTCCCATTTATTTAGTTTTGTTTCTATGCCATTGGATAATTGAAGACTTCTTTGAGTTTTAGGTGTTGGAGTATACTACCTATATTTTCCTCAATGTACTTTATAGATTTAGGTCTTATCTCAAGGTTTTTGATCCATTTTAAGTTGACTTTTTTGTAAGGTGTGAAGTATAGGTCCAATTTTACTTTTTTACAGGCAGTTATTTAATCTCCCAACAGTATTTGAAGAGGCTGTCTTTATTCCATTTAGGACTCCATTTCATACTCTCTCTAGTTTGCCAAAAATTAGCTGACCATATGTAGTTTTAACCATGGCTATTTTATTCTGACTCACTGGTCAGAGTCAGTCTTTATTCCAGTACTTGTGCAGTATTGGTTACCATGGCTTTGTAGCCCAGCTTCAAGTTAGGTAATGAGATGCCTCCCAGTTTCTGTGAGTTCAGCCAAAGATTTGTCTACTCTACTGTCTATTTTTTTTTTACTGTCTATTTTGTTTATTCTTTCAAACAACCAGATTCTTATTTCATTGATTCTTTGTATTATTTTCTTTGTTTCTGTATCTTTGATTCTGCTCTGGTTTTTATTATTTCTTCTACTAGACTTTTGCTATTGGTTCCCTAGATATTTAATATGTGCATTTAAGTTGCTGATTTTCTATTTTTCTTCTTTTCTTATGTAGGCCTATATTGCTATGAGCTTCCACTTATGTACTGCTTTTAAAATGACTATTAAATTTTGATAACTTGTTTCTTCATTATTATTAGTCTCAAGGAGTATTTTCATTCTTTCTTTGACTTTCTCTTTGATTTAACTGTTACTTAGTAGCATGTTGTTGAGTCTTCAAGTGTTAAGAGTTTCTCCATCTCATAATTTTATGGTTAATTTCTGTCTGTATGGCAATGTGGTCTGACAGAATGTTTGGTGTGATTTATAAGTTTGTAAATTTACATAAGTTAGACTTATGTCCAAAAATGTGATCTAGGGCTGGAGCAGTGGCGCAAGCCATAAGGCATCTGTCTGCTTTGCACACTAGCCTAGGACAGACCCTGGTTCAATCCCCTCATATCCCCAAATGCTCCTGGCTTGGGGGGGCATATGGGATGCTGGGGGATTGAACTGAGGTCCTAGGCTAGCGTGCAAGGCAAACGCCTTATACTCTGTGCCACCGCTCTGGACCCCTGGAGCGATTTTTGAGCGCATAGCCAGGAGTAACCTCTGAGCGTCACTGGGTGTGGCCAAAAAAACAAAGAAATTTGATCTCTACTCAAGAATATTATGTGCACAATTAAATGTGCATTTGGCAGTGTAGGATGAATGAGCCTATATAAACCCATTAGTGTCTATTCATTGAGATCCTTATTTGGGGTAATGGAGGACGGTAAAGTATCCTACAAGTATTCTATTTCCATCCATGTGTTTCTCCAGGTTTGTGAGCAAATGATTTATAAACTTTACTGACCCAACAATTTGGTGTGCATATGTTGATTAGTTAGTATTTCTTGGTCTATTCTATTATTTTTTTTTGACTAATAAGTAGTGTCCATCCCTATTTCTAATTACTTTCTTCAGATTGAATGCAATTTGGTCTGATATAAGTATGGTTGACCAGATTCTTTTTTTCATTCCAATGGCTTGTATACTTTTTGTTTTCCATTCTTTTCCTCTGGGCCTGTGTCTATCCCACAGGATAGATGGGTTTAGATGGGTTTCCTTTAAGAGCAAAAAGGATGATTTTGTTTTCAGATCCATCCTACTACTCTATGCCTTTTGATGGAAGAGTTTAGTCCATTAACATTCAGGAATATTATTAATATAAAGAACCCTATTGCTATTTTACTATGTAAAGTTGTTGTTTCTAAAATTGGCTATTTGGCTTATATAAGTGACCTTTCATTACGTTATTCAGGGCCAGTTTGGTTATTACTAATGTTGCCAACTCTTTTTTGTCTGAGAATGTTTTTATCCCTAGCTTTGTAGAATAGAATATGTAGAATAGAATAGAAAATGCTAGGCTGAAAGTTTCTTTCATTTATTAATTTGAATATGTCAGTCCACTTTCTTTTTCACCTGTACCATTTCATATGAAAGATCTTTTGTGATTCTTATTTATTTTTCTTATATTTAAGGTAGTTCTCTTTTACTGCTTTAAGTAAAAGTTCTCTTCGTTTTTTGCCATTTTAATTGCTATATGTCTTGTTATTATTTTGTTTGAATGTTTTGTTTGATACCCTGTTGGTCTCTTGACTCTGCACAGTTGCCTCCCTCCCTCATGAGAATGGGGAAGTTCTTAGCTATCATCTCTTCTACCATTTGATCTTTCCAGTTCTCTTTTCCTTAATTCTGGTATTACTTACAGTTATAGGAAAATTATCTTTCAATCTTTGTTCATTAAGTACCTTATATTTTTCTTCTAACCATTTGTCTCTCTTTTCTTTTTCAACTTCCTTGTCAATGCTGACTTGTATTTTGTCCTAATTTTTCTCTATCAAGTTCTTCCCCTGTAGAATTCTGCTATCATGGATTGCTGATGTGTTCATTAGCTTCTTTAATTTCATTTGTATGGATTTTCTTATTCTCTGAAAAAAATTTTCTTTTAATTGGTTGGATTTTTTTGTCTATTGATTGTTTAATTTCTATTGCTAGTGCACTAAGTGTTGATTTCAGGTTCTTATCAACTAGACTCAAGTTCTAATAGGCTTGCAGATTTGCCTATCTTTCTGTCCCTATCTATGACTGCTGCTGAGTTTCTTGTTTATCTATTCTTCCTCAAGTTCTGAATTAATGATGGAGATTTAGATCCACAGTTACTGAAAAAACTAGAGTTCTTTATTCCAGATAGCTACTAATAATATTTCAGATTTTCCTTACCATACAGTGCTATGTGTGCTCAGAAAAACAACTACTAGCTACTCTGTTGGGTTAACTGAGATTTCAGGATGTATACTGTCTGAAAAATAGGAATGACACCTTCTAATTGTACTTAATGTAAGAGATACATATTATAATGCTTTTGCACAGATGCGCCAGCATACAGATGGTATTGGGTTTGGAAGATAGATTGGAGGATGAACCGATTCCTGGCCAGGCAGCTATGTAGGAGGGAGATTGGAGAGTCTCCCTGGTGCAGAAGTGAGTACACAGAGTTGTAGGGTTGGGAGGGGTAGATCCAGCCTCCCTGGAGCATACACCTGGGTAGAAAGACAGATATATTTAAGAATGTGCCAAGCCCTGATTGGTGAGATGCAACAGATCAAGAGGAAGGGAGGAAAGTCCCTGAGTTTGAAGAAGTGTGGTTACATGGTGTGTCAGGGTTGAGGTAGAGCTGATCCAGTCCTCATGGTGCACACACAACTTCTCATTTTAAGACATATCCTTCTCAGTTTCTTGCATAATATTCATCCATATTGTCAATATTTGTAGCAGAGATAAGAATAGAGGAGTAAGAAGAAACCACTCATTATGACAGTAAAATGCAAAAAAAGTAGAAAAACTGTAAAAGTTTCCTAAAATAATCTAGTTACTAACATAACTAAGTGCTTTCTGCTAAAACACATTCTCATTTCCTAAATTCACCTAAATGTCAACAAGGGTCAAGATAAAATTATCTTTTTAAATTTTCACCTAGGGTTTAATAGACTATTAATGTGCAATACTTCATTCTGATATCATCCCTTCATTTATAAAATTGTTTTATAGCTTTATTTTTATATATTCTTTTTATTTAGAACTATAGAAGCAAATATTTTAATATTAGTTTAATATTAATGTAATTAATTGATTGATTTATTAACCAATAATTATTATGATTAATTAACTAGACTATATCATGCTTAGTACAACAACTAGAAGATAAAATCAGCACAAAAATGCATAATGAAGGTGTGGAATACGTACACAATGGAATACTATGCAGCCATAAAAAGATAAAAATATGTAATTTGCTGAAACTTAGATGAAATAAATTCAGAAGAACAAATATCAGTGGTCTCACTTATCAGTACATATAAATAAAAGGAATAAAAGATAGGCAAATCCTTGGCACTAGATCAGGGGTCTTCAAACTACGGCCCGCGGGCCACATATTGTATTTATTCCCATTTTGTTTCTTCATTTCTAAATAAGATATATGCAGTGTGCATAGAAATTTGTTCATAATTTTTGTTTTTACTATAATCTGGCCCTCCAACAGTCTGAAGGACAGTGAAGTGGCAACCTGTTTAAAAAGTTTGAGGACCCCTGCACTAGATCATAGAAATTAAAATGCCAAGGAAGATGGGGCCAGAGATTAGTACACAGGTAAGATGCTTGCTGGATTAATCCTTGGCACCTCACATGGTCCCCTGAGCATGCCAAGAGTTATCACTTAGTGTATTGCAAGGAGCAAGCCTTGAGCCCAGCTGGATAAGGATCAAAAACAAACAAAATGCCAAAGGAAAAAAGAAATGAAGAAAGGTGCAGTAATAGGGGCAATAGTCAAGGGCCTTGGACATATATATATTTGAGTAAATTACAAAGACATGACTACCATAAGCAAGGGGTACTAAAATACAATATTAGATACCTAACTACAATAACAGGCTGCAAATGTGACTGTTATGAAGGCACGCTGGGGAACAGAGGGAACCTCAGGTGTATGGACCGATGGCAAGATTGGTGTTAGGATATTGTATACCATAAGCTCTATTATCAATAGATACTTTATAAATTATGGTGCCTAAGTGAAAACAAAATTTTAATAATACTATGCAAGATATGATGAAATTATGCAATATGCTGATTGGGTTGGAAGTGAAAGATATTATACTGAGTGAAATAAGACAGAAAAAGAAGAAAAAAGTAGGATGATCTCATTGATCTCTCTTATTTATATTGGTATATAAAATAACTGGATTTAAAAAAAATAACATAGTATAGGGGATGCCTAGATAAGCCCAGACTCCAGAGTACAGTGTGAAGGGCAGAGAAGGAAAGAAATCAAGATGGAAAAAATAGAAGAGAAAAGAAAGTAATGAGGAAACAAGAGTCAGAGGTCTCACTTATACCTGTACTGTGGGAGAGTGGTATACCAAAGCACAAATGCATTAACACTAAAAATATGAGATCTAAACTACAGCCAAAGAACTATGCAAACCACAGTGTCAAAAAGGAGGGAGAAAGAGAGAGAGTAGGAGAGAAATATGAGATATCAGTGACAGTGACTGGAAGGGTGCACTGGTGAAGGATGGTATACAGTGTCTGACTTAAACCCAAGAATGAACAATTCTGAAACCACAGTGTTTAAATAAAGCAATTAAAAATTATAAGAATGAAACCTGACTTCCAGTTTCATGTAAGTATGGTTTTCAATATGTTAATATTCATAAATTCAGATTTTTGTTTTTCTACATGATTTTCATAATTAAAATTGAATTACTGTAGAATCAGAAAGTTCTTGATCACAATGCCATTCCAAGGAAATATTATAAATATACCAACTTTAGGGAGCCTGAAAGATAGAATAGTGGTAGGGCATTTGCTTACATGTGGTCGACCCGGGAGAGATCTGGGTTCGATTCACAACATCCCATTTGGTCCCCCAGACTGCCAGGAGCAATTTTTTAGTGCAGAGCCAAGAGTAACTCCTGAGCACCTCCGGATGTGGCCCCAAAACAAACAAACAAACAAACAAAAATACCAACTTTATATAGTAGGTAAGTAGATTGACTCACCAGAAGGTTACTACTAGACTTAAAAAAAACTGTGCTAAGAAATAGAAAATTAATTTTAATATAAATTCTTACTTGATTTTGGAAAGTTTCTGTAGAATAATACTGAGCTTTTCTAGTATTTGAAGATCAAGCTTAGGAGTTCGAAGCAAAACGGAGCAAGTACGAAAAAATAAAGTCGTGCTACAGGCTTCTAGGAAAGGCTTCAAAGATTCTGTAAAATAAAGCAGAAGTATTTTACTGTTTATGAAAAGGTTAAAAGGAAATTTACAACAAAAATATTGAAGCTATATGGTAAACCAATAAATACTGATCTCGATTTTTGTTCTTTTTATATTTAAAACTTTGGGGCAAAATATTACCACTTGAAATAGAGCAGCAGGTAGAGCATTTGTCTTGCACGTGGCAGACCTGAGTTCAAATCCCAGCATCCCACATGGTCCCCTGATCTACCAGGAGTGATTCCTGAGAATGATTCCAGGGCAGAACCAGGAGTAACCCCTGAAAATTGCCAGGTGTGGCCCAAAAGCAAACCAAAAAAAATCATATATATATCACTTGAAAAATTTACTTGCTCTTGTTGAACTATATAAACCAAACATAAAATTATTTTCCTACAATCAAATTTCTGCTAGGTAGGATTTAACAGAAATCTCATATTTTAAAACTGTAAATTAATTTTCTTAATGAGTTAGTCATAGGTGGAATTGAGACAGCAGTGAATTTTTTGCTTTGAAAGGGACACCACCAAACAAAAAGCTTTTTTTTTTTTTTTTGCTACGGGAACCTGTCGACCATTCGCCGCCGGAGGTGGAGATGACCAACATTGCTCGCAACCAACCGCTCACTCTTCGTCTCTTCACAAAATGGCCCAAACAAAAAGCTTTTGTAGAGAAAAAGACACCATCAAAAACATGAAAAGAAACCTATTTGCTGGGGGAAAAAAATCTGCACATTATACATCCAACAAGGGGATAATATGCAAAATATACATAACTCATATAATCCAACAAGAAAACAAAACACCTAATCAAAAAGAAAAAAAAAAAAGAACACTGGATAGGTACTACACAGACATTTAGATGAATATGAGGCATTTAAAAAATAAAAGCTCATTCTCCCTTATATGAGGAAACTTCAAATCAAAGCTACTGAAAAATATAACCTTATACTTTTAGGAATGATCTACATAAAAATAAAGATAGGAAGCAGTGTTAGCAAGGGTTAAAATTAAAACAGTGGGGGACTGGCGAGGTGGCGCTAGAGGTAAGGTGTCTGCCTTGCAAGCGCTAGCCAAAGAAGGACCGAGGTTCGATCCCCTGGTGTCCCATATGGTCCCCCCAAGCCAGGGATAATTTCTGAGCACTTAGCCAGGAGTAACCCCTGAGCATCAAATGGGTGTGGCCCGAAAATCCAAAAAAAAAAAAAATTAAAGCATGGGGGGTAATAGCTGGATGATATGGGAGCTCAATTTCCAGTTTTTTGAGGAATCTCCATATTGTTTTCCAAAAAGGCTGAACAGGAGATTCCTCAAAAGACCGGAAATTGAGCTCCCATATGATCCAGCTATACCATTCCTGTGGATATACCCTAAGGACACAAAACACAACATAAAAAGACCTTCTGCACACCTATATTCATTGCAGCACTATTTACAATATCTTGGAAACAACCCAGATGCCTGACAACAGATGAGTGACTAAAGAAACTGTGGTACATATACATAATGGAATACTATGCAGCCATCAGAAAAATGATGTCATGAAATTTTTCAATACATAGATGGACATGGAAACTATTATGCTGAGTAAAATAAGTCAGATGGAGAGAGATAGACACAGAATAGTCTCACTCATCTATGAGTTTTAAAAAAATAAAAAACATTATTGTAATAATACACAAAGACAATAGAGATGAGGGCTGAAAGGTCCAGCCCACAATATGAAGCTTACCGCAAAGAGTGGTGAGTTCAGTTAGAGAAATAACTACACTGACAACTGCATGACAATGGTAGTGAGTGATAGAAACAGAATGCCTATCTTGAATACAAGCAAGGGGTGGATGAGGAGGGAGATCAAGGGCATTGGTTGTGGAAATACTGCACTGGTGAAGGGGGGGGGGTGTTCTTATTTTTTATATAACTAAAACCAAACTACAAAATTGCTTGTAATCATGCTTAAATAAAGATATTTATAATGCTCAAAAATAAAAAATAAACCATGGGGGCAGAGAGATAGCACAGCTGTAGGACGTTTGCCTTGCAAGTGGCTAACCGGGAACAAACCCAGGTTCAATCCCCGGTATCCCACATGGTCCCCCAAACCTGTCAGGAGTGATTTCTGATTCCAGAGCCAGGAGTAATCCATTAGTGCTGCTGAGTGTGGTCCAAAAACCAACCAAATAAAAAAACCAAAAACACATAGAAACACCATAAAAGGTATTTATCCTAAGAATGTGAAACAGCAATCTAAACATATATATATATATATATATATATATACACCCTATGTTCATTACATTCATATTCATTCACAATATGCATTACATTAACAATAGCCAAGGCACAGAAACCAAAATACTATAGACAGGTGTTTCAATAAAGAAATTGTGGGATATATACAAAATAATACATGATTCACTCATTTTAAAATGTATAGACTTGAAGTGCTTATATTAAGTCAGTGAAGGATAAATACAAAATTGTTTTACTTGTGTGAAATATACATATAACAAACATAATTATGTCCCCAAAATTCAAGTATCTGAGAGATCATGGAATAGAACTGAGAACTCAGAAACAAAACTTCAGGTTATGAATAACTAGCTTTCAAAAAGGATCTATGTGTATGAAATGGAGCAAAAAAAGTCTCTTCAACAAATAGTGCTGGCAGGGATAATGTTGCCTTGCACACAGTTTTAATACTAGCAACCCTTGTAGTCTCCCAAGTCCGCCAGGAATGATTTTTGATCCCTGAGCACTACCAGGTATGACCCCTCCATTTTTTTAATTGGTGCTCTATCTCAACCTATTTACAAAGTGAATCCAAAATGGTTCCATGACCTTGATATTAATACATCTATAAATTATATCAAGGAAAAAATAGGAACAACCTTACGTGATCTTGACTTTAGAGGCATCTTCAATGACTCAATGCCATTGACAAAGGAAACAGAAACAAAAATAAACAAATAATACATCAAATTAAGGAGCTTATGTATTGCAAAAGAAATAGTAACTAGAGGGGCCGGAGAGATAGCATGAAGGTAAGGCTTTTGCCTTTCAGGCAGAAGGTCATCGGTTCGAATTCCGGCATCCCATATGGTCCCCTGTGCCTGCCAGGAGCGATTTCTGAGCATAGAGCCAGGAGTAACCCCTGAGCGCTGCCGGGTGTGACCCAAAAACCAAAACCAAAACCAAAAAAAAAAAGAAATAGTAACTAGAATAAAAAGACAACCTAGAAACTAGCAAAAATGTTTGTTCGACATACATCTTACAAAGGATTGACATCCAAGACATATAAGACACTTGTAAAAGCAAAATAACAAACAATCCCATTAAAACTGGGAAAAGGGGGCTGAAAAGATAGCACAGTGGCTTTTGCCTTGCAAGCAGCCGGCCCAGGATCTAAGGTGGTTGGTTCGAATCCCAGCGTCCCATATGTCCCCCGTGCCTGCCAGGACCTACTTCTGAGCAGATAGCCAGGAGTAACACCTGAGCGCCACTGGGTGTGACCCAAAAACAAAAACAAAACAAAACAAAAAAACTGGGAAAAAAACTGAACAGACAGATGAACAATGAGAATGAGAATGTGAGAATACGCTCTTCAGGAGCCAGAGTGGTATACAGTGGGTAGGGCATTTGCCTTGCATATGGTCCAACCTGGTTCAATCTCCAGCATTGCTGAATGAGTATAGGTGTCCACAATCTTCAGTAACTGATCAAGCACATTAGATTATGATACCAAATCGGCTGCCAGGCACCAGCGACTAAATTCAGGTAGAGATCAGGACATTATCCATACAAGCTCCTGAAGCTTCCCCCTATTGTTATCTAAGTCTGCACAACATAGAGTCACAATTCAAGCTCTGCAAACATTTAATTAACACTTACACAGCATCTGCGCTGCAAATTATTAGTAGATAACAGGCGCTAGCCTGATACTGCAAATGGGAGCATTGAATCACTACTTTAATCGATTAGAAGACAGAGCTACATATTTCTACAAAATACCAACAACAATAAAAATATTAAAGAATTCAGATGTATCGGTAGAAGTGAATGGAATTTGGGATTGTCCTCACCTAAATCATAATTTTCTAACCTGCCCAAGAAAGACTTCAGAGGGGCTATGGTGATAGTACAACAGTTAAGGTGCTTGCCTTGTGTGTGGCTAACCTGGGTACAGCATTCCAAAAGGTTTCTGAGCACTGCCAGGAGTGATTTCTGAGTGCAGAGCAAGGAGTAAAAACCCCTAAAAATAACTGGGTGGAAACCCCCCCCCCAAAAAAAAGAATGACCTCAGAGCAGCAATACTCTTGGTGTTCACTGAATTACCTGGAAGAGATTCAATAAACTCTTTGAAGAAAGACAAACTCTTTGATAAAAGAACTCTTTAATGAAATAATTCAATAAGATAGAAATAAAAGGAGCTAAATATAAATGTAATAGGACTTATGAACAGAATAGAAGAAGCTTAAATCAAATCAGTGGCCTAGAAGACAGACATACAACAATAATAATAAAAGATGATAGAAGAACTTTGTTTTTAAATAGAGAATATTGGGTGAGAGTAGTACCACAGGTTGGGCACTTGCCTTGTTCTCAACCAATCTCTTTCAATTCCTGATACAAATAGTGTCCCAAGTATCATAAGGAGTGATTGTGAGCACAAAACAAAAAGAATATCATTCACATTTGAATGAGTGACATTCTCAGATAAATAACTGAATCCATTTGTTACACCTAATCTAATTCTGCAAAGAATACCTTCTATTAAAAAAAAATTGTTCAATGGAAAACCCCAAAAAAATTCTTCATAGAAAAATAGTAACGAAATAATTTTGATATCAATAATTTATCTAAATGTCAATGGGATGAGTTCTACTGTAAAAATATACACTGGGCTGGAGTGATAGTACAGTGGAAAGGGTGTTAGTCTTGCATGTGGCTGACCCTGGTTCGATTCCTGGTATCCCATATGGTCCCTGAGCCCACCTGAGCACCACCAGGTGTGACCCTTCCACCCCAAATATAATAAAGAATGGCTGAATGGATAAGAAAAAAATTCAACTATCTGTTGATCAGCAGAGATAGACTCATGATAGACACATGGGCTCAGGGCAAAAGGTTTGAGAACAATCATAAAGACTAATAGTAAACTAAAACAAGCAGGAACTTGTTTGTTCCCATACTTATATAAGATCAAATTGTATTCAAACTAAAATAAGAGGAAACAGGTAGTTTCAGACTGAGTACATATACAAGAGTTCCAAGTTTAATCCCTGACACCACATGGTCCTTGAACATAGTTGGGAGTGAGCTGGAGCATATACAGAAGAAGCTCCCAAGCACTGCTGGATAAGGAGTCCAAATAAAAATGAGAAAATGATAGGCATTATATAATAGTTAAATTAGCAAGAGATTAAAAAAATGTAACTCATCAAGAAGGGGTGGAAGAGAAGCAAAGTTTATAAAGCAACTGCTAAAACACCTGTGGAGATACATTGGCAGCAACTGAAGTTGTGGAAGACATTCTCATCATTGGAAAAATCAATCAAACAAGAACCAAGCAGTACTAAATTTAGAGTAACTAGAATTGGGATCAATAGACTTGATCTATTAGGATCTATTTAGGATACTGCTCCCCATTCTCCCAAAGCCAAATACCATATTTGCTCAAATATAAATAGAACATTTTTCAAAATAGAGCATATACTGGGGCACAATTTGAGTATCCATAAAGTCACAAAAATAGAAATCCTTTTAAACCTCAGTGCCACAGAAGAAGAAAATAACTATAAAAATTCCAGGGAAAGCTCTAAGATTTAAAAACTGAACACCATACAATTAAATGACCTTCAGTCAAAGAAAAATTAAAGAGTCCTCAAAATGAATTAAAAAGTTTCTGTTCATCTCGTCTCCCTATTTTTTGATGGGGCTACATATTTATTTTTTCTTGCTAAGCTCTAATAGAACCATATATCTTGAGATTAACCCCTTATCAGATGGGTATTGGGTAAACAGTTTCTTCCAATCTATGAGCAGTCTTTGTATACCGGTTATTATTTTCTTTAAGGTACAGAAGTTTTTATTTTTTGGGGGCCAGAGTGATAGCACAGAGGCATACAGGCAACCCAGGTTCAATCCCTGGCATTCCATATGGTTCTGAGAGCCTTCCAGAAGTAATTTCAAGCATACAGAAGTTTTTTTAGTTTCATGTAGTCATTAAATTTGCTTACACATGGGTATATGGAGAGTATTATCCTGAGCAAAATGAATCAAAGGAGAGGGATAGACAGAAGTTTGCACTCATTTGTGTACATGGTCCATATATATACATATATATATAAATGAACCACATCATTAATCATCAGGGGCTATATATTTTCAGGAGATGAAAATAATAAAAGATCATCTCACACCACAGTAACTTGCATAATCAAAAAGAACAAGAACAACCAGTGCTGGTATAAATGTGGGAAGAAAGGGACTCTCTTTCACTGCTGGTGAGAATGTCAACTGACGCAACCTTTTCAGAAAACAATATAGACATTTCTCAAAAAACTAGAAATTTGGAGGGACTACAGAGCATGAAAACCGGCTAAGCTTTGCAAAAGCTGGCTCCCTGTGTGTGACACCAGGCGGGGAAAATCTGCGAAAGTACACCGGCCCAGTGGGGCCCAACTGTGAGAAACTGTGAGTGTGACCTGTCTATGTCTGTCTACTGTCCTCTTGCGTGAAACTCTTGCGAGTGGGGCAAAAAGAGGCTCCAGAAACCTCGCTCGCCCAGACGCCATTTACAGGGAGGGACTACAGAGCATGAAAACCGGCTAAGCTTTGCAAAAGCCGGCTCCCTGTGTGTGACACCAGGCGGGGAAAATCCGCGAAAGTACACCGACCGGCCCAGTGGGGCCCAACTGTGAAAAACTGTGAGTGTGACCTGTCTATGTCTGTCTACTGTCCTCTTGCGTGAAACTCTTGCGAGTGGGGCAAAAAGAGGCTCCAGAAACCTCGCTCGCCCAGACGCCATTTTCAGGGAGGGACTACAGAGCAAGAAAACCGGCTAAGCTTTGCAAAAGCCGGCTCCCTGTGTGCGACACCAGGCGGGGAAAATCCGCGAAAGTACACCGACCGGCCCAGTGGGGCCCAACTGTGAAAAACTGTGAGTGTGACCTGTCTATGTCTGTCTACTGTCCTCTTGCGTGAAACTCTTGCGAGTGGGGCAAAAAGAGGCTCCAGAAACCTCGCTCGCCCAGACGCCATTTACAGGGAGGGACTACAGAGCATGAAAACCGGCTAAGCTTTGCAAAAGCCGGCTCCCTGTGTGTGACACCAGGCGGGGAAAATCCGCGAAAGTACACCGGCCCAGTGGGGCCCAACTGTGAAAAACTGTGAGTGTGACCTGTCTATGTCTGTCTACTGTCCTCTTGCGTGAAACTCTTGCGAGTGGGGCAAAAAGAGGCTCCAGAAACCTCGCTCGCCCAGACGCCATTTTCAGGGAGGGACTACAGAGCAAGAAAACCGGCTAAGCTTTGCAAAAGCCAGCTCCCTGTGTGCGACACCAGGCGGGGAAAATCCGCGAAAGTACACCGACCGGCCCAGTGGGGCCCAACTGTGAAAAACTGTGAGTGTGACCTGTCTATGTCTGTCTACTGTCCTCTTGCGTGAAACTCTTACGAGTGGGGCAAAAAGAGGCTCCAGCAGAGCACGGCCGCTCCGCTTCGCTACACGGCCGTGCACTCTTTCTAAGGAAAGAACACCATTGCAACAAGAAGTAAAAATTACACTAAGAACGGTGCTATATCACAGAAGCAAACATTTCTCTCTGGACTGTCTTCTCTGTTGCATGCTCGGGCCTAAGATTTGACCCAGTTTGAGGCTTCATCCACGGAGGACTCCCCTCCCTTAGAGGCAAGTCAGCCCATCCAGAAAGGGAGGAGCCAGAGAAGTGTGCTGCCTGCATCATATAGACAATGAATACCACCACAACACGTAGAAAAACCCACAATACAAGTGTGACAATGGGGAAACAACGCAGGCCAGCATCAGACATAGAGAATGAAGATGACAATTCTGAGGACCAGATAATGACCAACCAACTAATCAACCTCTCAGATAAGGACTTTAGACTAGCAATATGGAAGATGCTCAACGGACTCCAAGAAACCATGGATCAAATTGAACAGAACACTAATAAGAACCAAGAAAATATGAAGACAGAAATCACAAAACTCCAAACTGAAATAACATGTCAACTAACAGGACTGAAAAAGTCAGTAAACGAAGTGAATGACAAAATGGATAAGCTCTGGGACAGGGTATCAGAAGCTGAGAATAGACTTGGTGCTGTGGAAGATGAGATACATAACAATTCCATACAGCAGGAGAGATTGGACAAAAAACTTAAAGCAAATGAGCAGACAATGGAAAAATTAGTCAAAGAATGGGAACAGATGAAAATAGAAGTCTATGATAAGATCAACAGAAACAACTTAAGAATCATTGGAGTCCCAGAGACCCAGGAAGAAAATTTCCAGGAAGAATCAACGGTCAAGAACATCATTAAAGAGAAACTTCCAGAGCTAAAGAATATATGTGATCAAATCCTGCATGCCCGAAGAGTACCAACCAAAAGAGACCCCAGAAAAACCACTCCAAGACACATCCTAGTCACAATGACAAATCCCACAGATAGAGACAGAATTCTGAAAACAGCAAGATCAAAAGGGGAAATCACGTTCAAGCAAGCTTCCCTGAGATTTACAGCAGACCTGTCACCAGAAACACTCAATGCCAGAAAGCAGTGGTGGGATATTGTGACAAGACTGAATGAAATGAATGCTTCACCCAGAATACTATACCCAGCAAAACTCACTTTCCGGTTTGACGGAAGAATACATAGCTTCGCAGACAAAAAACAGCTCAGAAACTTCACAGACACGAAACCAGTCTTAAGAGAAAAACTGAAAGACCTAATCTAAGACAAGACTACCCAAAAGACACACCAAATTTTGAAATAAAGATGGCGTTAAATCCCAGGACAATTCTTTCTCTCAACGTCAATGGACTAAATGCACCAGTTAAGAGACACAGAGTGGCTAAATGGATCAAAAAACTCAATCCAACCTTCTGCTGCCTACAAGAAACGCACCTGAATAGTCAGAACAAACATAGACTCAAAATAAAAGGCTGGAGAAAAATTAGCCAAGCAAACAACACCCATAAAAAAGCTGGAGTGGTCATACTAATATCAGATAATGCAAACTTTATACTCAGGAAGGTTGTAAGGGACAAAGATGGACATTTTATATTAATCAAGGGGTACGTAGAGCAGGAAGAATTCACTCTCCTAAACATATATGCACCGAATGAGGGGCCAGCAAAATATTTAATACAACTGTTGACATATCTGAAAAATAATATCAACAACAACACAATAATTGTGGGGGACCTTAACACGGCTTTGTCAACACTGGATAGGTCAACCAGACTGAAACCCAACAAGAATATACTAGACCTGAGGAGAGAAATGGAAGAAAGAGGCCTAGTGGATATATATAGGACACTCCATCCCCAGAAACCTGGATACACATTCTTCTCCAATGTACATGGGACATTCTCCAGGATAGACTACATGCTGGCACATAAAACATACCTCCATAAGATCAAGAGGATAGAAATTTTGCAGACTACCTTCGCTGACCACAAGGCTCTGAAATTATTTGTGAACTCCAAAGGGACTCAGAAGAAACACTTTAACACCTGGAAGTTAAACAGCCTCATGCTCAATAACCAGTGGGTCCGAGATGAAATCAAGGAGGAAATAAAAAGGTTCCTGGAAACAAATGACAATAAAGACACAAACTATCAGAACTTATGGGACACAGCAAAAGCAGTACTGAGAGGAAAATTTATAGCTTTGCAAGCACACATCAGGAAGGAAGAAGGAGCTTACCTGAGTAGCTTAATGACACAGCTAATAGAACTAGAAAATGCTCAACAAAAGGACCCAAGAATAGGAAGACAGAAGGAAATAACAAAGCTGAGAGCAGAAATCAACGAAGTGGAAACTCAAAAAACAATCCGAAAGATCAACGAAAGCAGAAGTTGGTTCTTTGAAAAAATAAACAAGATTGATAGACCACTGGCAAACCTAACAAAGAAAGAGAGAGAGAGAAACTTGATAACTCGTATCAGGAATGAAAAAGGAGAGATCACTACTGATATGACAGATATTCAAAGGGTAATCAGAAACTACTTTGAAAAACTCTACGCCACTAAAAATGAGAACCTGGAAGAAACGGATAAATTCTTGGACTCTTATAATCTTCCACGGTTGAAGGAAGAGGATGTAGCATATCTAAACACCCCCATCACCATTGATGAAATTAAAACAGTAATCAAATGTCTGCCGAAAAACAAAAGCCCAGGCCCAGATGGATTCACTAATGAATTCTATCAAACTTTCCAAGAGGAACTACTGCCAATCTTGGCAAGACTCTTTCATGAAATTGAACAAACAGAAACACTTCCAAATAGCTTTTATGAAGCCAACATCACCTTGATACCTAAACCAGACAGAGATGCTACCAAAAAAGAAAATTACAGACCAATATCACTGATGAATGCAGATGCAAAGATCCTCAACAAAATCCTGGCAAATAGGATTCAATGCCTCGTTAAAAAGATCATCCACTACGATCAAGTAGGTTTCATCCCAGGAATGCAAGGCTGGTTTAACATCCGTAAATCTATCAACATAATACACAACATCAATAACAAGAAAAATAAAAACCACATGATCATATCAATAGATGCAGAGAAAGCATTTGATAAGGTCCAACACCATTCTTGATCAAAACTCTCAGCAAGATGGGAATGGAGGGAACCTTTCTCAATATAGTGAAGGCCATCTACCACAAGCCAGTGGCAAATATTATCCTCAATGGAGAAAAACTGAAAGCCTTCCCTCTAAATTCTGGCACAAGACAAGGCTGTCCTCTCTCACCACTCCTATTCAACATAGCACTGGAAGTACCTGCTATAGCGATTAGGCAAGAAAAGGATATCAAGGGAATCCAGATAGGAAAGGAAGAAGTCAAGCTCTCACTGTTTGCAGATGACATGATACTCTACTTAGAAAACCCTAAAGACTCTATCAAAAAGCTTCTAGAAACAATAGACTCATATAGCAAGGTGGCAGGCTACAAAATTAACACACAAAAATCAATGGCCTTTCTATACACCAATAGTAATAAGGATGAAATGGACATTAAGAAAACAACCCCATTCACAATAGTGCCACACAAACTCAAATATCTTGGAATCAACTTGACTAAATATGTGAAGCACCTATACAAAGAAAAGTATAAAACTCTGCTCCAAGAAATAAGAGAGGACACACGGAAATGGAAATGCATACCCTGCTCATGGATTGGCAGGATTAACATCATCAAAATGGCAATACTCCCCAAGGCATTATATAGAGTTAATGCCATCCCTCTAAAGATACCCATGACATTCTTCAAAGAAGTGGATCAGGCACTTTTGAAATTCATTTGGAACAATAAACACCCTCAAATAGCTAAAGCAATCATTGGGAAAAAGAATATGGGAGGAATTACTTTCCCCAACTTTAAACTGTACTACAAAGCAACAGTTATCAAAACAGCATGGTATTGGAATAAGGATAGGTCCTCAGATCAGTGGAATAGGCTTGAATACTGAGAAAATGTTCCCCAGACATACAACCACCTAATTTTTGATAAAGGAGCAGGAAATCCTAAATGGAGCAAGGAAAGCCTCTTCAACAAGTGGTGTTGGCACAATTGGATAGCCACTTGCAAAAAATTGAACTTAGACCCCCAGCTAACATCATGTACGAAGGTAAAATCCAAATGGATTAAAGACCTCGATATCAGCCCCAAAACCATAAGATATATAGAACAGCACATAGGCAAAACACTCCAGGACATTACAGGCATCTTCAAGGAGGAAACTGCACTCTCCAAACAAGTGAAAGCAGAGATTAACAGATGGGAATATATTAAGCTGAGAAGCTTCTGCACCTCAAAGGAAATAGTGCCCAGGATACAAGAGCCACCCACTGAGTGTGAGAAACTATTCACCCAATACCCATCAGATAAGGGGCTAATCTCCAAAATATACAAGGCACTGACAGAACTTTACAAGAAAAAAACATCTAACCCCATCAAAAAATGGGGAGAAGAAATGAACAGACACTTTGACAAAGAAGAAATACACATGGCCAAAAGACACATGAAAAAATGTTCCACATCACTAATCATCAGGGAGATGCAAATCAAAACAACGATGAGATACCACCTCACACCCCAGAGAATGGCACACATCACAAAGAATGAGAATAAACAGTGTTGGCGGGGATGTGGAGAGAAAGGAACTCTTATCCACTACTGGTGGGAATGCCGTCTAGTTCAACCTTTATGGAAAGCGATATGGAGATTCCTCCAAAAACTGGAAATCGAGCTCCCATACGATCCAGCTATACCACTCCTAGGAATATACCCTAGGAACACAAAAATACAATACAAAAACCCCTTCCTTACACCTATATTCATTGCAGCACTATTTACCATAGCAAGACTCTGGAAACAACCAAGATGCCCTTCAACAGACGAATGGCTAAAGAAACTGTGGTACATATACACAATGGAATATTATGCAGCTGTCAGGATAGATGAAGTCATGAAATTTTCCTATACATGGATGTACACGGAATCTATTATGCTGAGTGAAATAAGTCAGAGAGAGAGAGAAAAACGCAGAATGGTCTCACTCATCTATGGGTTTTAAGAAAAATGAAAGACACCCTTGTAATAATAATTTTCAGACACAAAAGAGAAAAGAGCTGGAAGTTCCAGCTCACCTCAGGAAGCTCACCACAAAGAGTGATGAGTTTAGTTAGGGAAATAACTACATTTTGAACTGTCCTAATAATGAGAATGTATGAGGAAAATGGAGAGCCTGTCTAGAGTACAGGCGGGGGTCGGGTGGGGCGAAGGGAGATTTGGGACATTGGTGATGGGAATGTTGCACTGGTGATGGGTGGTGTTCTTTACATGACTGAAACCCAAACACAATCATGTATGTAATTAAGGTGTTTAAATAAATTAAAAAAAAAACTAGAAATTTAACTTCCATATGACCCAGCAATACTACTCCTAGGAAAATATTCTAGTATCCCAAAACACAATGCAGAAATAGCATCTAAACTCCTATGCTCATTTATAACTATTCACAGTTACCAGAATTTTTTTTAAAGAACCCAAGTGCCCGAAAACAAATGGAAATAAGGAACATAAGGAAATATGGCATATCTCAAATGAAATACTATGCAGCTATTAGGAAAAAGCAAATCATGAAATTTGCTTATTACATGGAGAGTATCATGCTGAGTGAAATGAGTCAGAGAGAGAGTGACAGGCATAGAATGATCATTCTCATCTACAAGATATATAAAACAAAAGTATAAGAATAATACCCAAAGACAAAAGAAATGATGGGGAGAGTCAGTGCATTAGAACAATAAAGGAATTACTATGACAATAATAGTTGGAAATGATCTCTTGATAAAAACTAGGAGTTACTGAAAGGAAGTAAAGAGATATGCGTTATACCCCTTCAGTAACAGTACTGCAAATAACTGAGCCTGAAAAAAGGGATAAAGAATGGCTCAAATACCAAAAAAAAAAAAATAGTACGAAGATTTCTCAGTAAACTAATAATGTATTGTTATTTATTATTATTTATTGTGTTATAATAATACAACTCATCAATCTCACTCCTAGATATCTGCCCCCAGCACACAAAAAGCATTCATTCAAAATGCACATCATTGTTCACTACAGTACTTAAACTATAGTACCAGGCTGCAGGTCACATCACCACAAAATCCTAGGCCATAACATGACAGATCTGAGTGGGGAGATGATTAAAAACCCAGAGAATGGGCCCAGAGAGATAGCATAGCGGTGTTTGCCTTGCAAGCATCCGATCCAGGACTTAAGGTGGTTGGTTTGAATCCCGGTGTCCCATATGGTCCCCCGTGCCTGCCAGGAGCTATTTCTGAGAAGACAGCCAGGAATAACCCCTGAGTACCGCCGGGTGTGGCCCAAAAACCAAACCAAATCAAAATAAAACAAAACAAAAAACAAACAAACAAAAAAAAAAAAAACAGAGATGAGGTACAATCTTCAAGTAATGTACCAACCCTTTAGTAATTTTAATTTGAACGATTTGTATAAACTCATTGGCTTGGGAAAATAAAAGTAGTTTTCACAGTTTAATTCAATCATGTTATTCTTCTTGTGTTCAGATCAAGAGCCCACTAACTGGGAGATTTTTTTGACTGACACTCTTACTAAGTACTACAAAACTGTTAAAAAAATACTTTAAGCAGGGACCAGCGCGATAGCGCAGCGGTAGGGCATTTGCCTTGCATATGGCTGACCCAGGATAGATCTGGGTTTGATCCCTGGAGTCCCATATAGTCCCCCAAGCCAGAAGCGATTTCTGAATACATAGCCAGGAGTAACCCCTGAGTGTCACTGGGTGTGACCCCCCCAAAAAAAAACAAAGTCAAAAACAAAAAAAATACTTTAAGCATTAGATAGATGCAATAGATTTATATTCAAGAGATAATAAAATTATTTCAGGGCCTGGAGAGATAGCACAGCGGTGTTTGCCTTGCAAACAGCCATCCTAGGACCAAAGGTGGTTGGTTCGAATCCTGGTGTCCCATATGGTCCCCCGTGCCTACCAGGAGCTATTTCTGAGCAGACAGCCAGGAGTCACCCCTGAGCAACGCCGGGTGTGACCCAAAAAACAAAAATAAATAAATAAATAAATAAAATAAAATAATTTCACTGTAATATATGTACATAAAAGTTAGAAACTTACTAGATTCCACTGTCATCTGAAGCAAACTATCAATGACATTGGATAGGAGTCCTTTATTAGATATTCTTAGATGACTTAATATTACTGGAACAGCTTGATACTCCAAAAATAAGGCTTTTCCTTCATCCGTCTTCAAGTCCAAACAAAGAGAATCAAATGCCTGAGCCAAATAATCCGCTGAAAAACAATTAGTAAAATCAACTGCCATTTCAATATTCTGTTGATAATCAGAATCAGGAGGTAAAAAGGGAATCTCATCAGTTGGATAAATTCAAAATGAGACAAAAATTAAATAATCAAGGACTAAAGAATAAATTTAGATATTCTACACTGCAAATGTGTTGAAAATGAAAACAGAAAAGAGGGGAGGACTCACATTATGATAAGGTAAATTTCATTCAATTTTTCATTTAAAAAATGAAAATATATTTCTAGTAAAGGAAGATATTGGTGACGGGACCTGAAACAAGTGGTAGATGTGAAACTGGAATATTGTATGCCCAAAGTTCTGCTATTAATAGCTTTGTAAATAATAGTGCCTAAATTTTTAAGTATTTTAAGTACTTTTAAAATATTTTAATATGGGCTGAAGAAATAGCACAGCAAAAGGGCATTTGCCTTGCATGCAGCCGATCCAGAACAAACAGTAGTTCAAATTCCAGCATCCCATATAATCCCCATGCCTGACAGGAGTGAGCACAGAGCCAGGAGTAACCCCTGAGTGCTGCCAGGTGTGACCCCCTCAAAAAAATAAACAAACAAAATTTTAAAAATATTTTAATATAAAATACTTAAATTATAAAAATATATTTTTAAATAGTGCCTGATTTTTTAAAGTATTACCTCATTCATGTTATATAAACTGAGCTGTAATTGCTAAAAGACTACCTTCTAAGCACATTCGACCTAAAATCTCCAAATGACTGTTGCTCAATAAAATATACCAAGTAAGCTATCAGTTTAAAACAACTGTCTTTTTTTTTGTTTTGTTTTAGTAAAATTAACAATTAAGTTAATCAGTAATTTGGGAGTCAACCAAGTTGTGTGATTTGTCTAAGCTGGAGTGGGCACCTCTGTTCTTAATTGGACTTGATAACATTGCTGGGTTTCTCTCTCTCTCACCTAATCTGGGCTTGTTTTCAAGGTGTCAGGAGATTGTCCTGCTTCCTTAGCAAACTCATCTTAAAAAAGTAGTTATGAGGGGCCGGAGAGATAGCATGGAGGTAAGACGTTTGCCTTTCATGCAGGAGGTCAATGGTTGGAGTCCTGGCGCCCCATAGGGTCTCCCGTGCCTGCCAGGCGCAATTTCTGAGCCTGGAGCCAGGAATAACCCCTGAGCACTGCCGGGTGTGACCCAAAAACCACAAAAAAAAAAAAAGTAGTTATGACAGTTTCGGTTGCATGCTTCAGATACTTCTGTGCCACTGAAATGTTCAAGACCTTTGACTAATATGTTTATGGCATCAACAGGTAGTTTATTATGTGATCTTTCTGTTCCTAGTGTTTTAATCCTGATCTTAACCAGTTAGAAATTAAATAAAGGGTCCAGAGAGATAGCATGGAGGTAAGGCATTTGCCTTTCATGCAGGAGGTCATCGGTTCGAATCCCGGCGCCCCATATGGTCCCCAGTGACTGCCAGGAGCAATTTCTGAGCCTGGAGCCAGGAATAACCCCTGAGCGCTGCCAGGTCTGACCCAAAAACCAAAAAAAAAAAAAAAAAAAAAAAAAAAAGAAAAGAAAAGAAATTAAATAAAAATGTTTGTGACTACAGCTACTTACAGTTTACTATAAGCTAGGCTCAGTTAAAACTTCATTGTTATTTACTCTTTAGAACATCTCTCTTTTTTTTAAAAGTACAGGAAAAAAATCATGACCCAAAACAAAAAATGTGCTGGCTAAGATGTGGTTATAAAGGACCACTCATCCACTGCTGGCAGGAATGTTGTCTAGTTCAATCCTGTGGGAAATGGTATGACTAGATCTCAGTAAACTTACAATAAGACCCAGTAATGTCACATGACCCAGCAATTCCACTTTTGGGTATCTATCCCCACGACTTAAAACACTTTCATTCAAAAGCATGAAAGCACATCATTATGAATTATTGCAATAAGTACAACAGCTAAAAAATGGAATCAACCTAGCTGTCCAACAGCAGATGAATAGATTATGAAGATATGGTCTATATACATAATGGAATATTATGCAACTAAAAGAAATAATGAAATCATGCAATTTGCTGCAACATGGTTGGAACTGGAGATACTGTGTTGACTAAACTAAGTCAAAAGAAAAATAAGCACAAGATGATCTCACTTATCTGTGGTATATAAAGTAACTGGATGAAGAAATATAATGTAATAATATCACCCTTGACCCCAGAAGGAAAAAATAATCAATGCAGGAACAAAGGTGATAAGAAAGGAAAGTAATAGAGGAACAAGCATCAGGACTTCATTTATATTGGGGATAGGTATATGTGGTATAGCTGCTACACATCCAAAACACAGGCTCAACAATACTGAAAGAATGCAATCTAACATGCAACCACCAAACTCTGTAATGTGCCTGCCAAGGTGGCAGGAAAGGGAGAACACAAGGAGGAAGGGAGATGAGACACACTGGTGATATCACATTGGTGGTTTATATTTAGATAAAAGATAAATGTGTAAGTTACTTAAAATAAATTAATGAAGAATCATTATTTTAACACATTTTCAACTGTTCTATCCCCAAATTAATAGCGCATAAAAAAACATAAATAACATGTTATTTGTGTATTGTGTGTACATGCCTGTGTGTTTATGGTGCCTGGTTCTTCACTAGATGCAAGGCAAAAATTTATATGGCTGAGCCATGTAAGTGATCTTTAAAAATATAATGAGGGCCAGGAAGACTGTTCCATAGTAGGAAGCTTGACACAAAGAAAGGGAAAGTACAGATAGGGCAAAAAAGAGACTCCTATAACAACGGTAGTTGGAAATGATCACTCTGAACAAAAACTAGGTACTGAAAGAGGGTAAAGTGATATGGATGATACCCCCCCTTTTTTTTTTTTTTTTTGCAAATCAATGTCAAAAAAGAGTAAGAGAAGAGAGAAAAAAGGAAAGTGAAAATATGTCTGCTAGGGCTAGAGCAATAGCACAGCGTATAGGAAATTTGCCTTGCACTTGGCCAACTCTGGTTGGATCCCTTGCAATCCAATATGGTACTCCGAACCTGGAGTAATTTCTGAGCCAGGAATAATTTCTGAGTGTAGAGCCAGGAATAACCCTGAATACCACTGGGTGTGCCCCCCAAAAAAATTTCTGCCAGAGAGACAGGAAGGGGAAAGGGCAAGAGGTGAGAGGAGGCAGGAAATTGGGGACAATTGTGGCAGGAAATGTGCACTGGTGAAGAGATGGGGGTCTTGCACATTGTATGGGGGATCTTGCACATTGTATGACTAAAATTAAATCAAGAACAACTTTGTCCCTGTGTAGCTCACTGTGAATTTAAAATTTTATTTTAAATTACACACATTTTTATTTTATATAAATACCACAGGAGCCAGAGTGATAGTACATGGGCAGGGCACTTGTCTGATGTCCTATAAAATCCTCTAAGCCCCATCATGAGTTTTCCCTGAGGATAGGGTCAGAAGTAAACCCTGAGCACTGCCAGATGTGACCCTCCCCACCCCATCCCCCAAATACCAATAAAGGACAAAAGAAAAGGAACAAAAACACAAAAAGTTAGCAAAGAATCTTGGACATGGTCATTATCTTTATAAATTATACAAAAATGCTACAGGATAGGTTAATATTCTAATCAGTTTGTAATATATATTCCTAATGTTAAATCAATTTATGAAACATATATCTAGCTAAAGAGAAATCTAAAATTTTAAAAAATGATTATAACTTATAAAACTGGACACTATTTATAAGAAAAAACATTTAAATCATTATAAAGTGACTAGGACAGCAAGAGATAACATTACATATAATCTGGTTGATAATTACCAACTTTAGAGAACTTAAAATTCATTAGTCACTCTGCTAACATAAACTAATTATAAATCATTGGTTTGTGCTATGCCCTCATGTTGATTAGGAATCTTGATGAAGTCTTTCATTTATTTGTTTGTTTGTTTATTTGTTTGTTTGTTTTTGGTTTCTGGGCCACATGCAGTGGCACTCAGGGCTTATTCCTGGCTCTGTGCTCAGAAATTACTCCTGGCAGTCTCAGGGGACTATATGGGATGCCGAGGTTTGAACCCTGATCAGTTAGTTGCATGCAAGGCAAATGACCTACCTGCTATGCTATGGCTCCGACCCCATGAAGAAGTTGTTTGTATAAAGGCACAAACTTAAGTCATGAAAAAAACCTGCAAGACCGAATAAGCCTGTCCCAAAAGACCCTCTCTCTGGATGCAATCAATTTTGCGGGATTAGGAATGAGTTTTGGAGACACATATTCACATAATAGCAGATTATATTCAAATGTCTTATGTCCCTTCTTTGAATGCCCTTTATAAAGTTAGAAGAGTCATAAATTATTGTCTCTGTGCTTCCTATATTCATCAATCATTATTTAAAGCATACAAAATAAATGGTGGGCATGTCTGCTATCATACTGCCCTAGAAAAAGGTAATAAAAGGGGCTGGCGCGGTGGCGCTAGAGGTAAGGTGTCTGCCTTGCCAGCGCTAGCCTAGGACAGACCAAGGTTCGATCCCCCAGCATCCCATATGGTCCCTCAAGGCAGGAGCAACTTCTGAGCACATAGCCAGGAGTAACCCCCCTGAGTGATCATCAGGTGTGGCCCAAAAACCAAAAAAAAAAAAAAGGAAAGAAAAAGGTGATAAAGGAGCTGGAGAGATAGCATGGAGGTAGGGTGTTTGCCTTGCATGCAGAAGGATGGTGGTTCGAATCCCGGCATCCCATATGGTCAATGAGCCTGCCAGGAGCAATTTCTGAGTAGAGACCCAGGAGTAACTCCTATGAGCAACCTTACTTAAAATATAGTTGGAAGATTAGATTTGGCCTGTGAGTTTGCCAATATTTTCTAGTTGAAAATAAATAGTATCTTCAATACTATAAGTAAATATAACAATAATGGTAAATGAAGATCACTATGGGAATATGATTAAGAGAGAACGAACAATTCCTCTTCTGGGATGGGAAAGACAACACTTCAACTTACTAAAATTTAGTAAATACAATTAGGTTTTTAATAAAGTGTCACTATTTTGAAACAACTCAAAATGGGGCCTGAGGGATAGATAGGTAAGGTGCCTGTCTAACACTCAGTTGACCTGCATCCTATATGATGCTCTGAATACTGACAGAAATAACTGAGCATAGAGCAAGGAGTAACCCTGAGAACAACCAAACAAAACAGATATGAAAACAAAAAAAACTCAATTCAAAATTTCATTCTGAAAGGTAAAGTATATTTTACTATGTAAAAATTGCTTTCTATATAACATTCTCTTCTGTTATTTACAATTGATGACACCTTAAGTTCATTCCTAAAGTACATTTGAAAACTTACCTTGAGTGACAGTTTTGAGGACAATTAAGGTTGATAAGAATCTCAATGGTAATTCGGAGCTCTTAAAGAAAACTGCTAACTTTGGTTTACTCTCCACAGAATTGTCTTGAATTCCCTTAGTTACTATTCCTTTAAAAATATCTTCACCCAGCCTCCTCAATGTTGATGTCATAGTTGAATGCTGTAAAAAAAATTAATATCTTAGAATTAATTCATATTCAAACACTCATGTTAAATATATCTAAAATAGGGGCCAGAGAGATAGCATGGAGGTAAGGTGTTTTTGCCTTGCATGCAGAAGGTCGGTTTGTTCAAATCCCAGTATCCCATATGGTTCCCTGAGCCTGCCATGAGAAATTTCTGAGCTTAGAGCCAGGAGTAACCCCTGAGCACTGCCGGGTATTACCAAAAAAAAAAAAAAAAATATATATATATATATATATATATATATATATATAATACACATAATATATAATATATTATATATACTTATATAATAGTTAAATATTAAACTAAAATAGATATTTTAAATTATTGTTCATGGTTGAATTTCAGTCATTCAATATCTAAAACTTATCCCTTCACCAGTGCACATTTCCCACCACCAATGTCACCAGTTTTGCTCTATCTGTCCTTCTTGCATTCCCTCTGCATGTTTTTATGACATTTTTCTTAGAATCATTTTAATGTAGAAAATTTCATTTAAAATTAAGTAAAAAGTCATATAAGAGGGACATATCTAATTAAACAATTCTTATTAATATTCTTTTTAAAATAACATCTTTATTTAAACACCATGATTACAAACATGATTATAGTTGGATTTCAGTCATAAAAAGAACAGCCCCCTTCACCAGTGCAACATTCCCATCGCCAATGACCCCATCTCTCTCCTCCTTCCCCTGCTGCCTCCCTCCCCCACCTGTATTCGAGACAGGCTTTCTACTTCCCTCACTCATTGACATTGTTATGATATATTCTGAAAAAAACTTTACTTTTTATATAAATATCATAATTTATGGAGTATTAAATATGTCATTTTATACTGAGAAGCACTGCATAAATTACTATGGTTCTTTCTCCCAATTCATCCACACTCCCCATTTTTTCTAATCTATTTAAAAATATATAACATTGAAAAGTGATAGTTTCATAGAATATTCATAGAATAATTAAAAATTATGATGATAGTGCTTACTTCAGCAGCACATATAATAAAATTAAAAAGAAACAGAAGATTAGGATGGCCCCTGCATAAGGATGACACAAATTTGTGAAACGTTCCATATTTTTCTGGATCTGCTTAGTAAGAAATTCTAGCAGATAATCTTGCTTCGGATCTGAATTCAATTAGAGCCAGGTTACAGAGATTATTTAGCTTGTTTTTTTTTGTTTTTGTTTTTGTTTTTTGGGCCACACCGGCGGTGCTCAGGGGTTACTCCTGGCTGTCTGCTCAGAAATAGCTCCTGGCAGGCACAGGGGACCATATGGGACACCGGGATTCCAACCAACCACCTTTGGTCCTGGATCGGCTGCTTGCAAGGCAAACGTGCTGTGCTATCTCTCCGGGCCCTTAGCTTGTTATTTTTGCATGCTATAATTTAAACTATATCACTCTTAGATCAGGTAGACTAAATATTCCTACATTTATAAGATGCTGAAGTAATTTTCTTCACAAATTATCCTAATAAGCATTGTCCCATGTAGCTAGTTTATATTTTTGGCATAAATACAATAAATCCTTATTTTCAGGTATTTTTTTGTTTTGTTTTGTTTTGTTTTGTTTTTGTTTTTTGGGTCACACCCGGCAGCACTCAGGGGTTAGTCCTGGCTCTACACTCAGAAATCGCTCCTAGCAGGCTTGGGGGACCATATGGGATGCCGGGATTTGAATCATGGTCCGTTTTTGCATGCAAGGCAAATGCCCTACCTCCATGCTATCTCTCCGGACCCAAATCCTTATTTTCTTGGTTTTTCGGGCCACACTCGTTTAATGCTCAGGGGTTACTCCTGGCTAAGCGCTCAGAAATTGCCCCTGGCTTGGGGGACCATATGGGACACCGGGGGAATCGAACCGCGGTGGTCCTTCCTTGGCTAGCGCTTACAAGGCAGACACCTTACCTCTAGCGCCATCTCGACGGCCCCATTATTTTCTATTATATTCAATAGAAGATAAAAAATTTCATGTTGGGAAGTTCAGAATTTCAGTGGAAACATACATACCATTTATGGGGGAGCAGGGAGCTAGCACAGGGAATAGGGAATGACTAGGAGGTAAATGTTCCACTGATGGAGGAGTTGGTGCTGAAAGGTGGTAAAGTGTTATGCATGAAACCCTATCAGTATCACCACTTTAAGCCAGTTAGCAAAAATTAAATTAAAAAAAAGAAAGCCTCTCAGAGACAGATGAGTAGAAAGCAAAGTGGAAGCAGTGCATTGCTAGAGGAAAGTGGATGCTGGTGTAAAAAGACTGGTATTGAAACACTGCATGTCTGAAACCCAATCATGAATAACTTTTAAGTTCACAGTGACTAAATAAAAGATAAAATAAAAATTTCATGTTGATTTTAGCAACCTAATATAGATTACAAACTCAAAAAACAATCATACATACTGAGTCAAATATGTATGCACTTAGAAATATGTGAAAATGGAATTAATAAAGAGAAGCAAAAAAAGACCTTAAATTAGAAGTATTACATGCAGTCTTATATTAATTCATTACCTGTGTCCCAGCATCCAGCTGCCTTAAAGACCAATATATAAATTTTACAAAAGGTTCATGAAATTTAACATTCACAAATGGCATCCACTGTAGCTGCTCTGTCATCATAGGCAATAGCTAAAAATAAACACAGTATGGAATTATTGTAGTTTTCTCAAAATTCACATTTTCTTTTTTTTTTTTTTTTTTTTTTAATTTTAATTATGACAACAAAGATGCAAAGAAAGAGGACAGGGTAAAGTTACAGTGGAAGCCCAATCACCCATAAACAGGATTCTCAGTAGTCCCATCGATGATATCCCAGCCTTATACTTTCAGCCAAAGAACATTAAGAAAAACAAAACTGAACCCATGTACCATACAATTACTTTGTCCCTCAAATCCCCCGTTGTAGTACATATTATTTCTTAGCAGCACACCATATAATCTAAAGATATTAGACTTATGTAACTCTTTAAACATTGAGGGCAAAGTACATTTATCTAGATCCATGCACATGCTTACTAGTTTAAATTAACCTCAAAAGTTTTAGTGGGTTGTTTTTCTTAAGGATTGGAATCAAGGGACCATAGTAAAAAACGATATTAAAGTGGCATTTGTTTGCATAGGCCCACCAAAACATAAGGGACATGGAAAGACAAATTATGGTCTAAATAGATGGAGACCCTACCCCTGAAGTTTCCTGGCACAGGACTGACTCTAGGCTCCAGGCAAACTAGTTTGTCCAATTCAAGTCATCGTCTGTAGTGGCAATACACCTCCATTCCTCACATAGTCTCTGTTGTTGGTATCATGCTTCTGTCTTAAAGATCCTGGAGTCTACATGTCTCATATAGCAGTCAGGATGGTGCAGAGCATTCTCTCGTTTCATCTCACAATTAAGGGGCAATAGAGAGAACCATGTCCTGTAGAGCGGGTCATTGTTGTTGTCACGTCTTCTCAGTGTAAACGGAGGTGTCTTTTTAGGAGGTCGATGTCAGACCCTTGGTAGTGTGTCTTTCCTGGTAGAGGACTGCTTCCAACTGTTGCTATAAAAGACCTTGGATGTTTCGTAGATAGCGTGCCTGGTTCCAGTGTGAATGGAGAATGCCCATTCATCTGAGGCCTGTGCCAGGTCATTATATCAATGTTCAGGGTGTAAGGTACATTGTAATGAGATTTATTAGATAATAACTAATCTGTATGTATAGTGTTTTCCCATTTTAATGTGTCTATGCAAACAAGGATCAATGCCATGAAGCGTTATTGGTGCATTTGGAGGCAATAGGAACAAGACCAGCAATTTCCATGACATAGTTCAATCATAGGCATCAAACTGAGGGACAGTTCCACCAACAATCCTTACTATACAGCTTACAAAGAAAAGACAAGATGAAAAGTAGATAGAAAAATGATGGTAGAAGAATATATAGAGAGTTACAGTAGTTAAAGAAAATAATCATAAAATATTCAAAATATATATGTGTTCAATATGTGTTCGATTTATGTCCTTCTAAATAGTTCTGAGATTTGTAAGATCTACGGTATGTCTTTGGACAGAGATTAAAACTGTTTGTTACTGAAGGTAAGAAGGGTAAATCAGGGGTACTGGTGGTTGGGAGGAGCATAAGTTCGCGCGGGGGCGCTAGCCCCCACGCGGTTTCAAAATGTAGACTGGTATGAAATTGCCAGTGACAGCCTGAGTATAGCTGAGCAGTTATCTGCCACCCCCCATATCAAACGCCACCCCCTAAGCCAACCCTGGAGCAGGTCTGGGAGTGGGGAAAAACCCAGGGTGCCCCATCAGCTCCTCCCAGAAACCCACCTGGAGATCCGGAGGAAAGGGGGAGAAGGGGGCCGGGTGACCCAGGTCCGGGCCCCCCCTACCCTAGGCCAGGCCAAAAGGCCGCTGGCACATGCGGAGGTCTGCCAGCTGCCCGCCCGTGCTGCTAAAAATCCTGCTCCAGGAAGGGAGAGAGAGACCCTCCCAAGCCTGAAGGACAGGGATTTAAGCCCAACCCAGGCCGGTCCCCAGACCCGGCCTGGGAGTGGGGAAAAACCCAGGGTGCCCCATCAGCTCCTCCCAGAAACCCACCTGGAGATCCGGAGGAAAGGGGGAGAGGGGGGCCGGGTGACCCAGGTCCGGGCCCCCCCTACCCTAGGCCAGGCCAAAAGGCCGCTGGCACATGCGGAGGTCTGCCAGCTGCCCGCCCGTGCTGCTAAAAATCCTGCTCCAGGGAGGGAGAGAGAGACCCTCCCAAGCCTGAAGGACAGGGATTTAAGCCCAACCCAGGCCGGTCCCCAGACCCGGCCTGGGAGTGGGGAAAAACCCAGGGTGCCCCATCAGCTCCTCCCAGAAACCCACCTGGAGATCCGGAGGAAAGGAGGAGAGGGGGGCCGGGTGACCCAGGTCCGGGCCCCCCCTACCCTAGGCCAGGCCAAAAGGCCGCTGGCACATGCGGAGGTCTGCCAGCTGCCCGCCCGTCTCAAAATTCACATTTTCTAAAAGAAAATAATTCTCTAGCAAAAACCTATGTTGGACATCTTAGGAAGGGTCAAAGATATAATCTCAGGACAAAGCAATTACCTTGTATGGAGCCAAGACTGACTTAATTTCCAGCACAACCAGGTGTGGCTAAAAACCCTAAGTAATGCAGTACAACATAGAATTTTATAAAATCTATTACCATTGAGCCACCAAGGATTTTAATAAGATTGTCTTGCACAGGTCTAAAAAGAGATAGGTAAATAAGTACATACTTTATATGCCAGTATCGGGTTTACTCCCAAGACTGCATTGTCCTCCAAGTTCTACAGTGTAAAGCCAAAAAAAAAAAAAAAAAAAAAAGGGCCCATAGGGGCCGGAGAGATAGCATGGAGGTAAGGCATTTGCCTTTCATGCAGAAGGTCTGTGGTTCGAATCCTGGCGTCCCATATGGTCCCCTGTGCCTGCCAGGAGCGATTTCTGAGCATAGAGCCAGGAGTAACCCCTGAGCACTGCTGGGTGTGACCCAAAAACCAAAAAATCAAACAAAGAGCCCATAAAAGGATTTATTTATATAAATATATCTCCATAATCTTAAATGGTTAAATAAATGTATATAACAATTAATTAAAATGATAATGGTTATGGGGCCAGAGAGATAGCATGGAGGTAAGGCGTTTGCCTTTCATGCAGAGGTCATCAGTTCGAATCCCAACGTCCCATATGATCCCCTGTGCCTGCCAGGAGCAATTTCTGAGCCTGGAGCCAGGAATAACCCCTTAGCACTGCCAGGTGTAACCCAAAAAACAAAAAACAAAACAAAAAAACGATAATGGTTATATGACTGAAACTCATCCATCAACAACTTAACTGACAGTGATTCAGTTTTAAAAAATTATAATGAAGGTGCCAGAGCAATAGCACAGCAGTAAGGTGTTTGCCCTGAATGCAGCCAACACAGAATGGACGGGTTCAATTCGGGCATCCTATATGGTCCCCCGAGACTGCCAGAAGCGATTTCTGAGCACAGAACTAGGATTAACACCTGAGCATTGCCTGAGCACTGGCGGGTGTGACCCAAAAACCAAAAATAAATAAATAAATAAATAAATAAATAAATAAATAAATAAATAAATAAATAAATAAATAGTATAATGGTGTATGTACCTTTCCATGAAGATAGCATTCTCACAAAAACCCACTGGACTTTCCCTTACAAGTATGACACATCATCCCCACAAAGGAACACAACTGAAAGGCAAGGATTGTTGATGTTCCTAGGGAAGGTAGCATTATAATAAGAGAAAGCTAGTAAGGAAATTAAGCCAATGTTCCAAAAATCACTGAAACTATAAAGGTTGTTCTGAGGCTTCAATGCATTGAGTTAAAAAATACAGAACTAAGAGAAAAATGACTATTTAAATGCAAATATTGTGTTGGGAAGGAGGTTCAACAGGCTTTTCATGAATGAGCTGTGTTTTAATCCCCAGAACCATGTAATGTCTTTACACAATTCTGTGTATAAATTCCTGGATATGGCTATAATAAAATAGAGATTCACATATTTTCAAATATCTTTTGTCTATTAGGAAGATAACAAAATTTTGAGGATATATTAGAAAAATTATAATGATACTAATGTTTATTGACATGGCATTGCCAAATAGTGCAATATGTATAAGATCCCATTTAAATAAATAAATCTATATGAATTCATATTAAAAACATGTAAGAAAATGTTAAGTATACTAAGTAAAATTTTAATAATTGAGAAAATATGCTTTACTCTTTGTTTTTCATAAATATTTTATAATTAATGTCAATTTATAAAATACAAAAGAAATTTTTTTCTTCCAAACTATATCAGTTCTCTATAAAAGACTTTAAGACATTAAAGTGATATACTGAGCTTACAACAACTTCTGGTATACCAGGCTAGGAAAATCACCTAAAATATTTTTCTGAAAAATCCTATGTACAAAACTATTTATTGTTACTTTGTATAATTAAAATCCTGGTAATAATAGTCTAGAGAAACAGTTCATTTTAATGAATATTCATTAAGTGGACTAAAGATAATGAACCAAAAGAGTAATAATAAATTTAGTAAGAAGTTATCTACAAAATCATATGAAAGGCCACCTAAGTAATAAATAAGGTATAAAAATAACTGGGTTCACATGCATCTTGAACTAGCTAGTCCTGCCTCCAGTTAGAGGGGGAAATAAGGGAGACATCAAGACCAAACAGGAGCAAGACTACTAAGTAGTAGGTCAGATACAGAGGGGACCACATATTCTAGCCACCCTGGGGGTGAGGGAAGAAGAAATGGGAGGGAGGACAAAAATAGAGGTGTAGGGAGGACAATTTGGTGATGGAAATCCACCTGATTTTATGTAAATATGTACCTAAAATAATATTGTCAACAATATGTAAGCCACTATGATCAAAATAAAAATTATATTAAAAAAAATAACTGGGTTCAGAGCAATAGTACAGTGGGTAGGCCGCTTGTCTTGCATGTGATCAACCTGGGTTCAAACCCAGGCAGTCTTTTTGGCCCTCTGAGTGTTCCCTGAGTGCAGAACCAGGAGTAAACCCTGAGCACAGCTGGGTGAGACCCCACCACCACCAAAAAAAATATTTTTAAAAATGAAATTAGGGGCCAGAGAGATAGATAGCACAGTGGTAGGGCTTATGCCTTGCAAGCAGCTAATGCAGGACAAATGGTTCGAATCCTGAAATCCCAAATGGTCCCTTGTGCCTGCCAGAAGTGATTTCTGAGTACAAAGCCTGGAATAACTCCTGAGCACCGCTGGGTATGACCCAAAACACAAAACAAAAAAACAAACAAGAATAAATTAACTAGTTTGAACTTACATATCTGACTACCAGAAGTAACAAAGAAAAAATAAATGACCACTC
Organism: Suncus etruscus; assembly: GCF_024139225.1. Lineage (NCBI taxonomy): Eukaryota > Metazoa > Chordata > Mammalia > Eulipotyphla > Soricidae > Suncus > Suncus etruscus. The sequence continues at coordinate 34,308,764 of NC_064856.1, read as the reverse complement.
CCTCTATTAAAATACTCTCTTTGCAACTGACAACTCTAGGGCCTTTTTGGAACTAGAGGCAGAAACATTGCTTCCATTTGAGTCCCAGCAGTCTCCACATCTGACCTCCACCAGATAAGGAGATCCACCTCCACAACTCCTGAACTGCACAGCTACACAATAGCAACCAAAGAAAATAAAGGTCATAAAATTAAAAAATTAGAACAGAAATCAATTACTTACAAAAAATTTTGAAAATACAAATGGTGAACAAAACTAGGGTTTGGTTCTTTGAAATAATAAACAAGATTGAAACCTTTAGGTAGGATAACTAAGAAAAAAGAAAAATAACTAAATAGGACCATAGATGATAGAGAAAAATTACAAGACGTCTCAAAATATAGAAAATAATCATGATGTTATGAACAACTTTGCAATACCAAGCTTGAGAATCTAAAAGTAAAGGGGAAAAAATCTTAAAATTATTTGAACTCCCAAGACTGAAGAAAGAGGAAACAGAAAACCTGAATAGATAAATCAAGTAAAAAATTTAAATAGTAATTAATCAAAAGATTATAAACCACACCTAAGTCAAATGAGGTTCATCCCAGGGGTGCAAAGAGGATTCAGCATATGCAGATCAATTAATGTAATACACCATAACAACAAAAAGATTAAAATAAAAAACACATGATCTTAAATTGATGCAGAGAAGGCTTCTTAAAAGATACATCACTTTTTTCATTATTTAAAAAAAAAAAAAATTGGTCCCCCGTGCTTGCCAGGAGCCATTTCTGAGCAGACAGCCAGGAGCAACCCCTGAGCACCGCCGGGTGTGGCCCAAAAACCAAAAAAACAAACAAACAAACAAACAAACAAACAAAAAAAAAAAACATGCACACTCCCAAAAATAGGAATAGAGTAACTGGAATGAATATTGGGTAGAGCATTTATCTTGCATGTCAAACGACCTAGGTTTGATTCCCAGCACCCAATATAGGCTCCCAATCCATGCCAGGACTAATATCTGAGTATAGGTCTAGGAGTAAGCCGTGCACACAATTGGTGTGGCCCCAAAGCAAAAACAATTTAAAGACGAATTTAAAAAAGCATACCTCAGGGTAGTAACAAGCATTTACATACAACAAGCCCAGAGAATGTACAGTGGTTGGCAACCTTTTTTTTCAACTGAGCCAAATCTCACCAAAACCACGATTGAAATTTATTTTGAGAGCCACACAGGGCGCGCACTGACAGAGACTAGGAGCAGAGAGTCCTGACTCCTGGAGCGGCTGCCCGGCCGCCTGGCACACAGAAGAGCCAAATTAAAAGTGTAAAGACAGAGCCACATGTGGCTCGCGAGCCGCAGGTTGCCGACCACTGTTAATAGTCAATCGTAAAAATCTGAAAGCCTTTCTCTTGATATTGTGTTGGGTTCCACACGCCATATCCAATCCAGGGATTACAAGTCTAGAGCAAGGTATCCTTGAAGAATTAATAATCCTGGCTAGCCATAAAGGTAGAAAACATAGGATTGGAAAGCTTCCAACCTCATGGTGCAGAGAACATGAAACCAACAACCTTTATTCCTATTCAATCCAGTAATAGACAAAAGTACAATATGGAGCTAATGCCATGTAGGCAGTTTTTAACTTATTTTTTCCCTTGGTTTTTGGGTCACACCTGGCAGTGCTCAGGGGTTACTCCTGGCTCTAGGTTCCTGATAGGCTGGGGTGGGATGGGGATATGGGATGCCAGGATTCAAGCTGCAGTCCTTCTGAATGCAAGGCAAACACCCTACCTCCAGGCTATCTTTCTGGCCAGGTTTTAACATTTCAAAAGCTTTGGGTGAAGAGCAGAAGGAGTGAGTGTGGAAGTCTGTATTGGAGTAAAATAAGGTGTGACCTAACAATTCCCCCTATTCACTGAACACAAAAAATATGAAATGGGACAGATCATATTCTATTGTTCTCCAAGAGAACCCCCAAATCAGAGTTTTTAACAAAGCAGTAAAAGTGGCTGTTACTTTGCTTAGGCACATTAAAAGCTGAGGAAAAGGGAGAAAAAAGAAAACTTTAACCTAGATAAGAGCAGAGTGGCCTTTCCCAGGAAGCTTTTGGTCATACCTTTCAACTGCAGGCTTCAGACCAGTCTTTTAGATGTCCACTATCACCACTTGCATTCAACATAGTTTTAGAATTCCTTCCCATAGCAATCATACAAGATAAAGATATCAGGGGCTGGAGAGATAGTACAGGGTATAGTGTTTGCCTTGTACAAAACTGACCTAGGTTAGATCCCTAGCAACCCACATGGTCCCCTGGGTAATTCCTGAATGCAGAACTAGAAATAACCCTTGAGCATTACTGGGTGTAGCCCCAAAACAAAAATAAAACAAAAAGAAAAATATCAAAGGAATACAAATTGAGGAAAAGGCAAACTATTACTACTTACAAAGAATGCATAATCCCTTGAAAACTCCACCAAAATACTCTTAGAAATAATATAAATATATCATACAATTGAAATCTAAAATATACATAATAAAATTATAAATGATACATTGAGGGGCCAGAGCAATAGTACAGTAAGTAGGACATTTACCTTTCACACTTTCACATGGCTGGCCCAGGTTTAATTCCCAGTATCCCATATGGTTCCCTATGCCACATCAGGAATGATTCCTGATTCAGAGTCAGGAATAATCCCTGAGCACTGCCAAGTATAACCCTCCCCAAAGAAGAAATAATACATTAAAACCTTAAAGACTCCACCAAAACACTTTTAGAAATAAAGCAATACAATACAGTAGTAGGTTACAAAATCAATACACACAAATCTGTAGTGTATTGGGACCAGAGTGATAACACAGTGTTAGGTTATTTGTCTTGCACATGGCTAATGTGGTTTCAATCCTCAACATCTTATATGGTACCCAGAGCCTTCCAGGAGTGATTTCTGAGAGCAGATCCAGGAGTTAGTTATGCCTGAGCACCGAAGGATGTGTCCCCCCAAAAGAAAATCTGTAGAGAGCTGAGCTCTCCGGAGTCTGACTGAAGGTAGAGGTGGATCTGTCCACCGTTCCTTGACCCCTGCCTGCTTCGGCTCCAGCAGACTGCTTTTGAGGGCCACACCTGAAGCTGCTTTGTGATCCCTGGGTCCAACCAAAAAGATCACAGGGAGAAAAAATAAAAAATAAAAGTGTGGCGGCTCCACTTCACTCTGTGGCCGCGCACTTTTTATATAGTACAAACCTCATTGCAATACACAGAAATACAGTTAAAGGGTAATAATGAAGAAACAATGAAGGACAACTGCATGCGTGGAGTATGAGGATGGCAGCTCTGATGAGCCAAAAAGTGCCAACTACCTGGTTGACCTCTCAGAAAGGGATTTTAGAGTGGAGATATGGAAGATGTTCATGGAACTCAAGGGGAGTATAGATTGATCAGAACAGACCACAAATATGGAAATTAGAAAACTCCAAACTGAAATAATGGGACTGAAAAATGCAGTAGAGTTAATGCAAAACTCTATGGAAAGCCTCTCCTGTAGAGTAACAGAAGCTGAAGTCAGAATTAGTCAGCTAGAAGATGAGAGGCATAATAACTCTATACAACAAAAGAGATTTGAAAAGAACCTCAAAGAAGATTTTGAACATATGAAAATAGAAATGTTGGATAAATTTAACAGAAACAACATAAGAATCATTGGAGTCCCAGAAACACAGGAAGAAAATCCCCAGGAAGAATCAACAATCAAGGACATCATTACAAAGAATCTCCCAGAGATAACGACTGTATGCAACCAAATTCTGCATGCCCAAAGAGTAACAGCTAAAAGAGATCCAAAGAAAAGCACCCCAAGACACATCCTAGTCACAATGACAAATCCCACAGATAGGGATAGGATACTGAAAGCAGCAAGATCCCAAAAGAAATTACATTCAAAGGAACATCCTTAAGATTTACAACAGACATGTCACAAGAAACTCTCAAGGCCAGAAGACAATGGTGGGATATGGTGACAAGACTGAATGAAATGGAGGCTCCCCCTAGAATAATGTACCCAGCTTGACTCATGTTCAGGTCTGAAGGAAGGATCCATAGCTTCATGGATAAACAACAGCTCAGAAATTTTACAAATACAAAACCAGCCTTAAAGGAGAAACTGAAAGGCCTACTTTAAGACAAGATAGATCAATCTTATAAATAAATATGGCATTAACTCACATGACAATCATCTCTGTCAATGTCAATGGATTAAATGGACCAATTAAAAGGCACAGAGTGGCGAAATGGATCAAAAAGATGAACCCAACCTTCTTCTGCCTACAAGAAACACACCTGAATAGTCATAACAAACATAGACTCAAAATCAAAGGCTGAAGGAAAATCATCCAAGCAAACAACACCCTTAAAAAAGCTGGGGTGGCAATATTAATATCAGACAATGCAAACTTTAGACTCAGAAAAGTTGTAAGAAATAAAGATGGACACTATGTACTAATCAAGGGATATGTACAGCAGGAAGAAATTGCAATATTAAATATATATGCACCTAATGAGAGACCAGCAAGATATCTAATACAACTATTGACAAATTTGAAAGAGGACATCAGTAATAACACAATAATTGTGGGAGACCTCAACATGGCCTGCTCAACACTTGACAGGTCACCAGACTGAAACCCAACAAAAATATATTAGACCTGAGAAAAAAAATGGAAGAAAGAGGCCTAGTAGATATATAAAGGACACTCCATCCTCAGAAACCTGGATATACGTTCTTCTCCAGTGCACATGGCTCATTCTCCAGAATAGATCACATGCTGGTACATAAAACATATCTCCATAAAGTTAAGAGGATAGAAAAATTTGAGGATATCTTTGCTGATCATAAAGCTCTGAAATTGGATGTGAATTACAAAGGTACACTGAGGAAAAACTTTAACAACTGGAAGCTAAATAGCCTGCTACTGAACAACCAGTGGGTCCGTGAGGAAATCAAAACTTTCCTGGAAACAAATGACAATGAAGACACAAATTATCAGAATCTATGGGACACAACAAAAGCATTACTGAGAGGAAAAATTTATAGCTTTGCAAGCACACATCAGGAAGAAAGAAGGGGCATACCTGAATAGCCTAATGATGCAGCTCATAAAATTAGAAAATGATCAACAAAAGGAATGAAAAATAGGGAGACAGAAGAAAATAACAAAGCTTAGAGCAGAAATCAATGAAGTAGAAACCCAAAAAACAATCTTAAAGATCAATAAAAGCAAAAGTTGGTTCTTTGAAAAAATAAATAAGATCGATAGACCATTGGCAAAACTCACAAAGAAAGAGAGAAAGAAACTTGATAACCCATATTAGAAATGAAAAGGGGATATCACTAAAGATATTGCAGAGATTCAAAGGATAATCAGAGATTACTTCAAGAAACTTTATGCATGAAACATGAGAACCTGGAAAAATGGATATTCTTTGAACTCTTATAATCTTCCACGGTTGAACAAGGAGGATGTAGCATATCTAAACACTGCCATCACTATTGAGGAAATTAAAACGGTAATCAAATTTCTCCCCAAAAAGAAAAGCCCAGGTCCAGATGGATTCACTAATGAATTCTTTCCAACTTTTCAAGAGGAACTACTACCAATACTGGCCAGTCTCTTTCATGAAATTGAAAAAACGGGAACATTTCCAGACAGCTTCTATGAAGCCAATATCACCTTGATACCAAAACCAGACAGAGATACAGCTAAAAAAAAATTACAGACCAATATCCTTGATGAATACAGATGCAAAGATCCTCAATAAAATTCTGGCAAATAGAATTCAATGCCTTATTAAGAAGATCATTCACTATGATCAAGTAGTTTTCATCCCAGGAATGCAAAGATGGTTTAACGTTCGTAAATCCATCAACATAATATACAATATAAACAAGAAGAAAAATAAAAATCACATGATCATATCAATAGACACAGAAAAAGCATTGGATAAGGTTCAACACCCATTCTTGATCAAAACTCTCAGCAAGATGGGAATGAAAGGAACCTTTCTCAATCTAGTCAAGGCCATTTATCACAAGCCAATGGCAAATATTATCCTCAATGGAGAGAAACTGAAAGCCTTCCCTCTAAACTCCAGTACAAGATAAGGTTGCCCCCTTTCACCACTCCTATTTAACATAGTACTGGAAGTCCTTGCTATAGCGATTAGGCAAGAAAAAGATATCAAATGAATCCAGATAGGAAAGGAAGAAGTCAAGCAAGCTCTCACTGTTTTCAGATGACATGATACTATACTTAGAAAACCCCAAAGATTCTATCAAAAAAACTTTTAGAAACAATAGATGCATATAGCAATGTAGCAGGCTATAAAATTAACACACAATAATCAATGGCCTTTTTATACACCAATAATGATAGAGAAGAAATGGATATTAAGAAAACAACCCCATTCACATTAGTCTCACATAAACTCAAATACCTTGGACTCTATTTGACTAAGGATGTGAAGGACCTATACAAAAAAAAAAAAAAAACTATAAAACCCTGCTACAAGAAATAAGAGAAGACACATGGAAATGGAAATCCATACCCTGCTCTTGGATTGGCAGAATTAATATCATTAAAATGACAATACTCCCCAAAGCTTTGTACAGATTTAATGCGATCCCTCTAAAGATACCCATGACATTTTTTAAAGAAGTGGATCAAAGACTTCTGAAATTCATTTGGAACAATAAACAACCACGAATAGCTAAAGCAATACTTGGGAAAAGGAATATAGGAGGTATTATTTACCCTAACTTAAACTGTATTACAAAGCAATAGTTATTAAAACAGCAAGGTATTGGAATAAAGACAGACCCTCAGATCAGTAGAACAGGCTTGAGTACTCAGAGAATGTTCCCCAGACATACCGTCACCTAATTTTTGATAAAGGTGCAAAAAATCTTAAATGGAACAGGGAAGGCTTCTTCAATAAGTGGTGTTGGCACAACTGGCTAGCACTTGTAAAAAGTGAATTTAGACCTCCAGTTAACATGTACAAAGGTGAAATCCAATGGATTAAAAACCTAGATATCAGACCTGAAACCATAAAGTATATAGAACAATATGTAGGTCAAACACTCCATGACATTGAGACTGAAAGTATCTTTAAAGAGGAAACCATACTCTCCAAACAAGTGAAAGTAGAAATAAATAAATGGGACTATATTAAGCTGAGAAGCTTCTGCACCTCAAAGGAAATAGTGCCAGAATACAAGAACCACCCACTGAGTGGGAGAAACTTTTTACCCAATACCCATCAGATAAGGGGTTAATATCCAAAATATACAAAGCACTGACAGAACTTTACAAGAAAAAAACATCTAACCCCATCAAAAAAGTGGGGAGAAGAAATGAACAGACAGTTTGACAAAAAAGAAATACAAATGGCTAAAAAGCACATGAAAAAATGCTCCACATCAGTAATCATCAGGGAGATGCAAATCAAAAGAACTATGAGGTACCATCTCACGCCACAGAGGTTGGCACACATCAGGAAGAATGAGAACAAGCAGTGCTGCCAGGGATGTGGAGAGAAAGGAACTCTTATTCACTGTAGGTGGGAATGCCGTCTGGTCCAACCTTTGTGGAAAGCGATATGGAGATTTCTCCAAAAGCTGGAAGTTGAGCTCCCATACAATCCAGCTATACCACACCTAGGGATATATCCTAGGAACACAAAAATACAATACAAAAATCCCTTTCTCACACTTATATTCATTGCAGCATTGTTTACAATAGCGAGACTGTGGAAACAGCCTAGATGCCCCTCAATAGATGAATGGTTAAAGAAACTATGGTACATATACACAATGGAATATTATGCAGCCATCAGAAGAGATGAAGTCATGAAATTTTCCTATACATGGATGTATATGGAATCTATTATGCTGAGTGAAATAAATCAGAGGGAGAGAGATAAACACAGAATGGTCTCCCTCATCTATGGGTTTTGAGAAAAATGAAAAACATTTGTGTAATGATTCTCAGAGACAAAATAGAGGAGGACTGGAGGGTTCAGCTCCCAACATGAAGCTCACCACAGGGATCGTTTAGTGCAGTCACAGAAATAATTACACTGAGAACTATCATAACAAAATGTGACTGAATGAGAGAAGTAGAAAGCCTGTCTAGAGTACAGGCCAGTGTGGGGTGGGGAGGAAGGACACTTGGGATATTGGTCATGGGAATGTTGCACTGGTGAAGGATTTGTGTGTGTGTGTGTGTGTGTGTGTGTGTGTGTGTGTGTGTGTGTGTGTGTGTGTATGAAATAAAAAAAGAAAAGATAAGGTCTCCCAATTCTTACCACAGGCTGTATTCTTTACACTGATTGTATAGAAAGAGGAGCTACAGTAAATGCACCCCATATACACCTCAACACAGGCCCTTTGCCTGGTTTATATTGTGAATTGGGGGACAAAAAAAAAAAAAGAAAATCTGTAGCATTCCTTTATAGATCTAAATATCTAAATAACAGAGTCAACAACACTAAAATAAATCATGAGATGCAAACTTTTAACAGGTGCCTGTTAAGATGGCAGACTGGGCATGGAGGGTGCAGAATGAATATGGGAATACTGGTGGAGGAAAGGTGACACTGATGTCACTGATGTCAAAGGTGACACTTTATGTCTAAAATTCAATCATGAAGAACTTTGTAAATCAAGGGGTTTTCATTTTTATTCTTAATCTGTGGCATTGAGGCCTGGCAGCTGTAATCACACACTTGAACACAGTCACCACGTTAACAATAGGCCAGCTCCCTAGACTCACTCTTTTCTCAAAAGAGATGAAAATAGGGGTCGGAGCAGTGGCACGGCGGTAGGGCATTTGCCTTGAATGTGGCTGATCTAGGACGGACCACGGTTTGACCATCCTGTGTCCCATATGGTCCCCCAAGACAGGAGCAATTACTGAGCGCAGAGCCAGGAGTAACCCCTGAGCGTCACTGGGTGTGGCCCAAAAACAAAGAGATGAAAATCATGGGGGGACACTGTCCACATGGCTGAAAGCTGGCTCTCTTGGGAAGAGAGGACAGGGTAAGCTCCTGACCTTTCAGAGCCATATCTGCTACATCCACCACCCATGGATCTGTCTCACCACACCTTTATGATTCTCTGAAGAGACACCAATCTGACCAAACTTCAGGAATGCTAGTATTTGGGCTGATACTCACAGGACCTTTATGAAGTGAGTGCAGGAAACCCCCTTTCCAGACACCTGACCCCACAAAATCTGTATTATTATTAATAGTGCTTTGAATTTCTGGACAACTTCATTTGTCTGATGTTATCATCCCCATAAGAACACAGCAATTTAGATACCAATGTATAGCTGAGGTCACTAATGTTCAGAAGAAATTACAGAATGGTCAGCTAGCAACAAAAGCTTATTAAACCTTCTGCCAATGTCTTAATGATCTCAGTGGAGATGCAATAGTTTTCAAAAATTTGCTTGTCAGTGGACTTTTATTTTTCTTCTCTCCCTTTTTCTTTTTTCTTTTTTTCTTTCTATTATTTTTAAAATATCTGCACTCACATACCTGAAAAGAAATACATGTATTATGGTCAACTATATAATTCATGTTCTTCTTTTTTTTTTTTTATTTATTTATTTTTTTTTTTTGGTTTTTTTTTTGGGGTCACACCCGGTAACGCTCAGGGGTTACTCCTGGCTATGCGCTCAGAAGTCGCTCCTGGCTTGGGGGACCATATGGGACGCCGGGGGATCGAACCGCGGTCCGTCTCCTAGGCTAGCGCAGGTAAGGCAGGCACCTTACCTCCAGCGCCACCGCCCGGCCCCGATAATTCATGTTCTTTAAATAAAGTAAATTTAATTTTTTTTTTTTTGTAGTTACACCTGGCAGTGCTCAGGGGTTACTCCTGGCTTTATGCTCAGAAATAGCTCCTGGCTCGGGGGACCATATGAGATGACAGGGATTGAACCCACATCAGTCCTGGGTCAGCTGCATGCAAGGCAAATTCCCTACCATCGTGCTACCACTCTGGCCCCCAAAATAAGTTTAAAAATCTGTGGCATTCTTATACACAATAAAAAAATAAATTTAATAGACTATTTCTCTAAAAACAATGCCAAAAACTCATCAAATATATAAAAATCAATTTATCAAGGGAGGTGAAAGAAGAAGACACCAACTAATGTAAACACATTTCATCCTCTTGGATTGGAAGAATCAACTTTGTCAAAATGCCTGTCCTACACAAAGTATGATACAGATTCAATTCAATACACATTAAAGGGCCAATGATATTTGTAAAGACAAGGAAAAAACCTCTATTAAAAGTTATATTAAACCATAAAATACCTCTAAATAGACAAAGTAATTCTTTTTTTTTTTTTTTTTTTTTTTTGGTTTTTGGGCCACACCCGGTAACGCTCAGGGGTTACTCCTGGCTATGTGCTCAGAAGTTGCTCCTGGCTTGGGGGACCATATGGGACACCGGGGGATCGAACCGCAGTCCGTCCAAGGCTAGCGCAGGCAAGGCAGGCACCTTACCTTTAGCACCACCGCCTGGCCCCAACAAAGCAATTCTAAGATTAAAAAAATTAGTATCAGGGAGGAGCCACCGAACTCTGCTGGATCTCAGATGCCAGCACCCTTCTGCCTCTCTACTCTGCTGTCCTGCATTTTCGGCCTGATTTCACCCTTGGTGCGGCTCATCAGCCAGCCTGCTTTCCTGTGAGCTTCCCGGGGAGTCTGCCTTCCCGTGAGCCTTCCGTGGAGGTGAGCCGACACGCCCAGAAAGGGAGGAGCCACCGAACTCTGCTGGATCTCAGATGCCAGCACCCTTCCGCCTCTCTACTCTGCTGTCCTGCATTTTCGGCCTGATTTCACCCTTGGTGCGGCTCATCAGCCAGCCTGCTTTCCTGTGAGCTTCCCGGGGAGTCTGCCTTCCCGTGAGCCTTCCGTGGAGGTGAGTCGACACGCCCAGAAAGGGAGGAGCCACTGAACTTCGCTGGATCTCAGATGCCAGCACCCTTCTGCCTCTCTACTCTGCTGTCCTGCATTTTCGGCCTGATTTCACCCTTGGTGCGGCTCATCAGCCAGCCTGCCTTCCTGTGAACTTTCCGGGGAGTCTGCCTTCCAGTGAGCCTTCCGTGGAGGTGAGTCGACATGCCCAGAAAGGGAGGAGCCACTGAACTTCGCTGGATCTCAGATGCCAGCACCCTTCTGCCTCTCTACTCTGCTGTCCTGCATTTTTGGCCTGATTTCATCCTGGGTGCAGCCCATCTGCCAGCCTGCCTTCCTGTGAGCCTTCCGTGGAGGTGAGTCGACACGCCCAGAAAGGGAGAAGCCAAAGGAGCACGGTTGCTCCGCTCCCCTTCGCGACGGTGCACAGCATTTAGCCAATGAATACAATCACAACACGTAGAAAAACACGCAGTACTAGTGTGACAATGGGGAAACAACATGGGCCAGTGCCAGACACAGAGAATGAAGATGGCAACTCTGATGACTTGAACATGATCAACCACCTAGTCAGTCTCTCAGATAAGGAGTTTAGAGTTGCAATATGGAACATGTTCAAAGAACTCAAACAAAGTATAGAAGAGAAAACTAAAAAGAATCAGGAGAATATGAAGATAGAAATGAGAAAACTCCAAACGGAAATTTCAGATCAAATAACAGGTCTGAGAAACTCAGTAGATGAATTGAAGAAAAACATGTTTGAGATTTCCCACAGGTTAACAGCAGCTGAGGATAGAATCAGTACACTGGAAGATGAGATACATAACAATTACATACAGCAGAAGAAATTGGAAAAAAGCCTCAAAGCAAATGATCAAACAATGGAAAAATTACTCAAAGAATGGGAACAGATGAAAATAGAAGTCTATGATAAGCTCAACAGAAACAACCTAAGAATCATTGGAGTCCCAGAGACTCAGGAAGAAAATCTCCGGGAAGAATCAACAGTCAAGAACATCATTAAAGAGAAACTACCAGAGATAATGAATACATGTGATCAAATCCTGCATGCCCGAAGAGTGCCAACTAAAAGAGACCCCAGAAAAAACACCCCAAGACACATTCTAGTCACAATGACGAATCCCATAGATAGAGACAGAATTCTGAAAGCAGCAAGATCAAAAAGAGAAATTACATTTAAGGGAACATCCTTGAGATTTACTGCAGACCTGTCACCAGAAACACTCAAGGCCAGAAGGCAGTGGTGGGACATAGTGACAAAACTCAATGAAATAAATGCTTCGCCTAGAATACTGTACCCAGCAAAACTCACTTTTAGGTTTGAAGGAACAATACATAGTTTCACAGACAAACAACAGCTCAAAAACTTCACAGACTCAAAACCATTCTTAAAAGAAAAACTGAACGGCATACTTTAAGACAAGGCTTACCAACAAACACACCAAACTTTAATATAAAGATGGCAGTAACTCCCAGGACAATTCTTTCTCTCAATGTCAATGGACTAAATGCACCAGTTAAGAGACACAGAGTGGCCAAATGGATTAAAAAACTCAATCCAACCTTCTGCTGCCTACAAGAAACGCACCTGAATAGTCAGAACAAACATAGACTCAAAATAAAAGGCTGGAGGAAAATCATCCAAGCAAACAACACCCAAAAAAAAGCAGGAGTGGCCATATTAATATCAGATGATGCAAACTTTATACTTAGGAAAGTAGTAAGGGACAAAGATGGACATTTTGTATTAATCAAGGGATATGTACAGCAGGAAGAAATCACCCTCCTAAACATATATGCACCGAATGAGGGGCCAGCAAAATATTTAATACAACTGTTGACAGATCTGAAAAATAATATCAATAACAACACAATAATTGTGGGAGACCTCAACACGGCATTGTCAACACTAGACAGGTCAACCAGACTGAAACCCAACAAGAATATACTAGACCTGAGGAGAGAAATGGAAGTAAGAGGCCTAGTAGATATATACAGGACACTCCACCCCCAGAAGCCTGGATACACATTTTTCTCTAATGTACATGGGACATTCTCTAGGATAGACTACATGTTAGCACACAAAACATATCTCCATAATATCAAGAGGATAGAAATTTTGCAGGCTGCCTTTGCTGACCACAAAGCCCTGAAATTATATATAAACTACAAAGGGACACAGAAAAAAAATTTTAACACCTGGAGGTTAAATAGCCTCATACTGAATAATCAGTGGGTCCGAGATGAAATCAAAGAGGAAATCAAAACCTTCCTGAAAACAAATGACAATGGAGACACAATTTATCAGAACCTATGGGACACAGCAAAAGCAGTACTGAGAGGAAAATTTATAGCTTTGCAAGCACACATCAGGAAAGAAGAAGGGGCATACCTGAATAGCTTAATGACGCAGCTCATAGAATTAGAAAGTGCTCAACAAAAGGATCCAAAAATAGGGAGGCAGAAGGAAATAACAAAGCTGAGAGCAGAAATCAATGAAGTGGAAACTAGAAAAACCATCCAAAAGATCAACGAAAGCAGAAGTTGGTTCTTTGAAAAATAAACAAGATTGATAGACCACTGGCAAAACTAACAAAGAAAGAAAGAGAGAGAAACTTGATAACTCGTATTAGGAATGAAAAAGGAGAGATCACTACTGATATGGTAGAGATTCAAAGGGTAATCAGAAACTACTTTGAGAAACTCTATGCCACTAAAAATGAAAACCTGGAAGAAATGGATAAATTTTTGGAATCTTATAATCTTCCACGATTGAATGAAGAGGATGTAGCATATCTAAACACACCCATTACTATTGAGGAAATTAAGAAAGTAATCAAATGTCTGCCCAAAAACAAAAGCCCAGGCCCAGATGGATTTACTAATGAATTCTTTCAAACATTTCAAGAGGAACTACTACCAATCCTGGCAAGACTCTTTCATGAAATTGAAAAAACAGGAAAACTTCCAAATAGCTTTTATGAAGCCAACATTACCTTGATACCTAAACCAGACAGAGATGCTACGAAAAAAGAAAATTACAGACCAATATCGCTGATGAATGCAGATGCAAAGATCTTCAACAAAATCCTGGCAAATAGGATTCAATGCCTCATTAAGAAGATCATCCACTACGATCAAGTAGGTTTCATTCCAGGAATGCAAGGATGGTTTAACATCCGTAAATCTATCAACATAATACACAACATCAACAGCAAGAAAAATAAAAATCACATGATCATATCAATCGACACAGAGAAAGCATTTGACAAGGTCCAACACCCATTCTTGATCAAAACTCTCAGCAAGATGGGAATGGAGGGAACCTTTCTCAATATAGTTAAGGCCATCTACCACAAGCCAGAGGCAAATATTGTCCTCAATGGAGAAAAACTGAAAGCCTTTCCTCTAAATTCTGGCACAAGACAAGGCTGTCCTCTCTCACCACTTCTATTCAACATAGCACTTGAAGTACTTGCTATAGCGATTAGGCAAGAAAAGGATATCAAGGGAATCCAGATAGGAAAGGATGAAGTCAAGCTCTCACTGTTTGCAGATGACATGATACTCTACTTAGAAAACCCCAAAGACTCTATCAAAAAGCTTCTAGAAACAATAGACTCATATAGCAAGGTGGCAGGCTACAAAATTAACACACAAAAATCAATGGCCTTCCTATACACCAATACTAATAAGGAAGAAATGGACATTAAGAAAACAACTCCATTCACTATAGTGTCACACAAACTCAAATATCTTGGAATCAACTTGACTAAAAATGTGAAGGACCTATACAAGGAAAACTATAAAACTCTGCTCCAAGAAATAAGAGAGGACACGCGGAAATGGAAGCATATACCCTGCTCATGGATTGGCAGGATTAACATCATTAAAATGGCAATACTCCCCAAAGCACTGTACAGATTTAATGCGATCCCCCTAAAGATACCCATGACATTCTTCAAAGAAGTGGACCAGGCACTTTTGAAATTTATTTGGAACAATAAACACCCTCGAATAGCTAAAGCAATCATTGGGAAAAAGAATATGGGAGGAATTACTTTCCCCAACTTTAAACTTTACTACAAAGCAATAGTTATCAAAACAGCATGGTATTGGAATAAAGACAGGCCCTCAGATCAGTGGAATAAGCTTGAATACTCAGAGAATGTTCCCCAGACATACAATCATCTAATTTTTGATAAAGGAGCAAAAAATCCTAAATGGAACAAAGAAAGCCTCTTCAACAAGTGGTGTTGGCAAAACTGGGTAGCCACTTGCAAAAAATTGAACTTAGACCCCCAGCTAACATCATGTACGAAGGTAAAATCCAAATGGATTAAAGACCTCGATATCAGCCCCAAAACCATAAGATATATAGAACAATACGTAGGTAAAACACTCCAGGACATTGAGGCTAAAGGCATCTTCAAGGAAGAAACTGCACTCTCCAAGCAAGTGAAAGCAGAAATTAACAGATGGGAATATATTAAGCTGAGAAGCTTCTGCACCTCAAAGGAAATAGTGCCCAAGATACAAGAGCCACCCACTGAGTGGGAGAAACTATTCACCCAATACCCATCAGATAAGGGGCTAATCTCCAAAATATACAAGGCACTGACAGAACTTTACAAGAAAAAAACATCTAACCCCATCAAAAAATGGGGAGAAGAAATGAACAGACACTTTGACAAAGAAGAAATACAGATGGCCAAAAGACACATGAAAAAGTGCTCCACATCACTAATCATCAGGGAGATGCAAATCAAAACAACGATGAGATACCACTTCACACCACAAAGAATGGCACACATCACAAAGAATGAGAATAAACAGTGTTGGCGGGGATGTGGGGAGAAAGGAACTCTTATCCACTGCTGGTGGGAATGCCGTCTAGTTCAACCTTTATGGAAAGCGATATGGAGATTCCTCCAAAAACTGGAAATCGAGCTCCCATACGATCCAGCTATACCACTCCTAGGAATATACCCTAGGAACACAAAAATACAATACAAAAACCCCTTCCTTACACCTATATTCATTGCAGCACTATTTACCATAGCAAGACTCTGGAAACAACCAAGATGCCCTTCAACAGACGAATGGCTAAAGAAACTGTGGTACATATACACAATGGAATATTATGCAGCTGTCAGGAGAGATGAAGTCATGAAATTTTCCTATACATGGATGTACACGGAATCTATTATGCTGAGTGAAATAAGTCAGAGAGAGAGAGAAAAAACGCAGAATGGTCTCACACATTTATGGGTTTTAAGAAAAATGAAAGACATTCTTGCAATAATAACTTTCAGACACAAAAGAGAAAAGAGCTGGAAGTTCCAGCTCACCTCAGGAAGCTCATCACAAAGAGTGATGAGTTTAGTTGGATAAATAACTACATTTTGAACTGTCCTAATAATGAGAATGTATGAGGGAAATTGAGAACCTGTTTAGAGTACAGGCGGGGGTCAGGTGGGGAGGAGGGAGACTTGGGACATTGGTGATGGGAATGTTGCACTGGTGATGGGTGGTGTAAAAAAAAAAATTTAATTGATTCTGATTAAAAAAAAATTAGTATGATAGGGATGGAGAGATAGTAAAAAGAATGGGGTGCTTGCCTTGCATAGGTTCAAGCCCCAGACCCAATATGGTCCACCAAGTCTACCAGGAGTGATCCCTGAATGAATAGCCAGCAGAAAGTCCTGAGGATTGTCAGTTGTGACCCTAAAACAAGAGAAAGAGAGAGAGAGAGAGAGAAGAGAGGCACTGCATTTCTCAAGTTTGAACTATACTACCATGCTATACATAAAAAAATGCGTAATAAAGTAGAATAAGGACCAATGAAACAAAATTGAGAGTACAGAATAATCCCAAAATATATGGACAGCTAATCTACAAAAGAGGAGTTAAGTATATGAAGTGAGTCTAAATAACATCTTCAACAGTGTTGGAAATCTGTATACTTACATGTCAAAAAATGAAAATAGAACCATACTTCACATAATTCACAAAAGAAAATACAAAGATTATTATTAACCTGAATTAAAGAGCAAGATATACCAAAATCCATTAAATAAATTGAACAAAACAGTAGTAAAACTCACTTGTTCTGCTACAAATTGGTTGCAGAAAGGATGGTTTAACATCCGTAAATCTATCAATGTCATATACAACATCAACAACAAGAAAAATAAAAATCACATAATCATATCAATAGACACAGAGAAAGCATTTGATAAGGTCCAACACCCATTCTTGATCAAAACTCTCAGCAAGATGGGAAGGAAAGGAACCTTTATCAATCTAGTTGAAGCCATCTACCACAAGCCAATGGCAAATATTATTCTCAGTGGAGAAAAACTAAAAGCCTTTCCTCTAAATTCTGGTACAAGACAAGACTGTCCGCTCTCACCACTTCTCTTCAACATAGTACTGGAAGTGCTTGCTATACCAATCAGGCAAGAAAAAGATATTAAGGGAATCCAGATAGGAAAGGAAGAAGTCAAGCTCTCACTGTCTGCAGATGACATGATACTCTACTTAGAAAACCCTAAAGACGGGCCCGGAGAGATAGCACAACAGCGTTTGCCTTGCAAGCAGCTGATCCAGGACCAAAGGTGGTTGGTTCGAATCCAGGTGTCCCATATGGTCCCCGTGCCTGCCAGGAGCTATTTCTGAGCAGACAGCCAGAAGTAACCCCAGAGCACTGGCGGGTGTGGCCCAAAAAAACAAAACAAAAAAAAAAGAAAACCCTAAAAACTCTACCAAAAAGCTTCTAGAAACAATAGACTCATATAGCAAGGTGGCAGGCTACAAAATTAACAAACAGAAATCAATGGCCTTTTTATATACCAATAATGATAGGGAAGAGATGGATGTTAAGAAGGCAATCCCATTCACATTAGTGCCACACAAACTCAAATACCTTGAAGTCAACATGACCAAAGATGAGAAGGACCTATAAAAAGAAAACTATAAAGCCCTGCTCCAAGAAATAAGAGAGAACACACAGAAATGGAAACACATACCCTGCTCATGGATTGGCAGGATTAACATCATTAAAATGGCAATACTTCCCAAAGCATTAAACAGATTTAATGTGATCTCTCTAAAGATACCCATGACATTCTTCAAAGAAGTTGATCAAACACTTATGAAGTTCATCTGGAACAATAAATACCCTCGAATAGCTAAAGCACTCCTAGGGAAAAGGAAAATGGGAGGCATTACTTTCCCCAACTTTAAACTGTACTACAAAGCAATAGTTATCAAAACAGCATGGTATTGGAATAAAGACAGACCCTCAGATCAGTGGAATAGGCTTGAATACTCAGAAAATGTTCCTCAGACATACAATCACCTAATTTTCGACAAAGGAGCAAGAAATCCTAAGAGGAGCAGGGAAAACCTCTTCAACAAGTGGTGCTGGCAGAACTGGTTAGCCACTTGAAAAAAAAAAAAGCGAACATAGACCCCAGTTAATATCATGTACAAAGGTAAAATCCAAATGGATTAAAGACCTTGATATCAGACCTGATACCATAAGGTATACAAAAAAACATGTAGGTAAAACATTCCATGATATTGAGACTAAAGGCATCTTCAAGGAGGAAACTGCACTTTCCAAACAAGTGAAAGCAGAGGTAAACAGATGGGAATACATTAAGCTGAGAAGCTTCTGCACCTCAAAAGTAATAGTGCCCAGGATACAAGAGCCACCCACCGTGTGGGAGAAACTATTCACCTAATACCGATCAGATAAAGGGCTAATATCCAAAATATACAGGGCACTGACATAACTTTACAAGAAAAAAAAATCTAATCCCATCAAAAAATGGGGAGAAGAAATGAACTCTTTGATAAAAAAAGAAATACAAATTGTCAAAAGGCACATAAAAAATGCTCCTCATCATTAATCATCAGGGAGATGCAAATCAAAACAACGATGAGATACCATCTCATACCACAAAGACTGGCATACATCACAAAGAACAATCAGTGCTGGCGGAGTGGTGGAGAGAAAGGAACTCTTATCCACTGCTGGTGGAAATGCCGTCTAGTCCAACCTCTATGGAAGGCAATATGGAGATTCCTCCAAGAACTGGAAATTGAGCTCCCATTCAACCCAGCTATTCCACTCCTAGGGATATACCCTAGGAACACAGGAATACAGTACAAAAATCCCTTCCTCACACCTATATTTATTGCAGCACTATTCACAATAGCCAGGCTCTGAAAACAACCAAGATGCCCTTCAACAGACAAATGGCTAAAGAAACTGTGGTACATATACACAATGGAATATTATGCAGCTGTCAGGAGAGATGAAGTCATGAAATTTTCCTATACATGGATGTACATGGAATCTATCATGCTGAGTGAAATAAGTCAGAGGGAGAGAGAGACACACAGAATAGTCTCATTCATCTACGGGTTTTAAGAAAAATAAACATCATTTTTGCAACAATCCTCAGAGACAATGAGAGGAGGGCTGGAACTTCCAGTTCACTTCATGAAGCTCACCACAAAGAATGGTGAGTGCAGTTATAGAAATAACTACACTAAGAACTACCATAATCATGTGAATGAATGAGGAAACTGGAAAGCCTGTCTAGAGTACAGGTGGGGGTAGGGTGGGGTGGGGAGGAGGGAGATTTGGGACATTGGTGGTGGGAATGTTGCACTAGTGAAGGGGGTGTCCTTTACATGACTGAAACTTAATCACAATCATATTTGTAATCAAGATGTTTAAATAAAGAAAAAAATAAAAAAAAGAATTATAATCTCAGTTTGGAAGACCAGTTACTATGCAGAGCAAGTGAGTTAAAAATTTTTAAATAAAGTGATATCAGTGTTCAAAAAAATAAAAAAGAAATTGGTTGTAGAGAAATCTTTCAAAGTAGTAAAGACAACAAAAATAAACAAATCAGACTATATTAAATTTAAAAAGCTTCTGCACAGCAAAAAAAACTAAGCTCTTAATAAAGATATCCTACTAAATGGGAGAAAATATTTGCACACAATACATCAGATAAAAAACAGATATATAAAAAAATCTATATAAAGCACTCACAAAACATTTTGCACAGGGCCAACCTGAGACAGACCTGGGTTCAATTCCCAAAATCCCGAGCCAGGAGTGATTTCTGAGCACAGAGCCAGGAGTAATCCCTAAATGTCACCAGGTATGGTCCCAAAACAAACAAACAAAAAACCCACACTTAAAAAAAAATTCCAACAATTCATTCATAAATAGGGCAAATAGATGAATAGATATTTTTCTCAACAAGACATATAGATAGAAAAAAGTGTTTATTGTCACTATGATTAGGAAAATGCTAATCAAAACCTGAAAAAACTATCTCATGCTAGTGTAATAAAGAAATATCAAGAAGTTGGGGCTGGAGAGATAGCACAGTGGTAGGGTGTTTGCCTTGCATGCAGCTGATTCAAACAGATGGTGGTTCGAATTCCAGTATCCCATATGGTTCCCCGTGCCTGCTAGGAGTGAATTCTGAGTGCAAAGCCAGGAGTAACCTGAGTGCAGCTGGGTGTGACTCAAAAACAAAAAAAAGAAAAAATCAAGAAGTCTGGAAATAGCCTTTTTTGGAGGAATTATGTTGAGGAAGGAAGACTCTTCCACTGTTGATGGAAACATTGTGGGTTTAGCCTTTATGAAAATCAATATGGCGATCTCTCCAGAAAACAGAAATAGAACTCCCACAGGACTCACTGAATTACTTTATCAGAACTTGTTCATATCTCATTTTATTTTCCTAGCTCTAATAGTTATTTTGCCTTCTGTGGAATAGGCTCATATTTCTGATCTCTAATAAAAATTATATTGTATCAAGAATAAATAAATTAATTTTAATTAAGCTATAAAACTAATCTTCTATTACTGATATATTCAATTTCTATCAAAAATACTTTTAATATTTCCCCTCAGTAAAATCTGCAAGAAGTTCCATATTTAAACCTTATCTTCTCTTCTAAATTAAAATGAAAAACAAACCTTTACACACTTTTCCTGAATACTACTAGTTATCTGAGAAGCAAAGCTAAGTTGTGATTTTTCATTATCCATTCCAGATTCTTCAGTTTTTGGTCTACTAAGATGATGATCTGAAATCCAGTCCATGAAGACAGTTAGGAGTTCATAAACTTGAGCATTAAGTGGCACCTACATATAAAAAAATAGTTGGTCAGGCAATTCTTTCAGTTTATGACCTTATAAAATATCAAGGCAAGCTTTATATTTGGTGAGCAACTATAATTTACCCAAATTCACTTTACTAAAATATGCACTAAATGACAATTACAATTCTTCAAATGATAAAAATTCCAAACTAAGCATCTTCAGTGATGGTTAAAGTATTTGCTTAATTAGAAAAGAGAAGATAATCTATTATAAGGAAATTGAATGAATTTCTCAAAAGAGAATTTTCATTGAAATTATTTCAATCTGTTAACACAGAAACTAAACTTCCATTAACACACGACTATGAGAGCTAGTATAGCTGGAAATGCATTTTCTTTGCATATGACTGAACCTAGGTCTGAATCCTCAGCACTATCCATGAGCCCTAAGCACCAAGTGCAGCCCAAACAAACAAAACTAAAACAGAGTATAAAAAATAATAATTGAAAAATATTAAAAACTTATTTCTAAAGCTAATCAATTTCCACAGAATGAATGTTTCTTCTTCTTCCTAATATGGCTTCTGTCTTTGTTCTTGCATTATTATTAGTTTCTATATATAAGACATACATATAGATAATATATATTCCCTTAGAAATCATGTTCTCTGAGCCTACTAACATAAAAAGAAAAGATTTAGAATGTAATATTGCTAAAAAATATGCAAATTAAAACCTATTTCAAGTATCATTTTTTTCACTCTATAAGACACACCTGACCATAATATGCACAGATTTTTTTTAATTTTAATTTTCTTTTATTTTTAATTATGAGAACAAGGATGCAAAGAAAGAGGACAAGGTAAAGTTACAGTGGAAGGACAATACATAACATAATTCTCAGAAGTCCCCTTGCTGATATCCCAACTTTGAAATTTCATCCAAAGAACATTAAGATTGTAACACACTATAATATTTCTTAATAGCACACAAGGCAATCTAAAGCCATAAAACTTACATAACTCCTTAAACATTACAGGCATAGCATTTTTTTTACATTTCCATATTCATGCATATTAGCTTAAGTTACCCTCAAATCTTAACTGGGTTCTTTTTAAGGATTAGAGTCAAAGGAGCACAGCAAAAATGGTGTTAGAGTGGCAATTGTTGTTTGCATAGGCCCACCAAAATATGAGGGACATGGAGAGAAATAACCTTGGCCTAAATACAAAAAGACCCAACCCCTGAAGGTTCCTGGCACAAGACCAACTCTAGGCTCCAGGCAAGCTAGATCGTCCAATCCAAGACATTGTCTGTAGTGCCAACACACTTATATTTTTCACACAGTCTCTGTTGTTGGTATCAAGCTTCTGTATTAACGATCCTGGTATCTGTATATCCAACATCAATCCAAGACATTGTCTGTAGTGCCAACACACTTATATTTTTCACACAGTCTCTGTTGTTGGTATCAAGCTTCTGTATTAAAGATCCTGGTATCTGTATATCCAACATTGAAGTCAGGATGTGGAGCGTCCTCTGGTTTCACCTCACAATCAAAGGGCAATGCAGGGAGCCCTGTCCTATAAGCAAGTCGTTGTTGTTGCTAAGTCTTCTCAGTGTTAATGGAAGTCTCTTTTGAGCAGGACAATGTCTGAGCAGTGTAGAGTCTTCCTTGGTAGAGGATTGCTTCCAGGTGATGCTATAGACCAGCCTGGATGTTTTGTGGATGGCTTCCCTGGTTCAGGGAAATGCCCTTTCTTCTGAGGTCTGTGCCAGGTCGTTATGTCAATGTTCAGGGTGTAAGGTCCCTTTGCACTATAAGATTTGTCTGTACCAATCTCTGTTAGATAGGATCTTATTTATATGTATACTATTTTCCCATTTTAATGTGCCTATGCAAAAAAGGAGCAATGCCACGTGGTGTTCTTGGCACATATGAGGGTGATAAGAACAATTATGGTTCAATCATAAGCATTAATCTGGGGGACTCTTTCTCTAAGATTCCTTGTTAAACAGCTCAAAAAGAGAAGATGAAAAGTGGTTAGAATCGTCACTATATAAGACAACATTTAGTAAGAATTATAGCTGTCAGAGAAAAAACATAAAATATTCTAAAGAAATACGTGTCCATTTTATGTATCTTGAAACAGTTTGGGGTTGTTACACACAATACACGGCTTTGGTCTGTGATAAGGCTTGTACACTACTGATTAAAAAGAGTAATGTAGATTAGAGATGTTTGGGGGGGATAGAGAGTAAAGGAATAAAAAAGAGCTTTGTAGGGATGTGGGAAAGGGCACAATACAAAATAAAGATTCTGGATACGTAAAACGTAACATAACAGTAAGGAATACTCTTAATATATGAAGTACGCGAGGGGGCGCGAGCCCCCGCGCGGTTCTGTAGTTTTTGGATGCATAGGGAGGGATTTCTCCCCCCTCCCCCCAGGGCCCGATTAACCAGGCGTGGCCCTGAAGACCCACCAGGTTTGGGGGGATCTTGGTCCCCTGGACTAGGAGTTCAGCCCAGGGGGCCTGTGGCTAGCTGTCCTGCCCAGAGCCCCCAACATACTAGTCAAAGACCCAGAAATCCTGGCATGCGAGTGCTCTGAGCCCAGCCCTGCCCCTGTAGTTTCTGGATGCATAGGGAGGGATTTCTCCCCCCTCCCCCCAGGGCCCGATTAACCAGGCGTGGCCCTGAGGACCCACCAGGTTTGGGGGGATCTTGGTCCCCTGGACTAGGAGTTCAGCCCAGGGGTCCTGTGGCTAGCTGTCCCGCCCAGAGCCCCCAACATACCAGTCAAAGACTAAGAGGTATTATTATAGAGGTATAAAACATATAAAGAAAATATAGGCTTCCTCATTAAATCTTTTGAGATATTCTTGTGGGGGATGAAATCCAGGGCACATTTTCATTACATACCATGGTCTGTGTGGCAGATCAGGGATAGTCCTATTTAAAGAGGAAGAAAAAGGGGCAGGAGAGATAGTACAGTGGTAGGGCATTTGCCTTGCAAGCAGCCGACCCAGGACAGATGGTGACTCGAATCCTGGGATCCCATATGGTCCCCTGTGCCTGTCAGGAGTGATTTTCTGAGTTCAGCCAGAAGTAACCCCTGAACACTGCTGGGTGTGGCCCAAAAAACAATAAATAAAAAAAAAAAAAGGAAGAGTGTCCAAATCAGTGGAAAAGGCGAATCACAGGTAGATTTTATGTTGGTCTGGCCACAATTGATGTTGTTCTACTCCAACTGGATAGAGAAGCTGAAAAAATAGCCTAGTACAATTATGTGGCTGTAGTCATTGTTTCAATGACCTCCACCTTCTGCTGACAAAACTCCTTAAAAACCTACCCACATTCAGGGAAGTGCTCTAAGAACCTGCTCTCACACTGTAGATAACAGGAGGTGATCAAACAAATAGACTATCAGTCAGGTGCTGTGGTCACTGCAAGAAGTCCGCTACTGGAATATTTCTCTATATGACTGATTAGGACCTAAATATGTTAAAAAAAAAAACAAAACACCTAAATTGTGAACTGTGAAGCAAACTATAGCATCTGAGAATTGTGTAATTTATACCTCAGAGTAAAAAAAATTATTAGATTCAAAATTATGGGCTCCAAGCAATAGTAAAGCAGGTAGAAAACTTTCCTTGCACTTTCCTTGCTTACTTGGGTTCATTCCTCAGCATTCTATATGGTATCCTGAGACTGCCAAGAGCAATTACTGTGTGCCAGGAGTAACCCCTAAGCATAGCCAGGTATGACCCAAAAAATAACAGAAAAAAAGGAAAAGAAATTGGGGCTAGCAAGACTGTAGAGCAGACAGGGAGCCTGCTTTACATACAGCAGACCTGGGTTCAATCCCCAGCACTCCATATGGTCACCCAAGACCACCAGGAGTAATTCCTGAGTGCAGAGCATCAATAGATGTGGCCCTCAAACCAAAATTAATTAAAAATAGTAAATAAGGGGCCGGGCGGTGGCGCTAAAGGTAAGGTGCCTGCCTTACCTGCGCTAGCCTAGGACGGACCGCGGTTCGATCCCCCGGCGTCCCGTATGGTCCCCCAAGCCAGGAGCAACTTCTGAGCGCATAGCCAGGAGTAACCCCTGAGTGTCACCGGGTGTGGCCCAAAAACCAAAAAAAAAAAAAAAAAAAAAAAAATAGTAAATAAAACCAATTCAGGGACAGATTATAGCCTTGAGAAAAGAGTATTAAATAAACTCAAAACATAGTAAAGAATAAAGCTAGTATTAATAACTAAATGCCTTATCATCTGTCAGTATAGTACTTAAAATACTGTTTTTACAAATAAAAGTTATTTTAAATATTTTGGGGGGTTTGTTTGTTTTAGGCCACACCCAGTAATACTCAGGGGTTCCTCCTGGTTATGCACTCAGAAATCGCTCCTGGCTTGGGGGACCTTATAGGACGCCAAGGGATCGAACCACAGTCCATCCTAGGCTAGTGCACACAAGGCAGATGCCTCACGCCCTGTGCCACCACTCCAGCCCCTATTTTAAATATTTTAAAGAATATTTAAGTACATGTAAAGGAATTACAGTAAATGTTTTCATAGCAAAAAATGTATTGCTGGGAGTGATCCCTGTGTCCACTGACACCACTTGGGAATCCCCACCCCCATCCAAAACTAAAGAATATTGGTAAGAGAAAAAAAAAATTTTTTTTTTTTTGGTTTTTGTTGTTTTTGGGCCACACCCATTTGACGCTCAGGAGTTACTCCTGGCTATGTGCTCAGAAATCGCCCCTGGCTTGGGGGGACCATATGGGACGCCGGGGGATCGCTTGCAAGGCAGGCACCTTACCTCCAGCGCCACCTACCCGGCCCCGAGAAAAAAATTTTTTAAAGATTTAAGAACAAGGAGCCGGAGAGGTAGCACAGTGTCAAGGCGTTTGCCTTAGATGCAGAAGGACGGTGGTTCCAGGCATCCCATATGGTGATGCAAAAACAAACAAACAAAAAAAGATTTAAGAACAAAGACAACAAAATTGACTCTGCTGGGCCTGTAAGCTCGGCAGACATTTTCAGGCTGCTCCCCCCCCCCCCCTTGCTTCAACCTGGGAACTTGGATCTTCTCTGGCATTAATCCCCTGAGGGTGTGCCTCAGCTGAGGTGTGTCTTTCCAGGCCAGAGTTGCAGATAATGTGGACTCTGCTGGGCCCTTAAATTCAGCAGACATTTTGAGGTTTCCCCTGGCTTCCTTCAACCTAGAAACTTTTATCTTCTCTGGTATTAATCCCCTGAAGGCGTGTCTTGGCTGAGGTGTGTCTTTCCAGGCCAGAGTTGCACATAAAGTTGACTCTGCTGAGTCCTTAAGCTCAGCACACATTTTGAGGCTTCTCCCAGCTTGCTTCAACCTGGGAACTTTGATCTTCTCTGGCAATGATCTCCTGACCCCTTACCTCTGCTGAGGTGAGTCTTTTCAGGCCAGAGTTGCAGATACAGCTGACTTTGCTGGGCCCCTTAGGCTAGGCAGACATTTTGAGGCTTCCCCCAGCTTGCTTAAACCTGGGAACTTTGATCTTCTCTGGCGTTAATCCCCTGAGGGCGTGCCTCCACTGCAGTGTGTCTGTCCTGGCCAGAGTTGCAGATAAAGCTGACTCTGCTGGGCCCCTTAAGCCCACCTCTTAAGGGGTCAAAGCAGAGGAGCGCAGCTACTCTGCTTCACTTAGCAGCCAAGCAATCCTCCTAGCCAATGAATACCACCACAACACGTAGAAAAACCCACAACACAAGCGTGACAATGGGGAAACTACGCAGACCAACATCATGCATAGAGAATGAAGATGGAAACTCTGATGACCCAACAATGGCCAACCACATAAGAAGTCTTTCAGATATGGAGTTTAGAGAAGAAATATGAAGGATACCCACAGAACTCAAAGAAAGTATAGATCAGAACTCTAATAAGAATCAAGAGAATATGAAGATAGAAATCAGAAAACTCCAAACTGAAATATCAGGTCAAATAACAGGTCTGAAAAACTCTGTAGACAAATTGAAGGACAAAATGGATGAGCTTTCCCACAGGTTAACAGCAGCTAAGGATAGAATTAGTGCACTGGAAGATGTGAAGCATAACAACTGCACACAGCAGAAGAGATTGGAAAAAAGCCTTAAATCAAATGATCAGACAATGGAAAAATAACTCAAAGAATCTGAACAGGTGAAAATAGAAGTCTTTGATAAGCTCAACAGAAACAACCTAAGAATCATTGGAGTCCCAGAGACCCAAGAAGAAAATCTCCAGGAAGAATCAACTGTCAAGAACATCATCACAGAGAAACTACCAAAGCTAAAGAAAACATGTGAAAAAATACTGCATTCCTGAAGAGTACCAGATAAAAGAGACCCCAGAAAAACACACCCCAAGACATATCCTAGTCACAATGATGAATTCCACACATAGAGATAGAATCCTGAAAGCAGCAAGATCAAAAAAGGAAATTACATTCAAGGGAGCATCCTTGAAAATTACAACAGACATGTCACCAGAAACACTCAAGGCCAGAAGTCAGTGGTGGGATATAATGATAAAACTCAATGAAATAAATGCTTCAATAAGAATACTGCACCCAGCAAAACTCACTTTCAGGTTCAAAGGAAGTATACATGGCTTCACAGATAAACAACAGCTCAAAAACTTTACAGACTCAAAACCAGCCTTAAAAGAAAAACTGAAAGATCTACTTTAAGACAAGACAGACCAACAAACACACCAAACTTCTACACAAAGATGGCAATAAATCCCATGACAATTATCTCTCTCAATATCAATAGACTAAATGCACCCGTTAAGAGGCACAGAGTGGCAAAATGGATCAAAAAACTGAACCCAACCTTCTGCAGCCTACAAGAAACACACACCTGAATAGTCAGAATAAACAAAGACTCAAAATCAAAGGCTGGAGGAATATCATCCAAGCAAACAACACCCTTAAAAAAGCTGGGGTGGCCATACTAATATCAGATGACACAAACTTTATTCTCAGAAAAGTTGTAAGGGACAAAGATGAACATTATGTACTAATCAAGAGATATGTACAGCAGGAAGAAATCACTCTCCTAAACATATACGCACCTAATGAGGGACCAGCAAAGTATTTAATACAATTGTTGACAAATCTGAAAAAGAATATCAATGATAACACAATAATTGTGGGAGACCTCAACTTGGGCCTGTCAACACTTCATAGGTCAACCAAATTGAAACCCACCAAGAATACACTAGACCTAAAAGAGAAATAGAAGAAAGAGGCCTAGTAGATATATATATAGGACACTCCATCCTCAGAAACCTGGATACACATTCTTTTCCAACGTACATGGGTCATTTTCCAGGATAGACCACACGCTGGTACATAAAACATATCTCCATAAAATAAAAAAGATAGAAATTTTGCAGGCTACCTTTGCTAACCACAAGGCTCTGAAGTTAGATGTCAACTACAAAGGGACACAGAAGAAAAAATTGAACACCTGGAAACTAAACAGTCTACTACTGAACAACCAGTGGGCCCAAGATGAAATCAAAGAGGAAATCAAAAATTTCCTGGAAACAAACGACAATGAAAACACAAACTATAGGGCCCGGAGAGATAGCACAGCGGTGTTTGCCTTGCAAGCAGCCGATCCAGGACCAAAGGTGGTTGGTTCAAATCCCAGTGTCCCATATGGTTCCCCGTGCCTGCCAGAAGCTATTTCTGAGCAGATAGCCAGGAGTAGCCCCTGAGCACCACCGAGTGTGGCCCAAAAAAAAAAAAAAAAAAAAAAAAGAAAAGAAAACACAAACTATCAGAACCTATGGGATACAGCAAAAGCAGTACTGAGAGGAAAATTTATAGCTTTGCAAGCACACATCAAGAAGAAAGAAGGAGCATACATGAATAGCTTAAGGACACAGCTAATAGAATTAGAAAATGATCAACAAAAGGAACCAAAAATAGGGAGACAGAAGGAAATAACAAAGCTGAGAGCAGAAATCAATGAAATGGAAACCCAAAAAATAATGTGAAGATCAACGAAAGCAGAAGTTGGTTCTTTGAAAAAATAAACAAGATTATAGATTGGAAAAACTCACAAAGAAAAAAAAAAGAGATAAACTTGGTAACGCATATTAGAAATGAAAAGGGGGAGATCACTACAGATACTGCAGAGATTCAAAGGGTATTCAGAGACTACTTTGAGAAACTCTATGCCACTAAATATAAGAACCTGGAAGAAATGGATAAATTTCTAAACTCATATAACCTTCCAGGGTTGAATAAATAAGATGTAGCATATCTAAACACCCCCATCACTATTGAGGAAATTAAAACTGTAATAAAAAATTTGCCCGAAAACAAAAGCCCAGGCCCTGATGAATTCACAAATGAATTCTTTCAAACCTTTCAAGAGGAACTACTACCAATCCTGGCTATTTTATGAAATTAAAAAAACAGGAACACTTCCAAATAGCTTTTATGAAGCCAACATCACCTTAATACCAAAACCAGATAGAGATGCTTACAAAAAAGAAAATTACAGACCAATATCCCTGATGAACACAGATGCAAAGATCCTCAACAAAATCCTGGCAAATAGGATCCAATGCCTCATCAAGAAGATCATTCACTAAGATCAAGTAGGTTTCATCCCAGGAATGCAAGGCTGGTTTAACACCCGTAAATCTATCAACATAATACACAACATCAACAACAAGAAAAATAAAAATCACATGGTCATATCAATAGACGCAGAAAAAACATTTGATAAGGTTCAACACCCATTCTTGATCAAAACTCTCAGCAAGACGGGAATAAAAGGAACCTTTCTCAATACATTTAAGGCCATCTAGCACAAGCCAATGGCAAATATTATCCTTAATGGACAAAAACTAAAAGCCTTCCCTCTAAATTCTGGTACAAGACAAGGCTGTCTGATCTCACCACTCCTATTCAACATAGTACTGGAAGTCCTTTCTATAGTGATTAGGCAAGAAAAAGATATCAAAGGAATCCAGATAGAAAAGGAAGAAGTCAAGATCTCACTGTTTGCAGATGACATGACACTCTACTTAGAAAACCCTAAAGACTCTACCAAAAAGCTTCTAAAAACAATAGACTTGTATAACAAGGTGGCAGTCTACAAAATTAACACACAAAAATCAATGGCCTTTTTATACACCAATAATGATAGGGAAGAAATGGACATTAAGAGAACAATCCCATTTACATTAGTGCCACACAAACTCAAATATCTTGGAGTCCACCTGACTAAAGATGTGAAGGATCTATACAAAGAAAACTACAAAACACTGCTCCAAGAAATAAGAGAGGACACGCGGAAATGGAAACACATACCATGCTCATGGATTGGCAGGATCAACATCATTAAAATGGCAATACTTCCAAAAGCATTGTACAGATTTAATGTGATTCCTCTAAAGACACCCATGACATTCTTCAAAGAAGTGGATCAAACACTTCTAAAATTCATTTGGAACAATAAACGCCCTAGAATAGCTAAAGCAGTCCTTGGGAAAAGGAATATGGGAGGCATTATTTTCCCCAATTTTAAGCTGTATTACAAACTAATAGTTATCAAAAACAGCATGGTATTGGAATAAAGACAGACCCTCAGAGCAGTGGAATAGGCTTGAGTACTCAGAGAATATTTCCCAGATATATAAGCCCCTAGTTTTTGATAAAGGAGCAAGAAATCCTAAATGGAGCAAGAAATCCTAAATGGAGCAAGGAAAGCCTATTCAACAAGTGGTGTTGGCACAATTGGTTAGCCACTTGGAAAAAAGCGAACTCAGACCCCCAGCTAACACCGTGTACAAAGGTAAAATCCAAATCGATTAAAGACCTTGATATCAGATCTGAAACTATAAGGTATATAGAACAACATGTAGGTAAAACACTCTGTGACATTGAGACTAAAGGCATCTTTAAGGAGGAAACAGCACTCTCCAAACAAGTGGAAGAAGAGATAAACAGATGGGACTATATTAAGCTGAGAAGCTTCTGCATCTCAAAGGAGATAGTGCCCAAAATACAAAAGCCACCCACTGAATGGGAAAAATTATTCACCCAATACTCATCAGATAAAAGACTAATATCCAAAATATACAATATACTGACAGAACTATACAAGAAAAAAATATCTAACCCCATCAAAAAATAGGCAGAAGAAATGAACAGACACTTTGTAAAAGAAGAAATGCAAATGGCCAAAAGACACATGAAAAAGATGCTCAACATCACTAATCGTCAGGGAGATGCAAATCAAAACTACTATGAGGTACCACCTCATGCCACTGAGATTGGCACACATCATAAAGAAAGAAAGCAAGCAGTGCTGGTGGGGATGTGGAGAAAAAGGAACTCTTTTTCACTGCTGGTGGGAATGCCGTCTAGTCCAACCTTTATGGAAAGTGATAAGGAGATTCCTCCAGAAACTGGAAATTGAGCTCCCATATGATCCAGCTATACCCTCCTACGATATACCTGAGGAACACAAAAATACAATACAAAAATCCCTTCCTCACACCTATATTCATTGCAACACTATTTACAATAGCCAGATTCTGGAAACAACCAAGATGCCCTTCAACTGATGAGTGGCTAAAGAAACTGTGGTACATATACACAATGGAATACTATACAGTCGTCAGGAGAGATGAAGTCATGAAATTTTCCTATACATGAATGTACATGGAATCTATTATGCTGAGTGAAGTAAGTCAGAGGGAGAGAGAAAGACGCAGAATGGTTTCATTCATCTATGGGTTTTAAGAAAAATGAAAGACATTTTTAGCAGTATCTCAGAGACAAGAGAGATGAGGGCTGGTAGGTGCAGCTCATGACATGAAGCCACCACATAGAGTGATGAGTGAAGTTAGAGAAATAACTACACTGAAAACTATCATAACAGTGTGAATGAATGAGGGAAGTAGAAAGTCTGTCTCGAGTACAGGTGTGGGTGGGGTGGGGAGGAGTGAGATCTGGGAAATTGGTGGTGGGAATCTTGCACTGGTGAAGGGGAGTGTTCTTTACATGATCGTAATCAAACAACTACAATCATATTTGTAATCACAGTGTTTAAATAAAGATAATTAAAAAAACAGACAAGCAAACAAAGTAACATAAAAACTAACAAAGATCTTGGTGATGCTAGGTAAGTGTTTCATATTCCCCATGGAAAGTCCTGGATTTGTTTCGTGATAGTGGATAGTGCATTGCAGGCAGTTGACCAAGGTCAGATCCCTTGCATTCCTAAGCACTGTCAGGAGTATTTCCTGTGTGTAGAGTCAGAAGTTAAAGCCATTAGTATCACTAAGTGTGGCCTCACCCACAAAAAATTTAAGTGTTTTTTTCTGACACACATAGTACATACACACACAACTATGTGAGGTGGAAGACTAGTTAAATAACTTTGCTGTGGTAATCATTTCACTAAATATATATTCCAAATTAAAATGTTGAATATGTAAAATTTACATAGTTATTTTTCAGTTATGTCAAATAAAGCTGTTGAAAAATTAAGTATAGGCTTTGAGAAAACATATAACTAGTGATCATGAAAATTAAAAATAATGATTATATATAAAAAAAAAAACAAAGACAAATTTTCAACCACAACATACCTTAGAACAACTTTTTGAAACTGGTACTTTTTCTTGTTTCAAACTTTTTATTTCATGTGCAGCATGAGAAATTCCTTTCATTCGCTGTACTGTCATAAACTCATACTTCCTCTGCATAATAAGTACATATCCATGAATCAAAATCAATTATGGAGAAAGGGAGACAGAGGGCTTAAATACGTGCTTTGCATGACAGAACTCTAGCAAAGCACCCCATAAATTCTAGGGACACCAGAAAAGACTCCTGAGCAATAAGCCAGGAATAGCCTCCAAACTGCTTAGGTTTGGGCCAAAAACAAACAAATATAAAAGAGTTATAGGGCTGGAATAGAGTGCCTTGTATGTAGCTGACCCAGGTTTGACTTGCAGCAGCACATACAGCTCCCCAAGTTGCCAGGAAAGAGAAATGTAAGTAAACCCTGGGTATAGTGGGTGTATTACACACACACACACACACACACACACACACACACACAAACTAGAGATATGGTATTTTTAATTGTAATAGCAAATATTGAAGACAGCATAGATGTTCTTCAAAGATTGAGTTAAATAAATTACGGCACCCTGAATACCACTCAACAACATAAGTTGTTGGTATGCACAACAACCTGTGTAAATCTCTAGACTTGAGCGTTTGGCTGAATTAAAAAATAACACACACGGGGCCGGTGAGGTGGCACTATTGGTAAGGTGTCTGCCTTGCAAGTGCTAGCCAAGGAAGGACTGTGGTTTGATCCCCCGGCATCCCATATGGTCCCCCCAAGCCAGCGGCAATTTCTGAGTGCTTAGCCAGTAGTAACCCCTGAGCATCAAACAGGTGTGGCCCAAAAAACCAAAAAAATAAAATAAAAAAATAAAAAAAAAATAACACACACACCCCGCTTGATCACCGGCATCCCACATTGAAAGAAGCACAGCCACGGGGCCAGAGAGATAGCATGGAGGTAAGGCGTTTGCCTTTCATGCAGGAGGTCATCGGTTCGAATCCCGGTGCCCGATATGGTCCCCCGTGCCTGCCAGGAGCAATTTCTGAGCCTGGAGCCAGGAATAACCCCTGAGCACTGCCGGGTGTGACCCAAAAACCACAAAAAAAAAAAAAAAAAAAAAAAAAAAAAAGAAGCACAGCCAAGAATGATTCTTGAATGCATAGCCAAGAGTAACCCCTGAGCACCACTGGATATGGCCCCAAAACAAAACAAAATCCTACGGGCTGAAAAGATAGTGCAGTGGGTAAGACACTATGGTCAATCCTGGATCCAAGGTTCAATCTCTGACACCAAATATGGTTCCCTAAGCACTGCCAGAAGTAAGCCTTGAGACAGCTGGGGATCCCCTCCTATAAAAACAAACAAACAAAAAAACAGCAACAACACAAAATCCTACTTATAAACAGTGTGACTGAACTTATATAAAATCCTAAAATGACAAAAATATAGAGAGAGTGCAAAACTAGAGTAGCCAGAACTTAAGAATGGGATACAAATGGAAAGAAATGGAAAAGGGTTAAATGAAGAATCCCTGAAGTAGAAATAATCTGTGTTCATTACATATTGATATCAATTTTCAAAGGAAATCATTTTAAAAATTAATTTAAGATGCACGAGTAGAATGAGTAACTTGCCTGTAAATTATCTAAACGAGCTTGAACTCTTTTAGCCTGTAGCTCCATCTTCTTGTTTTCTTCACTTACTTCATTTAACTAAAATAAATGTATATTGGATATTTCAATATAAAGAATAAGCTAATTTAATATAAAAATCTTCCCCAAAAATCTACTAGCTTATCTATCTAGTCTATATACCAATTATGTAACAAAATAAAGTAGCATTCATGATTACAGAAACTCAGAGAGCCAGTGAGATGGTTTAAAGGACTCAAATGCATTCTTTGCATTTGGGAGCCTCAATTTGATCCATAGCACCTCAAGGTGTTCCCTCCTTCAAATACCCAGCTAAAAGCAATCTCAAGAATGACCAATTATGCTCTGAAACCCCACCCCAAAAAATACTAAACCCAAACATTTTAAGTAAAAATAAAATGAGAGGGGCGGAGTGGTGGCACAAGTGGTAAGGCATCTGCCTTGCCAGCTCTAGCCTAGGACGGACCACGGTTTGATCCCCTGGCCTCCCAAATGGTCCCCAAAGCTTTCTGAGTGCATAGCCAGGGGTAACCCCTGAGCATCACCAGGTGTGCCCCCCAAAAAAAACGAAACATGAGAAATAAAATCACCATTTGACACTAAAATACTAATAGTACTTATAAAAATTTAATTCATTCTATAAAAATGTGTCATACTCCAAATATTTCAAAAGTATAAATTTAATTTATTTACCTTTGGGTTGTTTTTCTGGATGACACCCAACGGGTGCTAAGGGTATATGCTTAACACTCCTTGAAGTGCTAATGAAACTATGTGGTGCCAGAGATCAAACCTGTGCCTCTTGAAGAATACATCAGCCCTTGAGTTATCTTTTCAGCCACCATCAAAAGTATACATTTTCATAAAAAGAATATCTTAAGTTCTAAAAAATGTGATTATCAAGGTAGCATAGTATATAGTAGTGCTATTTATGCTTATGGTATTAGTATACATTTTACTAACCACTAGCAACTTATCAAATGTTCTTCACCACTGACATTATGTAACCAATTCTTCCCTATCCCTCTGAACTTTTCAATCCCTTTCCCTTCCACCTAGATAACTTCATTTCTGTTGTCAAGTATCCAAAGCCTGTTTTAATTGAACTTTCTAGTAAAATTTAATGGACATACCTAAAAGATATATATCATTAGGTACAGGGCATAAGGAATTATCACTTCTTTTTTTTTAAAAAACTAGAAACAAGGGGCCAGCTAGGTGGCGCTAGAGGTAAGGTGTCTGACTTGCTAACGCTAGCCAAGGAAGGACCACGGTTTGATCCTCTGGCGTCCCATATGGTCCCCCCAAGCCAGGGGCGATTTCTGAGCACTTAGCCAGGAGTAACCCCTGAGCATCAAACGGGTGTGGCCAAAACAAACAAACAAACAAAAAACAAAAAATAGAAACAATACACCATGATAATTTAGTGCCTGAGTTTCCTCCAAGTAAATGCTCAGGCAGCTATGTAGATAATGTACTATTTTCGCTATTCATATAACATTCATCTATTTTCTGAGTCGTTCTTTTTTATATATGTTCCAAATGGAAACATTCACAGTGCTCAGTCTCATGAGCATAGCAATATATTGCACTGCAGTTATTATGCGATTTTATATAAATCACATGATTAATATCAAAGTTGCAATAAGATTTTGAGGGGAACCTCCCAAACAGTGCTCACTCGGGAGTCAATAATTTGACGTGCAGGCTGAAATGTGGTAATGCTTGAACCTGTTGGGCCATGAATTATTTAGGTGACTCCAGTGGCGTTTGGCACACACTCACCAATGCTTGGAGATCACTAATCGGCTATACCTGGAGATGCTGGGGGTCCAAGTTGTAGTAAGGATCAAGGCCAAGACAACTATATGCAAAGTATGTACTCAACCTCTATATGCTCTCTCCAACCCCTACAATAAAAAGTATTAAACAATTTCCTAGGCCGTTTTCTAATATAAAAAATTTTAAATTACAAACCTCATTAATATCCAGAGGATGAGGGAAAAGAAAAGAGCTTAAAATATTTTATTTAGGGGCTAGAGAGAGCACAGCCGTAGGGCCTTGCATGCAGCCGACCCGACCCAGGAGGGACATGGTTTGATTCCCTGAATCCATATGGTACCCCAGTCTACAAGGGGTGATTTCTGAGTGCAGAATCGGGAATGACCCCTGAGCACCACTGGGTATGGCCCAAACACCAATCAATCAATAAATAAAGTTTAAAAAATAAAAATACTTTATTTAGGGGCCAGAGAGAGAGTTCAGAGGGTAAGGCACTTGCTTTGCACACAGCCAACCTGGGTTCTATCTCTGACATCACATATTATCCCACAAGCACTTCCAGGAGTAATTCTTGAGTGAAGTGCCCAAAGTAATCCCTGAGAATTGCTAGGTGTGGCCCCAAAAAACAAATTTTGATACTTTAGTTAGCAATTCCAGCAGTGATAACCACCCATGAGAACATGCATTACACAAAGGATCTCCTTTCTCTCAAGAGAAGAAACACAAGAAGCTAAAGGTGAAGAGCCCCTGTTCCTACTTTAATAATGTGAAACACATGGGGCGGGAGTGGTGGTGCAAGCAGTAAGGCATCTGCCTTGTATGCAATAGCCTAGGACAAACCATGGTTTAATCACCTGGTGTCTCATATGGTCCCCCAAGCCAGGAGCAACTTCTGAGCACATAGCCAGGAGTAACTGAGTGTCACAGGTGTGGCCCAAAAACCAAAACCAAAACAAACAAAAAAAAAATATATATATATATGAAACACATACTTTGCTATAAAATCATCACCAGCTTTAGCTAGACTCAAGCAGTACTGTTATGTGCTGATTGTTCCGCTGTCCACTGTTTCACTGTCAGCCTACATAATGTAAAGGAAAAGCAAGATGTGTAGACATATGCTCCTTCAACAGAAGTAGCACTATAAAAGCTCTTTGAATGAAGATGAATGGGAAAATGGGAAATCAACAAAACAAATACATTTTGGATTAAAAATACTCTGTATTTATAATTTTTTTATTTTCTCTTTTGGAATTTTGGACCAAGTTCAGGGGTCACTCCCAGATAGGCTCTCTCTGGTTACTCACAGTGATGCAAAGGATAAAACCCAGATATCCTGTTTGCAAAGTATCTGCTTAGGTACTATCTCCTTGGTCCTATATTTGAAAATACGTTGTAATAAAGCAATCAGACTTTTCTAGATTAACAAAATAATTCTAATAAATGTTATATAATCAAATATATATACACTGTCTTTTACCTGTTTTTTTAAGTTATCATTCAATTCCTTCAGTGCATCAAAAGAAGACCTTAATCTCTTGCTTTCTTTTTTTTTCTCTTTAAGAACTTCAGCTAACTGTTGGACTTCTGCGTCATGTTGCTGCATCATGTGAAAAAAATTTGATAATGAAAATCAGGTGAGAGTTCCAAGTCACTAATGCTGTGAACAAAATTTAATTGAAACCAGAATTCCTCGAATCACAGGACATTAACATGGGTATTTAATCATGTGTGACAAATATTACAACTCTTTTTTATAAACAATTATCAACCAAACTATTAACAAAGCATTCAAAGTATTTGTTAAATATATATTAAAATATTTTAAGCAAATTAAGTGGCAATAGCTACTTTCTTCTTTGTATATGACATCATGAAATAATAGATTTCATGAATTATACATCATAAAAATTAGACATCATAAAAGGAGATTCATGATAAAATAATGAAATGAAATATTTCAAATATTTTCCATACAACTAGTTATTCATAGCATTGAGATTAAAATTTAAGGTTATCAAACCTCTGTCCACACCCACCATCTTCCAGGCAGAAAAGTGACAAGGCTTCTCTACCAAGTTCCAAAAGAAAACAGTGGCCATCACTTTTACCAGGGAAGACCCTACTGCTGCCCTGGCATTGACTCACTCCAGAGTGGGTTCTTATGACACCCTGATGACTTGGTAACAGCAACAATCTGCTTTCAGGATAGAGTACTTTGCATTGCCACCTAATGGTGAGATGAAACCAGAAGATGTTCCATGTCACCCTGACATCAAAATAGGATCTGTACAGAAACCAGGATCTCTAACTACAGAAACCTGACAGAAACAACTGTAATTGTGAAGAGCTTTTACTGGGACTATTAGAGAAAGACTTTGGGATTGGACAACTTAGTATGCTTGGAGCCTGGAGTTGGTCTTCATGGGTAAGGTCTCCCTGTTTTTAAACTAAAGGTTTTTCCTTTCTATTTCTCCCATATTTTGCTGTGCCTATGCAAACAACGGCCACACACACACACCTTTTTTATTGTATGCTTTATCTTAAGTTTAAAAGAAAAGAGAGCTTACTAAACCTTCTACTATTGTATTACTGACTTTATTGGAGCTACAATAATTTTCGCAAATATACTTGCTACTGAACTTTTTCTTCTTTCTTTTTCTTACTTCCATTTAATTTTTTAGATTCTTTCTAATTTTTAATAACTTGTTTTCCATCATCTTGAAACAAATATATTAATATCAGTTATGTCAACTACACAATGCATTTTATTTAAATAAAAAAAAATAAGAGGAGATGGAGAGAGCGAGAGAAACTCTGAAAACATCAGTCTAGCTAAATATTATAGTCTCCAAATAAAATATCTGAAATAAAAATTTATTGATTTATTTATTTTGGTCACACCCGGCAGTGCTCAGGGGTTACTCCTGGCTCTATGCTCAGAAAATCACCCCAGGCAGGCACGGGGGACCATATGGGATGCCGGGATTCGAACCACCGTCCTTCTGTATGAAAGGCAAACACCTTACCTCCATGCTATCTCTCCGGCCCCATAAAAATTTATTTATATAAGGGCCCGGAGAGATAGCACAGCGGTGTTTGCCTTGCAAGCAGCTGATCCAGGACCAAAGGTGGTTGGTTCGAATCCCGGTGTCCCATATGGTCCCCCGTGCCTGCCAGGAGCTATTTCTGAGCAGACAGCCAGGAGTAATCCCTGAGCACCACCGGGTGTGGCCCAAAAAGAATTTAAAAAAAAAAATTTATTGATATAAAAAAAAAATTAGTAGCCGGGGCCAGAGTGATGGTGCAGCAGTAGGGCATTTGCCTTGCATGAGGCTGACCCTGGACAGACAGCAGTTCAATCCCCTGGCGTCCCAGATGGTCCCCCAAACCAGGAGCAATTTCTGAGAGCAGAGCGTGGAGTAACCCCTGAGTGTCACCAGGTGCAGCCAAAAAAAAAAAAAAAAAAAAGTGGCAGTGGCCATTGAGATACTTCCCAATGTAGTCTGGTGTTTGGGCTCTGTGAAATCCTCAGAATGGTTGCGGCAGATTCCCCTTTCTGCATGAACCACAGCAGCCCAGTGCCATCCCTACCCCTATACCCTTTGATGGAAATATCCAGCTCTGTGACTGAACTCAAATAAAATGAGCAGCTGAACCTTCTCAGATGGGACTGGACTATGGGAATGAAAACTCTGACACTATTTTAAAAATGGGTTTGGACCTAACCCCACCCCCTCCAGCCTCGCTCTGAAAACCCAGCAGCCTCTAGCCACAACCACTATCTTTCTGGCAAAAATGATCAGGTTCATCTAACAAGCTCCAAAGAAAACAATGGTCAGAGATGGAAAGATAGCACAGCAGTAGGGCATTTGCCTTGCATGCAGCCAATCCAGGACAGATGGTGGTTCGAATCCTGGCATCCCAGATGGTCCCCAATGAAATCGCGCAGAGCCAGGAGTAACCCAAGTGCTGCCAGGTGTAGACCAAAAATAAACCCCCTCCCCTCCAAAAATAGTCACCAATACTTCTCAGACAGGCTGGGCTGGGCTGAACCTCTGTAGAATTCCCAGAATGGGTGGGAGAAGATTACCCTTTCTGAATGAATCGCAGCAGCCGAGTGCCACCCAGACACCCTCAGAAAAAAAATGGCCCAGCTCCATGACTTAACCGTATCAAAATGCCAAGCCACCTAATTTGTTTTAGATTTGTAATTCCTGGATCATGTGAAACTTCAGTTTCTTAGAGTCAATCTAGTAGTATCATAGGAAATACAATGGGAAAGTTATGTAATAATATACAAGCCTCAGTGAACCTAAACACAAAAGGCTCAACTAGCACCAAACCACAGCCCAGTAAATCTTTAAACATCAACTTTAGTGAGATATAATTTCAAATTGACCTGTGTTGATCTAAATTTTGGTAATTTCATCTGCATTTGTCTTATAGTAAGCAATATAAAGTAAATTCATTGTGCCTGCAAAGAAGGTAGGCTATGGTGGTAGGAAGGAGATTAAATACACTGATAAAGGGAAGGTCAAACTCATGGTGGGATTGGAGTTTGCATACTTAATGTTTGAAATGATGTAGTATGAATAACTTGGTAAATAATAATTTTGTAATAAAAATTGCTCAATTTAAACAATTTCTTAATTTTAATTAAAATTGAAATTAGGGCCCGGAGAGATAGCACAGCGGCGTTTGCCTTGCAAGCAGCCGATCCAGGACCAAAGGTGGTTAGTTCGAATCCCGGTGTCCCATATGGTCCCCCGTGCCTGCCGGGAGCTATTTCTGAGCAGACAGCCAGGAGTAACCCCTGAGCACCGCCGGGTGTGGCCCAAAAAAAAACCAAAAAAAAAAAAAAATAAATAAATAAATAAAATAAAATTGAAATTAAAAATTTCTATTTCTTGAAAAGAAATAAATCATAGACAGAGGTAATTAATTTCTTGTTATAGTTATTCCTTATCTAAAAAAAATACAAATAAATAAAATTTCTGTGAGCTCCAAACTAATGGCTCTCTTTATGTTATTCAAATCAGTTGCTCTTCCAATTTTACTTAAAGAAGACAGCATGTTTTAAGGTATGAATATTTTATCTCACCTTTTATTCTTAACTTCTTGTAACAGATTCAGAGGGCTAGGGAAAGGCTTACAGATCTGGAACATAGGCTTTGCATCTCAAGTCTAAGATTTAAGCCTCTAGCACTTTATGGTCCCAAAATAACACTGTTGGATGTGTCCCCCAAAACAATAACTAATCTCAACGGGAAACCAAAATTACATAAATAGCACTACAGTAAGAAAAATTAATTTAAAATTAATAGCTGTGAGACACATCTTATGAGAGAAAAATCAAGGAAAAATTAGAATAGAGAACACTGATAATCCAATAAGCAAACATTCAAAAATGTTATTACATTAAATAATCCCTTAAATTACTTAGAATGTAATCACAAGAATTCATTTTTGGGGGGCGGGGTTTTGGGCCACACCCGTTTTGATGCTCTGGGGTTACTCCTGGCTCAGCACTTAGAAATTGCCCCTGGCTTGGGGGGATCGAACCGCGGTCCTTCCTTGGCTAGTGCTTGCAAGGTAGACACCTTACCTCTAGTGCCACCTCACCGGCTCCGCAAGAATTCATTTTTAAAATAGGTTAATATAGTCAATAATTTAATTTTTCCTCTATCCAAAAGATTAAAAATATTATATAAGTTCCATTTCTAGTACAAAAGGCTAAACCCACTACAGTTCTCTTACAGATTAAAATTAAAAACTTTAAACAAAAAACGAAAGAGCAAAGACCTGAAAACTGGGAAATAAAAAAATTACTGAAAGGGCCACAGACTGTTTGAAGAACTAGGGCCTGAGGTCTGCCCTGTCATGCCCCTGGCAAGTGTGGCAAGCTGATAGGGAAAGGCACAGTCACTTCCCACCAATATGCAAAACAATGGGGGTGTGAGTGTGAAGTGATTCATAGCCTCACAGTGGGTTTGTGGCAGGGGAGCTTCCCTTCCCAAGCTTCCCCTCCAACCCTCCATCTTGAATGTAAAGTGGATCCCCAACCCCCTTGATCTAGGCACCTTTCGAACTCTGCTTGTGGAGCCAGGAGAACCAAGGTTTAAGTTCTATGAAATAAAGGTTTACCTCAGCTGCAAAAAAAAAAGAGGCAAGCAATTTGAGTTTTGTTTTTCATTCTCTAGCAGTCCCTATCATTGAGAAATACAGCAGCAAAACTAGCTACATTACAGGAGAACTATCTTTTTTCAGCCTAGGAAACTAAGAAAAGGGATACCGTAGGCCAAAGAAAATAGGGAGAATCTCAGAAAAGACAGACTCAAAAGGTTACTTCCTCTAGAGAAACCAGGATAAAAAGAGACCAACTTAGTTGTAAACACCCTTAGGCATCAGCTAATGAACAGGCATATACGCCACTGTTACAGGAGAATGAAATGAGTTTACAAAATTTTTTTTTCTTTTTTTGAATTTTGGGCCAAACCTGGCATTAAGAGCTTACTCCTGATCTGAGCTCACAGGGTGCTGGAGATTGAACCAGGGTCAACCACATATAAGGCACATGTCCTGCCTGCTAAAATTTCTCAGGTTCCTGCAAACCTTTCTTAGATACCAACTAGGATTCAGTCCACAAGAAAATAATATTAAAATCAGGATATTAGGGATCACACATGTCCTAGCTCCTGAATGTCTGCTTTCTGCTCCACACTTCCAAGTGAGATTAATCTGGCTGAGATCACTGAACAGGATCATCTGAACAGGAAGCAGGAGTGTAACACAACACATCTCAGCAAATTTTACACTATTCAGAGATACTTCCTGTTACTAGGTAAAGAGGCACAAAAGGAAAGAACAACTTTCAGCCTAATCCTTCAGCACCTCCTATGAGATCTAACTACTAAGACTCCCCTCAGCACAGCGCAAACACCAGAAACCCAGTGGAGAAGAAATGGAGCAGGCCACCAAACTCAATGAGTGAAAATAATAATATAGAAGGCATTACCAGTATACAAACCAGCTCGTAAACCCTCAGAAAATGACTTTAGTGATACCATGGTGAGTGTTGGGACCGGGGTTCTGAACAAGGAGGGATGCTATTTTGTAAAGACCACATGGCAGGCTTCTTCTCAGGTTCAGAGCAAGAAGAGACACCATTTTATAAGAACCATTTGGTGTAGGCCTTCACACAAGCCTATTTCCATAGACACCGCCCCAAACTACCTGGCCACACCAAGTAGCCTATCAGGGAAGGACAAAGAAGCAGTAGTGAGATGACAACAAGCAATCATTTTAAGGATCATCAGAAAGCTGGAACCTCCCTATATCCTTTCCCTGTATAATCTTCCTCATGACCTTGAGTGGGGTTCATCTCCTTCAGGTTAGTGTGCAGGTCTTGTTGGCAGATGGATTAAAGTATTAAACTTTATTTCAGTTGTGTGGTCTTGTCCTACTCTGGACCCGAGCAGTGAAAATGTTTAATGAGATCAAATAAATGATCTCAGAGGTAGTCAGCAAACCAAAGAAAATAGAAGAGTCAAATGAGAAAACTATAAGTAACTATAAGTAGAAAAGAAGGGAATAAAGAGTATTATGGTAGGTGATATAAAAAATGCATTAGAGGGATCAGAGCAATTGCACAACAGTAAGGTTTTTGCCTTGCATGTGACCAACACAGGACAGAACCCAGTTGGATTCCCGGCATCCCATATTGTCCCCCAAGCCTATCAGTAGCAATTTCTGCGTGCAGAGCCAGGAGTAACTCCTGAGCACCACCAGGAGTGACCCCCCCCCCCAAATAATACTCATTACAAGTTCTGAGCAGCAGAATAAAAGCTGAAGAAAGAAAGAGAAACTCCAAGATGAGATGGAGGAAACCTTTAGAGACAAAAGAAGATAGAAAA
This sequence comes from Suncus etruscus, assembly GCF_024139225.1. NCBI lineage: Eukaryota > Metazoa > Chordata > Mammalia > Eulipotyphla > Soricidae > Suncus > Suncus etruscus. Next base: position 34,264,629 of record NC_064856.1, on the reverse strand, counting down.
AAAGACTGAAAAAATGTTTTTAATAAAAGGAAAAAAAGACTGAAAAGAAATAAATAACACACCTGAAGACTACAGGATGAGCACAAAAGGAACAATATTATGTACTTATCAGAGTACATCAGGACCAAAAAGGCAAATTTGATGAAGAATTATTAAAGAAATCATAGATGAGAATATCCCAGAGTTCCTGTGTGACAGAGCAAGCTAAAGAGATGCAGGCTTGGCACATGAAACAATCTGTGCAATAGAGCCAATTTCAGCATGGGTAGAGGTCATGCCCAGAGTGCACATTATTTTTTGACAGAGCAGTCTAGAGAGCTGCAGGTTGCTGAATCTGTGCATAAGAATGCTACGTGGCCACAAGATAATCTCTCACCCACATAAACTCCCATAATATTTCCCTGGAAGTAAGGGAGGCTGATATGGCCATTAAGAGAGCAGCACCTTGAGACTACAAAATGAACCATAGTAAAGCAAGACAAAACCACATCACAACATGTGAGTGAAGACTGCAATCTTGCAAACCCAATCAGTAGTAACCTCTATATAACCTCTCTGAGACTTATTATCATCTCTAATGATGATTTTATATAATCTGTATAAATAAATCTACCTCACACTCAAATTGCATGTGCACAGCACATATATATCAAAAGATACAAGCAACAAGTGTAGACTAAAGTTCAATTTAAAAATACTAGAGGATCAGGGGCCAGAGAGATAGCATGGAGGTAAGGCGTTTGCCTTTCATGCAGAAGGACTGTGGTTCAAATCCCGGCATCCCATATGGTCCCCTGTGCCTGCCAGGGGCGATTTCTGAGCCTAGAGCCAGGAGTAACCCCTGAACGCTGCCAGGTGTGACCCAAAAACCAAAAAAAAAAAAAATACTAGAGGATCATAGTAAAGGTTTTGAGAACTGAACTAAAATTTTACCCACTGCCTAAATCTTTGAATAAGTTCTATAGACCAGAAGACAACTTCTATCAAGAGCAACTCCCAAGCACTACTTAGAAGGAATAGCTCCAGAGCCCTACTAAATGTGGCCCACAAATCAAAAAGAAAAAGCCACTTTCTGTTCAGCCCACTCTGCTTTAGGTACTGCAATTTTCACTTTATTCCTCTTGCTCTGCTCTACTTTTAAAAATTAATAAAACTAAAATTAAAAATATATAGGAATACTGTATCATAATGTTTGCAAATGGCTCAAGAAATTACTTTCTATAGCTCAACAGAAAATGAAGAGGGTGACTACCACAACCACCACCGCAAAGAAAAATAAAAGAAAATGAAGAGAGTAACAGAAAAAAAGCAAGTGCAGAAACTGTTAACAAATTATTGAAATCAAGAAACCAAGAAAAATTCTATCAAATATTATAGTTACCTCCTTTATAATCCGAAATCTTGTTAGAACCTCATCTTTGACACCTTTAATTTTACTCAATGCATTCTCATGTCTGTAAAGCAGTTGTTCTCTTTCCACTAAAAAACATTCTCGTTTCTGAAGTTCTTCCGCAAACTCCTGTTGCACTGCAGTTTCACTCTGTATCAAAATGTCAGATTTAAGTGATTTTTACAGGGTATTCACATATTCTACAAATTTTAAGTTTTATTTATGCAATTTTCAGGTTAATCACATGGTTTTTAAAATGGAAAGGACATCAAGTAAAACTAAATTACTATATTAGACTAACAGCAAATAATCTTAGAATTCTATCTTGTTATAAAATGATATACTACAGTCAGATTGCATTATGATGACTGTAGATAATCTGAAGTTCAAAATGTATCAGTACTATGCAGAATAAGCTCTATCCACTTAAATTCCATGCTCCACTTCAATTTCAAGGTGTATTTTTCTTTACAGTCTCCATTCCCTTTTTGTCAACCATCCCTCAGCTGATAGATCCCAAACTTACATTTAAAGCATTCAATTGCTCCAGTTGAAGCTATATCATACCGACAGAGAAGGGGGGAAAATCATGTATCATGAAACATAGAACCAAGGTAAATTAATTCTCTCGAACTCTACAGAAATTCTCAATGCAGTCCAGAAAACTTTTTTATTTGCATGATTAGCTTCCTCTTTCTCCCATTCTCTACAGTATTTATTTCTGAAGCTTTCCACTCATTGCTCTGAATACATCACCTCCTACACCATTTTCTATGGATAGCCTCTAATATTAATAGGAAAACAGAAAGTAGCTAAAACAAAAAAGATTCCATTCCTACATACACATATATTTCTCAATCCTTCCCATTCTAATGGTAGGTATCAGGTTCTCATTGTTGCATACCTATATAGGGCACTTTGCCAATTAGCATCTTACTATTTCTTTTTTTTACCTTATTATTTCTAAACTCTTTTGTTTCATACGAAATAAACTTGTCCCTGCCCATTTCTCTCCATCTCATCACAAAAAAATTCTAATTTTTCTTTTAATTTATAAATAAATTCCCTAACTGAATCACCAGGAGATACAGTTACAAAGTTGTTCATCATTGGGGCTGGAGAGATAGCATGGAGGTAAGGCATTTGCCTTGCATGCAGAAGGACGGTGGTTCAAATCCTGGCATCCCATATGGTCCCCCAAGCCTTCCAGAATCGATTTCTGAGCATAGAGCCAGGAGTAACCCCTGAGTGCTACTGATGTGACCAAAAAAACAAAACAAACAAATAAACAAACAAAAAAACACCAAAGTTGTTTATTATCGAGTTTCACTCATACAATATTCAATACCTTTCACCAGTGCATATTTTCTGCCACCATTGTCCCCAGTTTTCCATCCACTGAAGCTCCTCCTGCCCTATCCCAGACATTGAATATTCAATAAAAAGGAGGGGTGTAATCAGAAAATTATAAGAACTCAGAATGCATTAAAGTATAATGAAAATAACATAACCCTTTGAATAGACTAAAAATAACTAAATTGCATACACTAAAATTTTAAGGTACTTCCAAAATGTGTAACACAGTAAAGCAACAGCAGTCTATGAATGAGAAAATAGGTTCTCACAACTCAAGTCCACCTTGATCTTGGATTTCTAACCCTAGAACTATTTAAATATTCACTGTTTTCTTCAGTAGTTGGCAGATCATCAAGAAAGAAAATCAGGGGCTGGAGAGATAATACAGAGGTAGGGTGTTTGCCTTGCATGCAGCCGACCCAGGAGGGACCCACTTCGATACCGGCATTCCATAAGGTCCCCCAGCCTACCAGTGTCAATTTCTGAGTGCAGAGCCAGAAGTGACCCCTGAACACCACTGGGTATAATCGAAAAACCAATTAATCAATGAATAAAGTTTAAAAATAAAAGAAAGTAAATCACCCTTTTCCTTTCCTTAAAATTGCTCAAGATCACTAGAACTTTCTTTTAATCAGCTTTCTCTATGGACCAGACTCCATTTTGAAAACCAAGAAAGATACCTTGCCTTAAGCTGTCTCATTTCCAGCAATTTCTCAAGCAGAAATATGAAACTTTGAAAAGAAAAATTGGAGGTTTAGTGAGATAGCACAGGGTTAATGTAGTTGCCTTGCACGGAGCTGACTTGGGTTCTATCCCTGGCACCACATGTGGCTCCTCAAACTCTGCCAAGACAGATTCCTGGACAGATCCTGAGGGACAACTCAAAAAGAATAATGAAAACGATTAATTCCAATGCATGAAAGAATTTTCAATAATTTGTTAATTGTTGGCAAACACCTGCTAGAATCCAGTCCTGTTTTCATGTGATGAAAGCCAGAAATTGGAATATAACACTTATTTTGACTGACTAAAGAAGAATCACAAAATCAACTTTACATAAAACACTTGATACATGTACAAATGAATGCATAAAAGGGTTAAAATATGACTAAAAAGCTTCACAAACTTGAAGGTAACGCTAAAGTCTGAGATAAATAAATGAAATGGGATGGGTGAAGGGTTTTTCCCAGCAGTGTTCAGGTCTTATTCCTGGCTCTGTGCTCAGAGACCACCCTTCCTCCCTTCCTCCCTCCGTCCCTCCCTCCCTCCCTTCCTTCCTTCCTTCCTTCCTTCTTTCCTTCCTTCCTTCCTTCTCTCTCTTTCTTTCCTTTCTTTCTTTCTTTCTTTCTTTCTTCCTTCCTTCCTTCCTCCCTCCCTCCCTTCTCTCTCTTTTTCTTTCTTTCTTTCTTTCTTCCTTCCTTCCTCCCTCCCTCCCTTCTCTCTCTCTTTTTCTTTCTTTCTTTCTTTCTTTCTTTCTTTCTTTCTTTCTTTCTTTCTTTCTTTCTTTCTTTCTTTCTTTCTTTCTGTCTTTCTTCCTTCCTTCCTTCCTTCCTTCCTTCCTCCCTCCCTCCCTTCTCTCTCTCTTTCTTTCTTTCTTCTTTCTTTCCTTCTTTCTTTCTTTCTTTCTTTCTTTCTAAATAGTATCTTTATTTAAGCACCATGATTATAAACATATTTGTAGCTGGGTTTCAGTCATAAAAAGAACACCCCCCCTTCAGCAGTGCTACATTACAACAACCATTGACCCCATCTCTCTTTTTAATTTTTTTATTTTTAATTATGAGAACAAAGATGCAAAGAAAGAGGACAAGGTAAAGTTACAGTGGAAGGACAATCACCCATCACATAATTCTCAGAAGAAGTCCCCTTGCTGATATCTTAACTTTGAACTTTTAGCCAAAGAACATTAAGATAAATAAAAACAGAATCCATGTACAATTACTTTGTCCCTCAAGTCCCCATATGATAACACGTTACAATATTTCTTAAAGCACACAAGGCAATCTAAAGCCATAAAACTTACGTAACTCCTTAAACATTAGAGGCATAGTATTTTTTACATTTCCATGTACATACATATTAGCTTAAGTTAACCTCAAAAAAAAATTTTTTTTTTTTTTTGGTTTTTTGGGCCACACCCGGCATTGCTCAGGGGTTACTCCTGGCTGTCTTGCTCAGAAATAGCTCCTGGCAGGCACGGGGGACCATATGGGACACCGGGATTTGAACCAACCACCTTTGGTCCTGGATCGGCTGCTTGCAAGGCAAACACCACTGTGCTATCTCTCCAGGCCCAGTTAACCTCAAATTTTAAGTGGGTTTTTTTTTTAAGGATTAGAGTCAAAGGAGCACAGTAAAAACGATGTTAGAGTGGCAATTATTGTTTGCATAGGCCCACCAAAATATGAGACCCCATCTCTTGATGGGCTCTGAGGACCATAAATAGTACCAGGATTGAATGTGGACTGTGTGCATGCAAAGCAAGCACCTCATGTGCAGAACTTTCAAAAAAAAAAAAGGAAAAGAAGATTTAGTAAAGTCTTGTTGCTAGCTGACCATTCTGTTACTTCATTTGTTTCTAAACATTAAGTAACTTCAGCTACATATTGGAATCTAAATTGGTGTATTCCTATGGAGAAGACAGTATTAAACAAAATGAAGTTGTAACAGCCACATAGTCAAAATTTCCAAGCACTATTGCTGATACTGTGGCCTTTGTGGGCATGTTTTCAGCTGTCAGATCTTCCAGAAGTAAAAGAAAATGGTGGGATAGTGCTCACACATCCCCAAAAATATTCTGGTGATATCAGCCCAAATACTGAAATACCTGAAGTTTTGATCAGATTGGTATCTCTGCAGAGAGCCATAAAGAAGTGATGAAGCAGGGCCATAAGCAAAACAGTGAGTATGGGTGATGGGTGCCGCAGGTGTGGCTTTGGCAGAGTCAGGAGTTGACCTGCCCTCTCCTTGCAAGATTGCTAGCTTTCAACTTTGTGGCAGGAGTACCAATGATTTTTTTAAGGCTTGATTTAGATCTATTTCAAGAACAGAGTGATACTATAGAGCTGGCCGGGTGCAGATATGGAGACTGCATTTTTCTTATAGTCAACTTTTAAAAACTAATACACAATATTAAGAAAATACCCAAAGTGAAAAAAATAATTCAATCCCTTCTCCCAGAACACTACCAACAGTGATCCCTGAGCACAGAATCAGGAGTAAGTCCTAAGCACCACTGAATGAAGCCAAGCAAAAGAGGGGAGAAAAAAAAAAACCTCTGGGGAAGGAGATTTAGTACAACAAATAAGGAGAGTGCTTGCTTTATACACGATGCTTATTAGGTACATCTAGTCCAAATGGTTTAATAGGAGTGATACCTGAGTGCAGAAACAGGAGTACTGCTGGGAATGACCCCCAAACCAAAAACAAACAAAAAAAGCAGAACCACTTATTTAAAACTAAACAATAAATTTAAAACTATTTAAGATCTTAACTTAAAGCCCTAATACATGTTTTCCATATTCAATTAATATACAAGACTTAGTACATTTCCATTCAACTCTGAAATTTAACACATCCAAAAATTAAAACATCTCCTTTTACCTAAATTTATTTTTCCTCAAGTAGTTCAAACCAATATTATTCTCCCAATACTCTACCCAACTCATTACAGTAAGTCTAGACGATTTTACCCCAAGATAAATCTCTATTCACATCTATTTTTCTCACGATCACAGACCAAGCTATTTTTATTTCCTTATTTCTTATTGAGAAATATACTTATTTCTCCCCTAAACCAGTGGTCTGCAAGCCGCAGCTTCAAGAGCCACATGCGGCTCTTTACACTTTTAAATGAGGCTCTTTTGTGTGCTGGGTGGCCGCTCCCAGAGTCAGGACTCTGCTCAGAGCCCCTGTCAGTGCTAGCCCTGTGTGTAGCTTGGCAGCGGCTCCACACAGCTCTGATCAGAACCAAGGCCAATGTTCACATTAGTGTTTGTGACTTTGTCAGTCATTGTCAGGATGTAATTTTCTCTACATTGTAAGGCAAATTTTACGGAATTTAACGATATCGATAAATAATATCATTCTAAAGTTTTTGTTTTATTAGCTGTGTTATTTGTATCCTCCCGACCTATGTGGATACTTGCATGCAGAATATTCTCAATAAAAATTTAATGAAACTAAAAACAGTGTACCACCCTATGTATTTTTGGTTTTAAAAATGTGGCTCTCACCGTCCTGCAGGAAGGACAGACACCTTGCCTCCATGCTATTCCTCCCGGCCCCACTTTATTCCTTTAATTATGTCCTTTATTTAATCCTTTTATTTTCTTTTAAGAAACTCTTTTTTTTTTTTTTTAGATATGTCTGAGCATATATATTTTTAGTTTTTGTCATGGGTCTGTTTTCTTCTCTCTCCACCCCCAAATCCATCAGCAATATAATGTAGCACCATTTCTTCCTGCAAAGGCATATTAAAAATAGGGGAAATTTTACGTGTAAAAACAAGCTCTTATCTACTAGGAATAAGAACTTATACTTTTTTACAACACAGGGACATCTCCCACCCTGAATGTATGTCATGGGGAACCAACCTAGACTCCAGGGAAATAGGCACCGACCGTCCAGCCTTGACTCCTGGATCCCCGACATAGAAACGACAGAGTTCTCCACAACAGCTCCAGGAACAAAGTCCCCTCCAGGGCATTCATAATGCTGCTCTGACACCAACATACGCCAGTTCTAATTTGATATCCTGACAATGAGGAAATGGGAACAACTAGATCTAAGAGCAAGTTATCCTTCCTCACCAGTCAACGATAAGACAAAATCAGAATACATGTCACCCTTTGATCTGTGCAAAAACCAAGATTGCTATATACAGATGACTGGTTGTTACAACCAGGATTAGACAGTACGCATCCCAGGACCAACAACAACAACAAAAAGTTCTAACCTAGCTTTTGGTCTAGAATCTGTTCAACAAACAAGATCTCCAATTCCAGAGGTCTGACTGAGACAACCGCAAGTGAACAGGGTCTTCCATAAACATAACGAAAGACTCTATCCCAGGCTCCATCCTAGGAGCAACATAATGACCAAGACCACCAACTACAGAAGATGAATTAAAATGACACTGAAGAAGCAGAACTGCGGGGCCGGGCGGTGGCGCTAAAGGTAAGGTGCCTGCCTTGCCTGCGCTAGCCTTGGACGGACCACGGTTTGATCCCCCGGTGTCCCATATGGTCCCCCAAGCCAGGAGCAACTTCTGAGCACATAGCCAGGAGTAACCCCTGAGCGTTACTGGGTGTGGCCCAAAAACAAAACAAACAAAAAAAAAAGAAGCAGAACTGCTAGAACCACAAAGAAAGCCTTCATCATAAGCTCCATTCCTTGAGCTGCCCAGTCACCAAGATTTCTAGATACAGAGGTCTGATTTTTACCATCCATGACGAAGCAGAAGTCATCCATACACCACAAAAGCACCCAGGAAAGAGTAAATGATCATGCAAGGAGTCTATTAGTTAATCCCATGACTGTATACTTCAGGGGTGGAGAAACCCTGTATCTCCTAGGACAAGGGAAGTCCCTCTATAATATCCCCAATAGTTACTGTGCCTATGCAGGGGGGAAAAAAGAAAAAAAAAGAAAAAGCACAAAATAATCATTTTTCCACATATATATTTATTAATTATCGATTGTTTTTTTGACATCCTTATTTTGGTGTAGATATTAAAGTTGATGTCTCCTTTTTTATTTTATTTTATTTTATCTTATCTTTCTCTTTCTTTTTGCACTCCAGCATGATTTGATTTCAGAACTGAGACTATTGTATGGTGCTTGTCTTTATTGCTGTAGTGCTCACTGGATATTTAATTTGACATTTCTTTTTGTATTGTAATGGTGTTTCAATTACCTTTTTCATGTCCTCTCTCAAACTGAGGTTGAAAGCCACTAGAAGGTCTTTGCCCATTTTCAGCATATTTTAATTTTTTTTCTTCTTATTCTTTACCCCATTCTATTGCTTTTTATTCTCTCAAACAAAGCCACATAACTCGATTTATCTAGCTCAGCCTCTCAAATAGAGGGAGAAACAAGGGAGGGCACCAGGACCAAACTGATATAAGATCACTGATAGTAAGCTGGACAAAGAGGGGACCACCTACTCTAGCAGCCCGGGGGGTGATGGTGGGGTATATGGGTTGCAGAAAGGGAAGAGGGAAGGGGGGAGGACAAATTTGGTGGTGGATATTCCCCTAATTCAATGTTAATATGTACCTAAAATACTACTGTGAAAGATATGTAAGCCACTATATCAAAATAAAAATTTAAAAAAAAATGTGGCTCTCAAAATAAACTTCAATCTTGGTTTTGGTGAGATTTGGCTCAGTTGAAAAAAAAGGTTGCCTACCACTACCCTAAACGATTACAGTAGAATATTCTATCTGCTCTCCAAGCTTCACAACCTTACAATGCATTTATTTTAAAATATTTAGATTTAAAGTTATCTTCTTATGCAATACCTCTGATTTCTTAGTTACACTTTTCTCTAAACAAATACACTAACATGCATTAGGAGCTTCTTATAGTGGAATGTCTTAGTCTAGAATACGCCACTTTCAATAGTCTAATCCTTTCTTATAATTCAGGGGTTCAGTGTAAATCTCAGGAAAAAATTATATATCTCAATCTATTCCATTAGGTGTTTATAATTCAATGAATAAATTTATAAAATTGAACTATAGATATTTAGTTTGTTTCTAGTAAGACACAAGTAGCACATATTTTCTTCTTCAAAGCATACAATTTCCTATTAATAAGTTTTTCATATTTTCTAGATAAATAAAATCATATATGACAAAAATATACACAAATGTGGGCTGGAATGATAGTAGAGAGGGTATGTTGTTTACCTTGCATGCAGCCAAGCCAGGTTTGATCCCCAGCATCCCATATGGTCCCCAAGACAACCAGGAGTAATTCCTGAGCTCAGAGCCAGGAATTACCCCTGAGCACTACTATGTGTGGCCCCAAAACAAAAACATACACAAATAAGAAAGCCAGAACCATAGTACAGCAAGTGGACATTGGACTTCCACATGACTGACCCAGGTTTGATCCCTGGCACTCCGTATGTCCCTTGAAGAACCACCAGGAGTGATCCTTGAATGAGAGTCAGTAATAAGCCCTGTTCACTCTTGGGTATGGCAAAAAAGAGCAAATAAAAAAGAATAAACATAAAACACCACAGAATGATCAAAAAACTATCTGTACACTGTCACAATTTTCTTTCACTCAAATACATATCCCTTTAAAGTCTGGCTTGAGGGCCAGAGAGATAGCATAGCCCTAGAGAGTTTGCCTTGCAGCGACAACCCGGGACAGACCCGGGTTCAATCTCTAGCATCTCATATGGTCCCCAGTGACTTAAAAGAGCAATTTCTGAGTGCAGAGCCAGAAGTAACCCCTGAGCACAGCTGGGTGTGGCCCAAAAACCAAAAAAAAAAAGAGCTTGCTTCCTTTGACTCTATCTTAATCTTAGCATATCTAAAATAATTTAAGAAGCTTTTTTTCAAATTTTGTAAATTTCCTGGTAATCCACTGTAAATATTTCTGAATTCTCAGTTCTTACCTGCAGTTTCTGATGTATTAGATATAACTCGTCATATATCTGACTAATTTGATGTGGAAGTAAACGCTGCTTATTTGATCCTTTAGTTGTCGGTGAAGCAGTATGTTTAAACTGAGAATCACATGCTTCATTAAAATATTCGGTGAAATTAACTGGTGAAAATTCTATAAAAATAAAATTTTAATATTATATTAGCTTACAGTTTCAAATATTCTCAGAATCTTTAGAAAGCTACTTCACATATGAATTACAGTCTGAATAACTAAAGTATAGAATCTTAAAAATCTTTAAGGTGAGTGGGTGAAGAGATAGTTCAAGATTCTGAGCACATGCCTTATACAGGGAGGCCCTGGCTGGATCTCTGGCACCATATAATCCCCCAACCACTAACATGAACTAGGAAGAACCCTTAAGTACAATCTCATATGGCCCATTCTCCACTCTTAAAGAAAAATAGGGCTGGAATAAGAACTGGATACTGATAAGAGATAAAGTGATATGTATAATACCCCTTCAGTAACCATATTGCAAGTCATAGTATATAGAAGGGGAAAATGGGGAAAAAGAGAGAGGAGGAGGAGGAGGTAGTGGAGTTCTACATAGAGGCAGGAAGGAGGAAAGACAGGAGTGAGGGCAGGAAGCAAACTGGGGACATTGGTGGCAGGAAATGTGCACTAGTGAAAAGATGGTTGTTGGACATTGTAAGACTGAAATCAGGGCCCGGAGAGATAGCACAGTGGGCGTTTGCCTTGCAAGAATGGGCCATATGAGATTGTACTTAAGGGTTCTTCCAGGAGCTATTTCTGAGCAGACAGCCAGGAGTAACTCCTGAGCATCGCCAGGTGTGACCCAAAAACCAAAAAAAAAAAAAAAAAAAAAGACTGAAATCAATCATGAATGACTTTGTAACAATGTCTCACAGTGATTCAATAAAAATATTATTAATAAAAAAATCAAAAAGAAAATAGGGCCAGAAAGACAGCTCAAAAAAGGTTGGGATCTTCCCCCACACAAGCTGCTTACAAGTCCCACAGCAGGTCCAGATCGCCCTGCTGTCTTTTGCCCCATATCTCAGTTTTGTCTGTAGAGAGACAGACCTTCTAGCCTCTCCCATCAACCCTTCTCTTCCCAAACCATGCGAACAGTCTACAAAAAAGTTCCTAGAAACAATAAACCAATACAGAAAAGTGGCCTGCTACACAAAATACACAAAAGACAGATGCATTCCTTTATACAAATAATGATTCAAAGAAAAAAAAAAGATGAAAGAGTCTATACCATTTAAAATAGTGTCCAAAAATATCAAATACCTAGAATCAACCTCACAAAAGAGATGAGAGATCTATACTACAAAAACTTCAAAACAGTTTAGAAAGAAACTGAAGAAAATCTAAGAAAATGGAAAAACATTCCATGCTCATGAATTGGAAGAATCAATATCATCAAAATGACCAATGTACCTAAACTATTATAAAGATTCAAACCCTATTTAAATTAAGACAACATTCTTCAAGAACTTAGAAAAATCAGTTACAAAGTTTGTATAGAACCATAAAAGACCAAAGAGAGCCAAATCCATATTGAAAAATAAGCTCGTTACCTAATTTGAAGCTACTGCAAAGCCATAGTGATCAAAATACAATGGTATTGGAATATTCAGGATGGTTCAGAATAGAATACCAAAAAACAAACCATCAAATGTATGGTCAATTAATCTTTGACAAAGGAGAAAAGAGTTTAAAATGGAATAAACAGTCTTTTCAACAAATGATGTTGTAACAATTGGATAACCATGTGTAAAAATTTAAAGATTGACCCATATCTCACACCTCACACAAAAGTCAATTCAAAGTAGATTAAAGACCTTGAGATTAGACCCAGTTCACAAAGTTCACTGAGGAAAACATAGGCAAAACACTACAAGACTTAGACTTCAAAGAAGTTTCAATGATTAAGCACCAATAGCAAGAGCTATCGCATCAAATCTAAATAAATAGGACTACATCAAACTAAAAAGTTTCTGTATAGCAAAAAAAACATGGACTAAAATTAGAAGATAGTTAACTGAATGGGAGAAAATTTTGTACTCAGCACATCAAATAAAAGTTTGATATAGGGGCCAGTGAGGTGGCGCTAGAGGTAAGGTGTCTGCATTGCAAGCGCTAGCCAAGGAACAGACCGTGGTTCGATCCCCTGGCGTCCCATATGGTCCCCCAAGCCAGGGGCGATTTCTGAATGCTTAGCCAGGAGTAACCCCTGAGCATTAAATGGGTGTGGCCCCCCCAAAAAAGTTTGATATATAGGATATACAAAATAATCACAAAAGTTAATTCCACAAAACCTAAAAACTCCATCAAAAATGGAAAGATGAAATAAACAGATGCCACAGCATGCAACATAGATGTCTCCATCTTAAGGGAAGCTAATCCACCAGACATGTCTATTGGCTTTCCTGGTGCATTGAGCTGAAATTCCCCCAAGAAATATTTGACCAGCAGGTCCGTTGGTGGAATCAATCATAACCCCTGCGTGGATTACTGGCTATATTTCTGTTACATATATGACATGGCGGTGACAATATATCTCTTTTTTTACCATTTGGCTTTGTCTCCCTTGCAAAACTACAGACCAAAATTCAGCCTCAGTCAATATGCAGTCAGAGAAATTTCAGTATCCAAGAAAGCTGCTAAAGTTCCCTGCTGGCTAAGTATATTTGCAACTCAAAGTTCAACCAGCTACCTGTTTTTCTGTTTTCAGCCTGTAGGTAGTAACAAATAGCTCCTATCTTTCTTGCATTTCATTATTCCAGCAGGCTGCAAAATATGTAGCAAAACCAGTTTCTCTTTCTTTCTTATAAGAAGATTCTTGGAGGCTTCTTCTGAGGACCCTGAGGACCTGAAAGGAACTCTGTCCTGTGCATCTCTGTCTTTCCTGAATTCTTGAAGCTCTCCACAGAGCCCTGGGAACCAAAAAAAAAAAAAAAAAAAAAACTGCATTCTGAAGCTGCCCAGCAAGCCAGTGAGTGAGTAAGAACTGGCTGGCTGTGGGGGTTGCTAGGCAGAGTGCTGATTGCTCTACCAGCAGAGACTCCGCCATGCTGTCTGAAGGAAACTCTGTCCTGTGCTTCTCTGTATTTCCTGAATTCTTGAAACTCTCCTCAGAACCCTAGGAAGCGAACCACCAAAAATTGTCACCTAGAGGCCCCAGAAGAGCAGCTTCGCTTCGCGGCCGCGTACTCTTTCTAACAAAACCCACCACAACACACAAAAAAAAAATCACACTACAAGCTTGACAATGGGGAAACCTCACAGGCAAACACCATACACAGAGAGACGATAGCTTGGATGACCCAAAAAATTCCAACCATCTGATTAACCTCTCGGATAAGGAGCTTAGAATAGAAATATGGAGGATGTTCGTAGAAGTCAAAGAAAGCATAGATCGATCTGAACAGAACACAAAGACAGAAATCAGAAAACTCCAAACTGAAATGACAAAACTGAAAAACACAGTAGCTCAACTGAAGAACTCAGTGGATAGCCTCTCCAACAGGTTAATAGCAGCTGAGGACAAAATCAACGAGCTGGAAGATGAGATGCAGAAAAATTCAACACAGCAGAAGAAATTGAAAAAGAACCTTAACACAAGTGATCAGGCAATGGAAAAAGTACTCAAGGAATGTGAACAGATGAAAATAGAAGTCTTTGATAAACTCAACAAAAACAACATAAGAATCATTAGAGTCCCAGAGACCAAGGTAGGAGATGCCCAGAAAGAATCAACTGTCAAAAACATCATCAAAGAGATACTCCCAGAGTTAAAGGTTACATGCAATCAAATCCTGCATGCCCGAAGAGTACCAGCTAAAAGAGACCCAAAGAAAAACACCCCAAGACACATCCTTGTTACAATGACAAATCCCACAGAGAGAGATAGATACTGAAAGCAGCAAGATCAAAAGGGAAATTACATTCAAAGGACCATCCTTAAGACTCACAGCAGACATGTCACAAGAAACTCTCAAGGCCAGAAGACAGTGGTGGGATATCATGACAAGATTGAATGAAATGGATGCCTCACCGAGAATACTGCACCCAGCCCAACTCATGTTAAGGTTTGAAGGAAAGATACATAGCTTCATGGATAAACAACAGCTCAGAAACTTCACAGATGAAAAACCAGCCTTAAAGGAAAAACTGAAAGGTCTACTTTAACACAAGAGAGACCAACAAACACAGCAAACTTATCTACAAAGATGACATTAAATCCTATGACAATCATCTCCCTCAATGTCAATGGACTAAATTTGCAATTAAAAGACACAGAGTGGCAAAATGGGTCAAAAAGATGAACCCAACCTTCTGCTGCCTACAAGAAACACACCTGAATAATCAGAACAAACACAGACTCAAAATCATAGGCTGGAGGAAAATCATCCAAGCAAACAACACCCTTAAAAAAGCTGGGGTGGCCATATTAATATCTGATGACACCAACTTTATACTCAGAAAAGTTGTAAGGAAAAAATATGGACACTTTGTACTAATCAAGGGATATGTACAACAAGAAGAAATCAGACTTTTAAATATATATGCACCCAATGAGAGACCAGAAAACTACTAATGCAATTATTGACAAATCTGAAAGAAGATATCAATAATAACACAATAATTGTGGGAGACCTCAACACGGCCTTCTCAACACTTGATAGATCAACCAGACTGAAACCCAACAAAAACATACTAGCCCTGAAAAGAGAAATGGAAGAAAGAGTACTAGTAGATATATATATAGGACACTCCACCCCTGTAGCATTAAATAATTAACGATGGGGCTGGATGGCGGTGGATTTTTTTCCGTGCCATTCCAGTCCACGTGGCTCTGCAACCTTCATGCAGTTGGCGAGTCCCAGGCCCAGGTGAAATCACTCACTCACAGTCAGGCGTCAGGAAGCAACAACTTTATTCAAGCCCTAGCCACCACGTGTGTGTGGCCTATTCATAACCTTTCAAGCACAGCAATATTTTGCTAGCCCTGCATCTTATTTCCTGTTAGCCATCTTCCCTTTGGGCTCCATGCTGGTCAAAGACCAGAACACAGAAACCCAGAAGCCAGAGCGCACAGCAGCGCAGAAAGGGCAAAGAGCCAAAAGGCCAAAAAGCCAAAAGGGCCGAATTCCCTTGGTTCAAGCCTTATCTAACATTTCCAAGACCCCTCCCAGGAATGGGAGGGTCTTGCAGGTAAGGTTACACCTACTATCCGGTTTCCAAGACCCCTCCCAGAAATGGGTGGGTTTCAGGGTCTTAAAAAGGTACACCCACATTTCCTCCTTTTCTTAATATTTTTATGCACCAACGTAATAGAGTGAAAATTAATATACCAGCCCTTTTTAAAAACATATTTTTGCAAAATATACTTTACACCTGTAACCTAAAACTCTATTAATGCTTTTTTACCAAGCACTATTTCGGAACTTTTATGTTCCTATACTTTTAAACCATATTGGGGGAACTTCATTGTTCCTATACCTTTTCTATACACAAGTACTGCAGCATACATGCATAACATACATTTTAAAAACAGGCTAAGTACATTAAAATACACAGTAAAACATTTTGCAATTGAAAATATTAACTTTGAAAGACAACAAAACAATTTAAATTATAAAGAAAATGACTAAGACAAAGATGCAGATGGTTAGAAATTAGATGTTAAACTGTATTACCTCCCTTTTTTTATTTTTTAACCACTAACTAACTAAAACTTATTCATTACCAACTATGAGTGAAATATATGACTATCCGCTTAGTTCCTACACCTAAAATTATAGTTTAAATGATTAATTTGTTCCACGCTGATCTCACCACGTTGATTTCACCACGTGGCTTTTGTAAACTTTTAGAGTTTAGATGCTGGTTTGTTGCACGCTGATATTACCACGTGGCTTCTGTAAACTTTTAAAGTTCAGATGTTGGTTTGTCCCACGCTGATTTCACTACGTGGCTTCCTTTCATGGTTTCAGGCCCCGCAGACGATTCTGTTGACCATGAGGTCGCAGGTTCTGCTGCCCGCTGCCGGTTTGCTCCTGCTGTTTTACCTTAGTGATCTGGAGGATGGATTTCAGGCTTGCCGCGGAGCAAAAGCTGAGCTGAGCTGAGCCGAGGCGTTTCTGCTTTTGGGCTGATAGGGGCTTTTCGCCGCTTTTTTCCTCCGGGCAGCACTTAGCAAGCCAGTTTTTGGCCACACCTCACAGGGCTAGCAAGCCAGTTTTTGGCCACACCTCACAGGGAGCTTTTGGATGTTCAAAGTTCAAAGTTATTTAAACTAAAAGTTCAGTTCGAAATTTTCAAAGTTGAAATCCAAATTCAAGCCAAAGGTCATTTTCAGAAAATCAGTCCATTTTCAATAGTCTTTTTTCTCCTCCGTTTCCAATTTAGACTTTTAATTAGTTTTTGTACAGGCCGAGGTTTTTGTTTCTTGTAACAAAGTTTTAGTTCTGGGCCTGGGCCTGGGCTAGAGGTGATGCAAGCTTCCACCTCTCTTGTTTCAATGGCCTTTGAACCCCCAGATGGGGTGTCGGCCATCTTTGAACATGGCTCCACGTGGCCATACACTTTGGGCTGACTGCATGTGAACAGAGCGAAAATCAAACAGAAGAGCAGAAATCTTACCATATTCGCTGTTTTCTTGGGTTCAGGATTTAGGTCCCTGTTCAGGCGCCAAGATGTTGCATTAAATAATTAACAATGGGGCTGGATGGCGGTGGATTTTTTTCCGTGCCATTCCAGTCCACGTGGCTCTGCAACCTTCATGCAGTTGGCGAGTCCCAGGCCCAGGTGAAATCACTCACTCACAGTCAGGCGTCAGGAAGCAACAACTTTATTCAAGCCCTAGCCACCACGTGTGTGTGGCCTATTCATAACCTTTCAAGCACAGCAATATTTTGCTAGCCCTGCATCTTATTTCCTGTTAGCCATCTTCCCTTTGGGCTCCATGCTGGTCAAAGACCAAAACACAGAAACCCAGAAGCCAGAGCGCACAGCAGCGCAGAAAGGGCAAAGAGCCAAAAGGCCAAAAAGCCAAAAGGGCCGAATTCCCTTGGTTCAAGCCTTATCTAACATTTCCAAGACCCCTCCCAGGAATGGGAGGGTCTCGCAGGTAAGGTTACACCTACTATCCGGTTTCCAAGACCCCTCCCAGAAATGGGTGGGTTTCAGGGTCTTAAAAAGGTACACCCACACACCCCCAAAAACCTGGATACACATTCTTCTCCAACGTACATGGGTCATTCTCCAGGACAGACTACATGCTAACACATAAAACATACCTTCATAAAATCAAGAGGATAGAAATCTTGCAGGCTACCTTTGCTGACCATAAGGCTCAGAAATTATATGTGAACTACAAAGGGACACAGAAGAAAAGCTTTAACAATTGGAAATTAAACAGCCTGCTACTGAAGAACCAGTGGGTCTGAGATGAAATAAAAAAGGAAATCAAACTTTCCTGGAAACAAATGATAATGAAGACACAAACTGCCAGAATCTATGGGACACAGCAAAAGAGGTCCTGAGAGGAAATTTATAGCTTTGCAAGCACACATCAGGAAAGAAGAAGGGGCATACCTGAATAACTTAATGATGCAGCTCATAAAATTAGAAAATGACCAACAAAAGGAACCAAAAATAGGGAGACAGAAGGAAATAACAAAGCTGAAAGCATAAATCAATGAAGTGGAAACCCAAAAAACAATCCAAAAGATCAACGAAAGTAGAAGTTGGTTCTTTGAAAAAACAAACAAGATTGATAGACCACTGGCAAAATTAACAAAGAAAGAGAGAAACCTGATAACCCATATTAGAAATGAAAAGGGGGATATCATGACAGATGTTGCACAGATCCAAAGGGTAATCAGAGACTGCTTTGATAAACTTTATTCTACTAAACATGAGAACCTAGAAGAAATGGATAAATTCTTGGACACTTATAACCTTCCATGGTTAATTAAGGAGGATGTAGCATATCTAAACACCCCATCACTATGGAGGAAATTGCAACTGTAATCAAATGTCTGCCTAAAAAAAAAAAGCCCTGGCCCAAATGGATTTTACTAATAAATTTTTTCAAACCTTTCAAGAGGAGCTACTACCAATCCTTGCCAGGCTCTTCCATGAAATTAAAAAAAACGGGAACACTCCCAAACAGCTTTTATGAAGCCAACAACACCTTGATACAAAAATCAGACAGAGAAGCTGCCAAAAAAGGAAATTACAGACCAATATCCTTGATGAATGCAGATGTAAAGAACTTCAACAAAATTCTGGCCAAAAAAAAAAAAATAAATCCTGGCAAATAGGATCCAATGCATCATCAAGAAGATCATACACTATGATCAAATAAGTTTAACATCTATAAATCTATCAACATAATACACAACAACAAGAAAAATAAAAATCACATGATCATATCAATAGACACAGAGAAAGCATTTGATAAGGTCCAATACCCCTTCTTGATCAAAACTCTCAGCAAGATGAGAAGGAAAGGAGCTTTTCTCAATCTGGTTGAAGCCATCTACCACAAGCCAATGGCAAATATTATTCTCAATGGAGAAAAACTAAAAGCCTATCCTCTAAATTCTGGTACAAGACAAGGCTGTCCGCTCTCACCACTCCTCTTCAACATAGTACTGGAAGTGCTTACTATAGCAATCAGGCAAGAAAAAGGTATCAAGGGAATCCAGATAGGAAAGGAAGAAGTCAAGCTCTCACTGTTTGCAGATGACATGATACTCTACTTAGAAACCCTAAAGACTCTACCAAAAAGCTTCTAGAAACAATAGATTCATATAGCAAGTTGGCAGGCTACAAAATTAACACACAAGAAATCAATGGTCTTTTTATACACCAATAATGATAGGGAAGAGATGGATGTTAAGAAGGCAATTCCATTCACATTAGAGCCACACAAACTCAAAGTGGAGTCAACTTGGATTCAACTTGACCAAAGACATGAAGGACCTATACAAGAAAACTATAAAACCCTACTTCAAAAAATAAGAGAGGACACACGGAAATGGAAACACATACCCTGCTCATGGATTGGCAGGATTAACATAATTAAAATGGCAATACTCCCCCAAAGCATTATACAGATTTAATGCAATCCCTCTAAAGATACCCATGACATTCTTCAAAGAAGTGGATCAAACACTTATGAAGTTCATCTGGAACAATAAACACCCTCAAATAGCTAAAGCACTCCTAGGGAAAAGGAATATGTGAGGCATTACTTTCCCCAACTTCAAACTGTACTACAAAGCAATAGTTATCAAAACAGCATGGCAGACCCTCAAATCAGTGGAATAGGCTTGAGTTCTCAGAAAATGTTCCCCAGACATACAATCACCTAATTTTTGACAAAGGAGCAAGAAATCCTAAGTGGAGCAGGGAAAACCTCTTCAACAAATAGTGCTGGCAGAACTGGTTAGCCACTTGTAAAAAGTGAACATAGACCCCCAGTTAACATCATGTACGAAGGTAAAATCCAAATGGATTAAAGACCTTAATATAAGACCTGATACCATAAAGTATACAGAACAACATGTTAGTAAAACACTCCATGACATTGAGACTAAAGGTATTTTCAAGGAGAAAACTGCACTTTCCAAACAAGTGGAAAGAGAGATAAACAGATGGGAATACATTAAGCTGAGAAGCTTCTGCACCTCAAAAGAAATAGTGCCCAGGATACAAGAGTCACCTACTGAGTGGGAGAAATTATTCACCCAATACCCATCAGATAAGGGGCTAATATCCAAAATATACAGGGCACCTACAGAACTTTACAAGAAAAAAAAATCTAATCCCATTAAAAAAAAAAGGGGAGAAGAAATGAACAGACACTTTGATAAAAAAGAAATACAAATGGCCAAAAGATACATGAAAAAATGCTCCTCATCACTAATCATCAGGGTGTTGCAAATCAAAGCAACAATGAGATACCATCTCACATCACAGAGATTGGCACACATCATCAAGAATGAGAACAATCAGTGCTGGCAGGGATGTGGAGAGAAAGGAACTCTTTTCCACTGCTGGTGGGAATGCCGTCTAGTCCAACCTCTATGGAAAGCGATATGGAGATTCCTCCAAAAGTTGGAAATTGAGCTTCCATTTGACCCAGCTATTCCACTCCTAGGGATATATCCTAGGAACACAAGAATACAATACAAAAATCCCTTCCTCACACCTATATTTATTGCAGCAATATTCAAAATAGCCAGACTCTGGAAATAACCAAGATGCCCTTCAAATGATGAATGGCTAAAGAAACTGGTACATATACACAATAGAATATTATGCAGCCATCAGGAGAGATGAAGTCATGAAATGTTCCTATACATTGATGTACATGGAATCTATCATGCTGAGTGAAATAAGTCAGAGGGAGAGAGATAGACGCAGAATAGTCTTACTCATCTATGGGTTTTAAGAAAAATAAAAGTGATTTTTGCAACAATCCTCAGAGACAATGAAAGAAGGGCTGGAACTTCCAGCTCACACCATGAAGCTCACCACAAAGAGTGGTGAGTGCAGTTATAGAAATAACTACACTGAGAACTACCATAACCATGTGAATGAATGAGGGAACTGGAAAGCCTGTCTAGAGTACAGGTGGGGTGGGGTGGGATGGAGGAAGATTTGGGACATTGATGGTGGGAATGTTGTACTGGTGAAGGGGGGTGTTCTTTACATGACTGAAACCTAAATACAATCATATTTGTAATCAAGATTTTTAAATAAAGATATTAATATATAAAAAAAAGAAGTTCTTACAAATCCAGAACACCTCCTTTCTAAACTAGAACTTCCTCTCTTTTAGCTAAGGATTCTTTTCAGCTGTATGGGCTATGTTTTGATATGTAAATTCTAGGGCCCAATACCATTGTGTTGTTCCTCCTAAAGATCCTCTACCCTTTGTTTCCACAGAAATACTTTGCATACCAGAGTTGTGCCTAAAATGTCATCAGCTGAAAATTAAATTTGTCTCAAGTCTCTCTCTCTCTCTCTCTCTCTCTCTCTCTCTCTCTCTCTCTCTCTCTCTCTCTATCTCTATCTCTATCTCTATCTCGCTCGCTCTCTCTCACGTCTGATAGACGCGAGTCCCCCATACAATGTATTTTGTGTGGTCTTATTATTTCATATTTCATATTCGTCCATTTCGTGCACCCGCTTTCTTGCATGAAGGAATTTTCGTCCCCACTAGATGCTGAAACTGAAGATGCCTGCAGCAAACAGACACTTCTCTGGGCAGACCAACAGATAGCCAACAGACACATGAAAAATGCTTGTCATCACTTTACTTTAGGGAAATCCAAATCAAGACAACAATGAGATATAGAAAGATGGCACATATAAAAAGTACTGGGAACATTCTCTGTTGGTAGGGATATGGTGCAGAAAAACTCTCATCCACTGCTGGTGTGAATTCTGGCTGGTCTAACTCCTATGGAAAACAATATTGAGGGTTCTCAGTAAATTCAAAATTGAGCTGCCATATGACCCAGCAAATGCTCTTTTGGGAATTTATTCCCAGGACAGAAAAACATTCATCCAAAAGGATGTATGCACACCACTATTTATTGCAACACTCAATACAATAGCTAAGAGTTGGAATCAAACCTAGATGTCCAACAACAGACAAGTGGATCATGAAGATGTGGTATGATATACAATGGAATACTACATAGCTGTAAGGAATGATACAATCATGCAATTTGCAGCAATTGGATGGAACTGGAAAATGTTATGTTAATGAAGCCAGAAAAAGCCAGAAAAAGAATAAATATGGAATGATATCACTTATATGTGGTATTTAGAATAACTGCATGAAGAAATGCATGGTCCAAATGGCAGTTGTCTTGAACACCATTGGCTCCAGAGTATAGTGACAAGAAGAAAAGAAACTGAGTATTAGAAGAGAAATAAAAATATGAAAGGATGGGGGTCAGGGGCCAAGCAGTGTTAAAAAAAAAAGGTGTTATAAAAGGACAGAACTAAATATCCAAGCCAAATGGAACAATGGAATCAAGAGACCCAAACTTTTAACAATCTTAAGCTTGAAATGGGCCTCTTAAACAGACAGGCTAAGGGGTCAGGGGTGGTGGTATGGGATGCACTTAGGGAATATTGGTGGTGGAAGATAGAAACTGATTGTGGGTTTTGCACTGATTCACTCTATGTCTAAAACCCAATTATGAAAGACTTTGTAAAGCACAATGGTTTCAATAAAATTAAAACTAAAAAAAAAAAAAAAAAAGGTTGAAGACACATGCCTGCTATGCACTAAATTCTAGGTTAAAAGCTTAGTACCATATAATCCCTACTTAGTACCATACAATCCATACAGTCCTATTGACCTCCCAAAGCTAGAAGGATATAGCCCTGGAGGCTACTATATACTAGGGAAACATCCTCTCCCCACCCTTCCTCCAGCCCTGTCCTGAGAATCTGAAACATCGTGGCATCAGAGACCTGCTGGGTCCCCAGGATCATCATTTTGCCACACAGGTCAGACACTCCTAAAGTAGAAGAGGAAAGGGAAGGCTGCTAGCCAACTCAGTTTTATTTAGCCCAGCCCCAAGAAACTAAGGCATACAGGAGTTGGGGCTACTTCTTATTCAGAACTGCCAAGTGACAACACCCAGATAAGGGCCCTCCCACCCTATTCTGCCTTGCATTTCATTATCTCATCATATCTAAAAAAGGGCATATAAAGACAACCTAATTCTGTGGCTGGAGAGATAGCATGGAGGCAGGGTGTTTGCCTTGCATGCAGAAGGACAGTGGTTCAGATCCAGCAATCCCATATGGTCCTCCCAAGCCTGCCAGGAGTGACCCATGAGCGCTGCCAGGTGTGACAAAGACAAAAACAAAACAAAACAAAAAAGAAGACATCTTAATTCTAGTCATCTAGCCATACAACAACACATAAGAATCACCTCCTGGCTGAAAAAATCATACATAATCCCTGAGCATCACTGGGTGTGGCCCACCCCCCAAAAAAACAAACAAACAATAAATAAATAAAATAATCCAAGACAGATCCAAATCAGATTAAAGAAAACCACAGAAAAAAATAGAATACTGGTCAAAGAAGAAAATTATATACAAAAGAGCACCCTTAAAATGTAGAGCAGATTGGGGCTGGAAAGATAGCACAGTCTTGCATGTGGTCAACCCATTTTGGATACTAGCATCCTATCTGGTCCCTTGAGTACTACAAGGAAAGCCAGAACTAGAAATAAACCTGAACACTGCTGGGTGTTACTTAAAAATAAAACAAAAAATATTTTATGTGTAATTTAAAACAGTTTAATTGAACTATCACAACATATTTCATACAAGCCTCATTAATAACCAACATCATGCATTCATAGCTAAAAGTCCAGTTCTATCTTTTCCCCAGAGAATTTGCCCTGTTAGCCAAGTTTATCATAAAATGTTCATTTTAAGAATATTTCATTCACTGATAATATAATTTGTTCTTGCAGTGAATAATTCAGAGATTCATGATAATGTGCTCAAACAAACAATCAACTCTATGTTTCCTTTTTTTTTGGGGGGGGGGGTCCACAGTAATCCCAGAAATATTCAGGGATTATTCCTGTCTCTGTACTCAGGAATCACTCCCAAATGGACGCAGGCAACCTTCTGGGGTACCAAGGATTGAACCCAGGTCAGTCATGTGCAAGGTAAGTGCCCTACTCATGAAACAATCTCCCTAACCCCTTTATTTTTTTTCACATAGCACAACCTAGACCT
The DNA here is from genome assembly GCF_024139225.1 of Suncus etruscus. Taxonomy (NCBI): domain Eukaryota; kingdom Metazoa; phylum Chordata; class Mammalia; order Eulipotyphla; family Soricidae; genus Suncus; species Suncus etruscus. The sequence continues at coordinate 34,240,424 of NC_064856.1, read as the reverse complement.
CTAGTATAGATGCTCAGAAATAAAAGTTTACTAAGTACAATTACTGGGATATATGAACTTGGAAATTTTTATTTGATCTGTTATGTTAGACAAGTTGATTTGCATGTGGCACTATATAAAAAGACCACTTTATACTAACCTACACATAAAAATTTACTTTGGGAACAGGGCGGAGGGAGGATAACACTGGTGGTAGGAATGCCCCTGATTCAATGTCACTATATACCTAAAATATTACTGTGAATGATTTATAATTCACTTTGGTCACAATAAAAATTATTAAAAATAATTTATGTGGGGGAAATTAAAAAATATATAGAAGAATTAACAAGTGAACCCTCCAGGTCTAAAAACAATGGTGGGATATATTTCATTGAAAATTTTCAATGAAATGAATACCTCAACAGGAATACTCTAAACAGTCAGACTCATATTCAACTTTGAAGGGACTATATATGTAACTCCATGGATAAACAACTCAGGAACTACAGGTTTAAAACCATGTTTACAAAAGTAACAAAAGAAGCTATTTTAAGAGAAGAATTCTACAAACACATTATAAAAATAAGATACAAATAATAAATAATAATAATAAATATAATAAATATTTCTCCTACAAAAATAAGGTACAAAACACTGACAATAATCTCTCTAGAAGAAAAATATCTGCCACAGAGTCAGGAAGTAGGGAGAACAGGAGGGAAACTGGGGACAGTGGTGATGGCAAATATGCATTGGTGAAGGATGTTGGATATTGTATGAAACTCTACATGAACAACTTTGTACCTGTTTATCTCACACTGACTCAATTAGATAATTTATGTAAAATTAAATTTTAAATTAAAAAAAAATGAAGGGGAAGTAATGGGGGAACAAGTGTCAGGGGCTTTGGGTATACAGGTAATGTGGGAGAGTAGTACTGCTACATACCGAAACCTTGAAATCATGAGTTAACTGTTAAAATATAAAATTGGGTCGGAGAGGGAGGGAGGAAGGGAGGGAGAAAAAAAAATTGGGTCGGAGAGATAGCACAGTGGTAGGGCATTTGTCTTGCTTACAGCTGACCCAGGATAGACCTGGGTTTGATCCCTGGCATCCTATAGGGTCCCCCAAGCCAGGATCAATTTCTAAGCGTGTAAGCAGGAGTAACCCCTGAGCATCATTGGGTGTGCCCAAAAAACAAACAAACAAACAAACAAATAAAAAGAAGCATAATATATATAATTATTTTTTATATGTTACATAGAGACTTCAGAAAGAGTGTGACCCTGGTCATACCTGATCTTCACTTTAAACTTCTTGTTTCTGGAACTGTGAGAAAATAAATTTCTCGTTTAATGTTTTATTTAGCTCCTATGGCCTTAAATACTGACTGCTAACTGAAAATGTTATGGCTTAAGTCACAATGAATACAATGGGGAAAAAGATGGTTTTCCTGTTGGGCCACACTGGCATTGCTCAGGGTTTCCTCCTGGCTTTGCATTCAGCTCTGTTCATCATTCCTGTGGAGTTCAGGAGGACTACATTACATGGAGTACTGTGGACTGAAAGATCTGAAAGATCCTGGGGCCCACCATGATCTCATATGAAAAAATGCTGCTTTAGTGGACAAAGTTAGTCTCCAAATAATTTTTGTAAAAAGAATTTTCTGAGTTTCCTTTTACCTTTTTTTGTTTCTTTAAAAGACTGCTTATTTATTTTGGACGTACTAACTCTGTGATCATTTTCAATTAACTCTTCTGTTTCCAATTGCTTCAAATTTCGAGAAGATTCCAGGTAATCATCTAGGCTTTAAAAACAAGCAAACAAAAATATTATAGCACAGGTCAGGGATATGTCTCAAGCATATCTGAGGCCCTATTCAATTCCTGGCACCTCATGTGCCCCAATATAAGGTGTAGCCCAGGAAGTCCCACAAATTCCCACTTCACTGAAATTCTGGGTCAAGTAACATGAGAATGGATGCAGCTCTACCCCAATTCCTTAGAACAACTGGGTATGGTCCCTGTAATTTTTTAATTGTATCTTTTAAGAAAGATTAAAATATATTTTATGAACATTAACATTATAACTGAAAAATACATAATAAACACAACTTTATAAAAAAGATAAAAGATGAGGGACTAGGAAAATGTATAGTAGCTCTGATGGAGAGGATATCCTAGGCCAGTGGTAGGCAACCTGCAGCTCACGAGCCACATATGGCTCTTTACATTTTTAATTTGGCTCTTCTGTGTGCCGGGCGCCCTGTGTGGCTCTCAAAATAAATTTTAATCGTGGTTTTGGCGAGATTTGGCTCAGTTGAAAAAAAAGGTTGCCCACCACTGTCCTAGGCCTCTGAGCATCATTTGAAATGGCATCTCCTTCCAAAATATATAGAAAATATGGGCTAGGCACATTCAAAGGGCTAGAACATATGCTTTACATGCAAGTTCAATCTCCAGCACTACAATAGTTTCCCTGAGAATCACTGGGAGCAAATACCAAGCACCAAGAGCAGCAAATACAAAATTAAAAGGTCAAAAGTAACAGTCATTGATTCTGACAACTTACTATGAGTATCTAATAAAGGGTTTAATTTAAAACTATATTGGGACCAGAGCGGTGGTGCAAGCAGTAGGGTGCTTGCTTTGCAAACACTCACCTAGAACTACCATGGTTCAATCCCCCAGCATCCCATATGGTCCCCCAAGCCAGGGGCGATTTCTGACACATAACTAGGAGTAACCCCTGAGCATCACTGGCTGTGGCCCAAAAACCAAAAACAAAAACAAAAAAAAAAATCTATAGATACCTGAGGAAAAACAAAAAAAATAAAGTTTCATATAAAAATATTTTTTTCATCTTTCACTAGACTACCAAATATAAGATTATGTTTATGGGGTTTTGTTTTTTTTTTGTTTTGTTTATTGGTTTGTTTCTAGGCCACATCCAGCAGCCCTCAGGGATTACTCCTGGTTCTGTGCTCAGAAATCACTCCTGGCAGGCTGGAGAGGACTATATGGGATAGTGAGGATCAAACCAGGGTCAGTTGAATGCAATGCAAGCATCCTCCCCGTTGTGCTATTGCTCTGGCCCCAGGATTAGGTTTATGTTTTAATCACAAAAATTCTTCATAAAAATTAATATAGTTTCTTCAACTATTTAGCAGGGTACAAACTAGTTATGCTTCCTCTGCAAAAAAGCAAACATACAATAAACTCTCTTTGACCCTTTTGGTTTTTGAGATACTAGAAGGAGATCAAACTGAAGATTCCAGGTACTTTATTTACCAATTCATATTTAAGTGCTTGAATGAACCTGTAAGAGGTGTTCTGCAATACTTGCTTTCCTCTGGATAACATCTTAATGATGAACCAGCTTTATCTCCAGAAGAATAGGTATCAAAACCATCTATTAAAAAAATAGAAAATAAAGTAACAGTTTTCTTAATGAGATCAGATATTAAGAATCTAATAGATTCAAATGACAGCAAAATTACTTTATTTCTTACCAACACATCAAGCTAGTACAAACTTCCAGACCAGATAACAGGCACCAAAATTTACATTCACATTTTATTTTACTGATTGCCTAATGTCTTTTACTTCACTATTTTATTTGATCCTATAAATAGAACTATTATATAAATAAAAATGTAACTTTATTCCTATTCTAATGATCAAATAAGTTATTGTGAAACCTTTCAAATTATACAACCAGACAGTAAAAAGACTAAAATTCAAAACCTACTCTTCTTTCTACCTATTTAGGTACCACCTTATAGCATAGGGTAAGTATCTAAAACAATGCTCTAAAGACTGTGATGCTGGGATTGAACCCCAGTACCTCTCAGGAACAAGTTAGAACCCACTGTCCTTACACATTTAACATTTAATTTTCAAGTTTCATATATTTAAAAAACTAAATATTCAAGAAAGTAGTACCCTATATCTAAAACATAAATAAAACGAATACTTTCTCTGACTAGAAATTTAGATATGTCTAAGGAAGCTAAGGGAGACAATTCAGGACTATAACAAGGTGTGGCACAAAAAAAAAGTATTTCTTTTTTGTTCTGGGGGGTTTGGGGTGGTTGGGTCACATGTGGAAGTGCTCAGAAATCCTGGCTCTGCGCTCAGAAATCACTCTTGACTCGGGGAACCATATGGGGTGCTGGGGATCGAATGTGGATCAGTCCTTGGTCAGCCGTGTGCACGGCAAACACCCTACCACTGTGCTATCACTTCAGCTCCAAAATAGTATTTCTTTTTCTTATTCAATAAACTGTTTAAAATTTAGCATTTTAAAAGGCAGCAATACTTTAATTGAAATACCAGAAAAGGAAATTCAAATCAATTTGATTTCTGTACACATTTAATCCCAAAAACTCTCTAATTTTCTAACCGGAACCAGGGACTTAGCTCAAAGGGACAGAACTCATGACCTGAGTTAGATCCTAAAACCACAAAAGAGCCCCAGCTCACCCCATGAGAATCTCTAGATAGACCCCTATCACTACAGGATCCATGTAAGTTGGCTTTTCAGGACAGGAGTTGGGTAGATATCCTCAAGACTGTGGTATTGTTCCCAGAGCACTGCTTAAGTCCCAGAAAAATTTAAATTCCTTATAGAATGAAAAGGCTCTGTGTCAAGACTTTTTATCACAAGGCTGAACATTAAAAAAAAATACAAACTTTTCTCTCAAACTGTTAAAACTGAAGAATATACAAAGTAATTTATCAGTTTACCTGGAGAAATTGGAGATCTTCTCTTACATTTAGCCTGCTTAAAATCTGAAAAATCAAACTAAAACAAGGGGGGAATAAAACACACTGATATATTTACCATGTATACTGAAACATCAACTCAAGAGTCTCAAATTAATATTCCACACATGATGTATATATTACAAAGGTTAGAGGAATCATATAGACCCCCACCTAAAAAAGATGATTATTATCCACTAATGGGACAAAGCATTATCACTTGCCTCTGGATGTAACCTCACATTTCTTGGCCAAGTGTCAGATGCATATCGGGTGAGGCTGTGAGGTCTAAGTTGAGAGCATCACTAGACTCAAATCCTGAGGCATATCTACCAAACAGAAACTGAGGAGAAAGCCAGTTGGGAGGAAATAACCAGCGGTGCTGGAAACTTACTCATCATTTCATTGCTGGGGACTGAAGGGCATTGTAATAATGTCCTATGCTATTCAAAATTAAAAAGGCTTTCAATTTTATGCCTTTATGTTTCATAAATGTAGTACTTAATTGCTTCAGCATCAGATACTTTTCTCTGGGATGGGGTCAGAGAATTGAGGACACACCCTGAGATGCTCAGGGTCACTCCTGGTGATGCCAGAGAGAACTGCATGGGCCCTACCCACTGTCCTTTCTCTTCTGCCTAGCACTGGAAATGTTTTACAAAGGACATTTCTGAGATAAATGGTGACAAACAAAAAAACTCATAGTTTCAAAGTATAAACCAAGGCAGATAGTTGAAATGGCTGGAGTTCATGGTCTGCAAGAAAAGAGATGGGGAAAGAGGGTATTGTCGAGGAGGGACTGTCCCATAATGCCTGTCCCTCAAAAAAAAAAAATTTACAATTGTTTTATTACTGTTCTGTTTCCTGAATTAGTGGTTAGGTAAGAGAACCCCCTTGTTCCTAACAACAAAACATACCAAAACTATTGGAGAGCGAGTAAGACAATGCCTGCAAATTCCCCTCAAGTCTATTAGGAGGGTGATGTGAGGAAAGGAGGTCAAAGCTGGCGCCAGGTTAAGGCGAATGTGGCAAAACGTTAAACTTCTGGATCCAAGCAAAGGCATCAGAAGAGCACTTGAAACTATTTTCGCGAACCTTTCCCTCTGAAATGATTTCCAGATTCTTTAAAGAGTTATTTCTTGGAACCCCCCCCCCCCCCCGTGGCTCTACATAAAAGCTCAAAAATGTATTCAGTAAAGTCGCATCACAATTTGCACGACAGAAACCTCCAACACTGATGCTAAAGGATTCGTGTCAAGCCTTCCTAAAGCCCCAGGGTAGAGTTGCACCGGAGTTCCCTCGCACCCCAAACCCTGGCGCCTCAGACCGTCGCCCGGTGGCGCATGGGCCCGAGCTCTCACCTCCGCAAGGAAGGGACCCCCGAGCCCATAGCGGCTTTTGAGACGCTCGACAGCCAAGTCCTGCCCAGGTGGCTTGACGACCCTCGGCTCCATGGCGCAGGCAGGCCACCGTTGTTTCCCCAGGAAACGCTTTCAAACCAGGCGGGAGGCGCCGGGGCGGAGCTGACAGGCGGAAGTGCGCCTGTCACGACGCACGCCAGGCCCCGCCCCCAGCGTGCCAAGAGACCGAAGAAGGGGAGACTACTCGTCTGGGCCCCGCTGAACGGTAGACCGCCCGGACAAGGCCTAAGGAGCACCTTTCTTCTAGAAGTTTGTTTTCCGCGAACAAGGCGTTCGAGGAGCAGCTTGTTTGTTTGGGGGCCATGTTCATAGGTGATCAAGGCTGGTGCTGTGCTGGGAGGACAAGGTAGTGCTAAAGATGGAACCCAGGTACCCTGCAAACGTACACTAACTGGAAGAACTCTTCCCTACATCCCCCTATTCTCTATACTAAAAAATACGACCCTAAACATCAGTTACCCAAGACACCAAAAACCCGATGTCCGATTGCTTCTGCCTGCAAAATGATTTCATGCCTAAGACCTTTTTCTAGTGTGTTTTAACTGACAATAAAAGTGGTTTATCTTCCAGATTGTTTTCCTCCTTCGTGCCCACGAATAAGGAAAAGCGGTTAGATCCAGGCTAGCTGTAAGAGGGGTGTCCAGTCATTCATGATGGGAGGTCAGCAGCTCCAACAAGCCCCCACTTTCCTGCCAGTATCCAGTGCTTCTCTGCTAAGAATGCCCATTTAGTAGAAATGAAACCAAAGCTTCCTGGTGAGACTTTCCTTAGAACATATGGACTGTGTATGTATGTAGTGGGAATTTGAACCGCTATATACCTGAAATCCATAAAGTAAGCATGGGGGAAATTAAAGTTCTTACTGCGGGGCCTAAAAATCTTCTAAAAGGTGTGTTGTACTTTCCCTGTGATTGGCCTGTGATGTGGCAAGTCTCAGAGAATTGGCTTGTAAATAAGTAATTTGAATGTAAATTCCTCTAAAATCATACTCTCTAAACAAGTTTTCCCCATGATTTAGAAAAGTGGCACCGGACACTAAGGATGGGCCTCATTATTTTTAATGGCACAAATAAATCCTACATTAGCGAGTTAACTAATTTCTATCATTTATAAAGTTACAAAGTATAATTCTTTACCTTTTCTAAATGTTCAACAAGATGTGTGAACTCATGTTCTTTAGATTATGTGTTCCTCAAAAAAATAACCAAAACTAAAGAGGGGGAAAAAAGTTCCTGACATACCAAATTTTAAGGTCAATGTTTTAATGGTTATCTGAATTATATTAAAACCAAAAACTTTTTAAAATACAGTATTAAAGATGTACAAATAATTTCTTCATATTCTATCTATAAGCAGTTTTTAATGAGACTTAAAAACCAGTTTCTTAAAAATACACATCATTTTGGTCATAAATAACATAATCAACAACAACAAAAAATCCACAGAGCCAGAGATAGAACAGCTGGTAAGGCTCTTGCCTTGCATGAGGCTGACCCAGGTTGGATCCCCAGTATCCCATATGGTCCCCCAAGCTATGTCAGGTACAATACCTGAGGACAGAGCCAGGAGTAAGCCCTAAGCACTGCATAGTGTGCCCCTTACCTCAAAAACTACATAGTCTTTAACTGCAATGTTTACTGGAAATGTTGATTTGCATATTATTTAATCAAAAAAATTCCAAGTGCTAATCTTAAAGCTAACTTTTAATTTCCTTTTTAAGATAACAGAAATCAGCACTACATTGAACTTTTTTAAAACTCCGTAAATTGCACTTGCATTTTCTTCAATTTTATTCTGGAGTTTTGACAAAGGGATCAAGCTGAAAAATTACAAATACTTTACATCAACTTAAGAGTTAGAGGTTCCAAAGAAACTGATACCGTAATTTTTGAGTCAGTTAGCATTGCATGTGGTTCACTGCCAGCAGTGCTCAGGGGACCATACACTGTGCCAAGGCTCCTGGGCATCCATATGCAAAACATGTGCCCTGAATCTTCCCAGTCTCACCAATAAAACAATCACTATTACTAATATTATTATTATTATTAAATGTGAATATATTTAAAATCCTTGGTTCTCCATAAGGTTCAGATAGTTCGACGCTTACACAGGCGTAGGTTTATTTAAAGTTATCTTGCTTGCCTCTGACCAAGTAGATTTAGTAATCCACTTGGTCATGCATTTAATCATTCATTCATTGCTCAAACAAACATATCTGATTTCTTTATTATTGAACTGGTCAATAGAATAAACCTCACTCCCTGTGACTAAATAAAATTAGGCGATTTCACTGGGAAGAGAACAGAAACAAGGCAAATCTTAATTAGAATATAACAAATTTTATACTCTAGTCATGACTAGAGTCAATGGAACTATTAACAAAAAGGCTCACATTTTTAGCTTGGCCTTTTTACCATTAGCTTTTCCAAATTACTCAAACTTGAAATACTTCCTTAGGAGTTCTGGAAATTATGAGGCATTTTGAGTTTACAGAACTTTAATTGTCCTTACTTTTATGTCCAGTTCTAGAATGAACAAATAATTAGATGTACAAGCAATATTTTTTAAATGTCATAGCTATTAACAATCATTTTATTTTTGCTATAAAATTCACCAGAAAAAAAGTTACTGCAACAATCTAGTATTAAAGCAAATCTTTCACCAAAGAACATGGCATAGACTTTAAAATATTCATACTTTATCACAATCACTGCAAGGGAAATTTCAAGTTCTATCAGAACCAGTTGCATTTTGAGGTAGTAGAAACATGACAGAGAATTTTTTTTAAAAAAATCTAATCCTCAACTTGCCTAAAATGTAAAAAATGTAATACCTTTGAAAAGACACAGGAAGCTACATATTTTAAGAATAGAAGATACTCTGCTTAAAAGTTAATTTAACTATACAGGAGGTGCAAGGATTATAGAAGAGCACTTTGGTTAAGTCTCTATCCTATGTGGCTTATTCAATCATAAATGAGTATTCATAAAATAAGCACATCAATAGTTAAAATTACCAAATATATTTCAAATCTAAAGTATAATTATCCAAACTGTGGTCCCTTTTTCAAAACACTAAGCATGTCCATGCAAGAAATTCAGTATGCTAAAAGAAATAAAATTAAATTGCATATATCATATTCCTTCAATAGTTTGAGACTATTGCTTTTAACAAGATTAGTATTATTTAATTTTAATACAGATATGTCAGGAGTACACAAACACAAGTACACCTGAAATACACCAGTGTTTAAACTTTTATTTCACACCATGCAAGTCAAATATAACACAATAAAAAGAGACAACAGCTATAAGCTGCAATGTTACATTTATACATTGGAAATGTCCATTTTCAAAAACTGAACATAATTACCCATACTGTCTTAACAGCTAAACTTCAACTGTTCATAAAAGGCAAAATTTACTAAGAAAAACAATGATTTTTATATTTGTCCACACTCTGTGATACTAATTCTTTGACTAACAGACCCATCAGGAGAACCAAATGATTCAATCTTTTTCACAGTATCCATGCCGTCTTTTACAAATCCAAACACTACATGCTTAAAGTCCAAATGTTCAGCTTTTTTCAGTGTTATAAAAAATTGAGAATTATTTGTATCCCGGCCTTTATTAGCCATTGATAGTAATCCAGGACCAGTATGTTTCACATTAAAATTTTCATCTTCAAATTTTTCTCCATAAATGGATCGTCCTCCTGTTCCATCATGCTTGGTGATGTCTCCCCCCTGATAATTTAAAAAAATAAAAGTTTAATAAAAACTTAAAAACAATTAAAAAATAATTAATTAAAAACTATAAAAAATATAATCAATATACACAGATCTAATAACTACAAAGTAAGCTCTATAGACCCAGCTTTATGGAAATTGGGTTTGAAAAAATTTTTTTTCTTTTTAAGAAACAGAACGTTCTAGCACCAATCTTATCACCAGTGTCAACTTCCACCAGTGTTTCCAAGTTCCCAAGTTTCATCCCACTCTACCCTCTAGTTTACCACCTTGACAGATATTATTTTTGAGTTAGATAGTTATAGTTTGAATCTCATGTGTTTTTGGAGACTATGGTTTTGGTATATAGTGTTCTAGAGACTGTGGTTTGTGTATATTACTACACCAATCCCGCACATAACTAATAAATCCTGACGCCTGCTCCCACATTCCCTTTCTCATATTCTTACTTCCACCTTAATTTCATTCTATACTCTGGAGCCAAAGACAATTTAGGCGATTCCCCCCCCACCCCCATTTACTACATTGTATTTCTTCTATATGAAGTAATCCAGAAGGACAGGCACAGGATAATCTAACCTATCTGTGGTATACAGGAAAAAAAATCTACTTCTAAAACAAGAAAATTTTAGAGTGAAGTAATTTCTCCACCCTTAATTTCTAGCAAGTTTCAGAGACAGAAAACTTGTGTTCTTCTTACCTGATTCAAATCGCTGACACTCCCAGGGATCATTCCTGAACACAGTACAGTCCCTGAATACCTCATGGTGTGGCCCAACAATCCCCACCCCAAATTCTACCAGGTATTATTATTATTAGAACTTTGAACCATTGAAAAGGTTAAAAAAAAAAAAAGGTACAGAGCTAAAGAGATTTTAAGAAAATTAAGGGCAAAAGCACAGCACTCAAATTCCCATTCCCTCCAGATTCATGATACTTACTTGACAAACAAAATCTGGCACTACTCTGTGAAAAATGGAGTTCTTGAAACCAAAGCCCTTCTCTCCAGTGCAAAGAGCTCTGAAGTTTTCAGCAGTTTGAGGAACAATGTTTGAAAATAATTCCATGGTTATACGCCCTAAAGGTTCATCATCTGCACAAACATCAAAAAACACCACAGGATTTGTCTCCTTCGATAACTCTGCTGTCAGAGATACCTGTCCTTGTTTCAATAAATTCTGCTGACATTCTTCAAATTTTTTCTTAAAACAATCTGCCATTTCTTTAGTTTTAAATCTCACTGCAAGTTGTTCCACCTTTGCTTCTCCATCTATTAAGCAACAAACATACAAAAAAAAGTATTACAAATTGTTTAAAGATTTGCATTTGATTTTAGAAAAGTCCAAAGAATTGAAAGGAAACATGTAAATACAGAAACTCACCAGCATAATCTGAAGCAGTCCAAACTAAAGCATTGTTTGAAACATTTAAGGGCTTTAATTCCATTGTTTTGGTAATAACATGGTTTGCACAAACTTTAAAGACCTGATCTCTTCTCATTAGGATTCGGTAATAATTCTTCATCATGTGCCAAAGAATCTTAATATCTCCAACACCACGTTCTTTCCACTGACTTACATCTCGATCCCATCTATAGAGTTTGGCTCGCTCTTTAAATAAAATTTCTTCGTCTTCTTCTCCAGATTTTACTTCTACCTATGATATGATAGTACATGAAATTATTAACTGCTGCTTAAAACAACTCTTAAGTACAGATTTCAAAGTTTCAAATTCTTTAAGAAACTTTCTTTGCAATGCTATTAATAGATATTAACAGTGCCCTTTATCAATCCTAGGGTAGATCCTAAAATTTCTAATTTGGAGAGTAACAAATTTAATTTGTAATAAACTTTTATTTTCTTATATTCTTCTGTCTCCTGAAATTACTAACTACACTATAATAGGACAAAAATAAGTTTCAAAAAGTACTTATTCATCAAGAGAAATATTAACTACTGATTGAAGTAGAAACCTAAATAAATTAGCACTGCAAATACCAGAATTAAAGAAATATGCTAGGACCAAAATCAGGTGTGTGTGCAACTCCTAGCAATATCTACAATGAATGGGAGCTGGTTAAACTTTAAAATAATCTGAAAAAGCAAATAATATGTGTATGTGTATATACTTAAACGTGTGTGTGTGTGTGTGTGTGTGTATATATATATATTGGGTACAGGGGAGGGAAGAGTTTGAACACACCCAGCAATGCTCAGAAATCACTCCTGGTAGTGCTCAGGAGACCACATAGGGGGCCGGGCGGTGGCGCTAAAGGTAAGGTGCCTGCCTTGCCTGTGCTAGCCTTGGACGGACCTCGGTTCGATCCCCCGGTGTCCCATATGGTCCCCCAAGCCAGGAGCAACTTCTGAGCACATAGCCAGGAGTAACCCCTGAGCATTACCGGGTGTGGCCCAAAAACCAAAAAAAAAAAAAAAAAAGGAGACCACATAGTATGTTGGTCAAGTGCAAGTCAAGTAACTTACCCAATAAACTACCTCGGGACCATATATTATATACTTTGGTCAAGTGCAAAACAAGCACCTTACCCACTGTACTCTCTTTTTCCAGCCCCTAAAACAATATTCTTACTCAGAAAACAGTTTGTTTTCCACTAATAGTCTTTAAAAAGAGTAAGATTTGTAGTTAGTCTTCAGAATTATATTATGGAAAATAATGATTTTGACCTATAAAAACCATTAGCTCATCTCAACGATTTCACACAAAAATACATTTGTATAAAATTTGTGGGGATTTTTTTTTTTTTTTTTGGTTTTTTTGCTTTTTGGGCCATACCCAGTGACACTCGGGGGTTACGTCTGGCTTGGGGGACCATATGGGACACCAGGGATCGAACCATGGTCCATCCTAGGTTAGCACAAGCAAGGCAACCACCATACTGCTTGTACCACTACTCCGGCCTCTTGTATAAAATGTTTACAAAATAGGGGGTCCTGGGGCCAAACGAATGGCACAGCAAATAGGGTGTTTGTTAGCCTTATACACAGCCAAACCAGGTTCGATCCCTAGCATCCTATATGGTCCCCAGAGCCTGCCAGGAGTGATTTCTGAGAGCAGAGCCAGGAGTAACCTCTGAATATCACCAGGTGCATCCCAGAAACTAAAAAATAAAAGAAGGTCCCTTAAGAAATATTACAGGATCGAATCCCGGTGTCCCATATGGTCCCCCGTGCCTGTCAGGAGCTATTTCTGAGCAGACAGCCAGGAATAACCCCTGAGCACCGCCGGGTGTGCCCCCCCCCCAAAAAAAAAGAAATATTACAGGGCTTTCACGGTTAGCCTGGATAAAAATCACTAATGAAAATCCCCAGTATCCATGTTTTAGTTATACCCTGGCTGCTTTGCTACAATACCAGCACTTCATTGATTTCCAGCTATATACACACAGTATGTGTGTAAGCAACCCCCAAAAAGGCACAACCTCCAGTAAGCACAAAAAGAGAAACAAGAGTACCAGGACGTATGACCTCTGACAAGATTATGTGCAAGTACTACAGCAACCCTGGCAACCCTAATGCATAAAATCCACTGAGAGTGCTTACCCTAAAAATATGCAAGTACCACAACTAAACCTCAGTAAGCATTGTAGCCAAGCATGCAAGCACTGAAACCAGATGTGCAACCCCTACAAGGAATATGACCAAACGTGTATAACCCTGCTCATACCAACAGAGTTAAAGATAAGAGGGAAAAGGCATTAAAACAAAAATTTAATAAAATAGAAAATTTATAAAGATTGAATACAAACTTCAGTAAAAAAACTAAACATTTTGAATGATATATAAACAAACCTAGCTGTAAAAATAATCTAAGTTTTAATCACAGAATGAAAAATAAGTTCTTAGCAAGATTTTCAATTATTTACCTCTGGTAATGATACTATTGGTTCAAAATGGATATCTTCATTATGAACTACTTCTTCATCACTACCATCTTCATTTTCACCAACTGTAGTAGTTGTCTGCGTTCCAAATACAGTTGCTCCTGTATTAGCCCACTGGAAATTTTCATCTGATGGATAAATTAGAATGCTTTATAAATAACATACATTTTTATGAGTTTATTGTACCCTTAGGGTATTTCATCAGTTCATCTAGTAAATTGCTTAAAGTTACATTATTCTGGCAAGGTGTGCACTATACCTTTATTAAAATAAAAAGGTTTGGCCTTAGTTAATCTATGATACTAAATGACAAAAGTCTCTCTTTTAAGTCTGAAAGAATCAAGAGCTCAGCTCTCAAAAGCATCTTATTTCATAAAATTATAAATGTCCTTGATTTAACTATGTCTATTAGCCAAAACAACCAATAAGCATGTGTTCCAGAAGTAACTAGTAGTACTCGTAGAGCTTAGATTTCTTGGTCATATATTTAGAGTTGAAAGAAAGTCACTAACTCCAAACTCCTTAAGAAATACATATATATTTTTTTAATTTGTTTGTTTGTTTTGGGCCACAACTGGTAGCACTCCTTTAGAGAGGAATGAATTATTTATTTATTACTCTATCTTAATGTTTACAGAGGAAAATTTTTTTCATTTCCATGTAAATTGCAGTATTTAGCAACTGATACATTCTCCACTATCTTAGAGGAAAGTAGTATCTCTCATCTCATTATTTTCCAGTGAATCACTTGCCTAAAAACGAGCTTCCAAAAACTGTGGGTTGTGACCCAATATAGGTTCACATAATTGAGTGAAGGGATGACAACAGCTTTGGCAACAATAGAACGCTTCTGAGGGCCCCGAGAGATAGCACAGCGGCATTTGCCTTGCAAGCAGCCGATCCAGGACCAAAGGTGGTTGGTTCGAATCCCGGTGTCCCATATGGTCCCCCATGCCTGCCAGCAGCTATTTCTGAGCAGGCAGCCAGGAGTAACCCCTGAGCAAATCGGGTGTGGCCCAAAAACAAAAATACAAAAAAACAAAAACAAAACAAAAAAAACCACTTCTGAACAGTGACCAAAATTAGATTCAAACTACATTTCATTTTGGACCAGAGCAATAATATAGCAGGGAAGGTGTCTGCCTTGCATGCAACCTACCCAGGTTCAATTCCTGGTAACCCATATGGTCCTCCAAACCTGCCAGGAGTAATTAAGTGCAAAGCCAAGAATAACCTCTGAGAACCACCAGGTGTGGCCCAAAAACAAAATTAAACAAACAAAAACAACAACCTAAACAATGCTTACCCATGTGACAATCACCCATATTCAATTTTTCAAGCAAAAAAAAAAAAAAAAAAAAGCATAGAAAATTGTGCCCCCTCCCAAGCGCAGAGCAGGTTCAAGCACCATAGGTATGACCCAAAAGCAAAAAAAAAAAAAATAAAAAATAAAAAAAAGGCCACAAAGTACAAGGATTAAGGAATTTACCTTGCATGCTGCTGACTGACAGACACACAAGCACACACGCATGCACGCACGCACACACACATGCACACTGACCCAGGGACAAACACCCACCCACATACACACAGTAGGAAATATTTAAATTACCCCCCAAAAACCACTAGAGCAAAGACTTGATGAGGAATTTTCCTTTGGGGGTGGAGGGGGCCACACCCAGCAGCGCTCAGGGGTCTCTCCTGACAGGCTCAGGGGACCATATGGAATACCGAGGATCAAATCCTGATCTGTCCTGGTCAACCACACACAAGACAAATGCCATCACGCTCTGGCCCAGAAAACAATTTTCTGACAAGGGTCTATAGAGCAGGTAGGATGAGTGCTTGGCACATGGCCAATCTTAATTCAATCCCTGGCACTCCATACAGTGACCCAAACCACTAGAAGACATTCTAAATACAGACTAAGAAGTAACCCCTGAGCAATGCTGGTGTGTCACAAAAATAAACCCCAAAAATTCTGGGTAAAAAAAATCTCAAAAAGTTAAGGGTGGGGGGTGTTTTAGACAAAGAATTTCAAAATGGTATTATCAAGAACTTTTTGTTAATTAGCAATGATTCCAAGAGAGTTCGATATAAGTATCCAATTGCGGTGTTTTATAATTAAATCAAGGCTTTGCAAATATTGCCCCAAGGGCCTGAAAGATAGGCTCTGGTGTCAGGAGCGTGCATGCCTCAGACTCCAAGCCGAGAATCACTGGGTATAGTCTTGGAAGTCCCAAGCACCTTCAGGTGTGGCTACTAACCCTCAGCACCTGCTGGGTCCTAGCACTGAACCAGCCAGCCCAGTTTCATCTAGAGTACTACTTGAGAATACTTCCCATCCAAACTCCCCCAAAACATAAACTACGGCTTTAGGAAACCAGGAATGTGGCAGAGCATAATATCCTATGTGAGAAGCCATGCATGGATTTTGATCCCCAGAAATGCACTTCCCAAAATTCTTGCTCTAAAGAGACCCATAAAGTTTTAAACAATAAAGGCACAATAAAATGGAAAACAATAATTATTATCAATGTCATGTTAATAGTTCTAGGTAATAGTACTTAGGAGATATCAGATTTAGTGAAACATTACAAAATCTGAACACAACAATAAAACATCAAATGCCTGTATAAATAATACAAAACAGACATGGAATAATACAAAACAGACAAATAAAAATACATTCTTCCAAAATAAATACATTTTTAAAAGAAAGCAATGTGAAACAAACAAAAAAAAATTTTTTAAAAATCAAGGGGCCTGAGAGAGATATAGCACAGGGGTTAAGATGCATGCCTTGCATGCAGAGGAATGTTTTTTGATCCCTGGTACTGCAAATGGTCCCCAATGACTTCCAGGAGTGATCTCCGAGCATAAAGCAGAATAAGTATTGAGTAGAGCTTGGTAACTCCATCCACTCCAAAAAATAAATTTGTTTTAAAATAAAAAGAGGAATAATCGGGCCCGGAGAGATAGCACAGCGGCATTTGTCTTGCAAGCAGCTGATCCAGGACCTAAGGTGGTTGGTTCAAATCCTGGTGTCCCATATGGTCCCCCATGCCTGCTAGGAGCTATTTCTGAGCAGACAGCCAAGAGTAACCCCTGAGCAACACCAGGTGTGACCCAAAAACCAAAAAAAAAAAAAAAAAAAAGAAATAATCACCACACTACAATAAAAGAGATGAATGGCTAGAGAGACAATACAAAGGGTAAAGCGCAGTGCTTACAAATGGCTGGCTGAGGTTTGATCCCTGATCTCCAAGCCTGCCAAGAATTATCTCTGAATGCTGTCAGAAGTAAGCTTTAAGTATGGCCAAATGCAGCACAAAAACCACCATCAAAAACAAAAAAAGTGAAGAGGTGGGGGTGGGGGAACTCATCTAAGCTTAAAACTAATCAAACCGGGCCCTGAGAGATAGCACAGCGGTGTTTGCCTTGCAAGCAGCCAATCCAGGACCAAAGGTGGTTGGTTCGAATCCCAGTGTCCCATATGGTCCCCGTGCCTGCCAGGAGCTATTTCTGAGCAGGCAGCCAGGAGTAACCCCTGAGCACCACTGGATGTGGAACAAAAACCAAAACAAACAAACAAACAAAAACAAACAAACAAAAAAAACTAATCAAACCAAAAGTTTTAGGTCAAACATGCATTGCCAGGAAAAAATTTAAAAAATAATAGTGACACAAAAATTCTGATGAAATTTTAATTTCAAATGCTATAATGTGGCTTTAGGTTAAAGGTCCAGAAAAATAAAAATAGCAACTTGACACTTGAGATATATTCCAATATAAATGAATTCTTAATCGGGGGGGATCTGTTTTTGTTTGGGCCACACCCGGCAGCACTCAGGGGTGTTACTCCTGACTCTGCTCTCAGAATCGTTCCTGGATCCGGGGACTATATGGGATGCCATCTTAGGTCAGAGCATGCAAGGCAAACACCCTACCGCTTTGCTACCACTCCCAGCCCCAAATTCTCAATTTTAAATGTTTCTGGTAAGGGACAAGAGTTGTAAAGCAAGTTTAAAAAAAAAAATCAAGGGAGGCTAAAATACTATTCTAAATTTATATCTAACTGTAGAAGCGTTTACCCCACAAATCAAGCATCCAAAAACAACTTAAGAGATACAATAATCAGGTGTAATAAACATGATATTTCAATAAATTTGAAGCAATCAAGAATGCTAATTATTTCATACAAATAATCTAAACAAATAGAAAACACTAAAAAATAAAAATCTAACTATATTTAACCACAGTATTAACATTAATCCTTTTATTTATAAAATTATTTATAAGTAATAATTATAAATTATAAATAATATATTATTTATAAAAATCCAAGGTAACTAAAAAAAGCTAAATATCACTTTAAAATTTAAAATATATTTGAAAATTGGGGCTGGAGCAGTGGCACAAGTGGTAGGGCATTTGCCTTGCATGCGCTAACCTAGGACGGACCACAGTTTGAGCCCCCAGTGTCCCAAATGGTCCCCAAGCTGGGAGTGATTTCTGTGCATATAGCCAGGGGTAACCCCTGAGCATTACCAGGTGTGGCCCAAACCCCACCCCCAAAACTGAAAAATTATCAAATCAATCTAAAAGTATAATTGTAAAAAAAAGTACAAAAATCAAAGGTAATTTAAAACCAAAAAGATAGTCTTTATTACTTCAGGGTAGAGACTGATCCTGAATTCAAAAAAAAAAAATCACTAAATTTGGAGAAAAACATGTATAATTATATTCATAAATGCCGATAATAATAGTAAATATAATAGATTTTATAAATACTAAAAACAAAATGAGAAATATTGGAGTTTTCAACTTAACTGTGGCAAAAACAGTTGAGCTTGATTTCAGTTGAGCTTGATTATGTAACATGATCAATAACATTCCTCTCGATCTTACCTTTAGAAATGAAAGCAAATTCCCCAGAATTACTGGAAGCCAAATCTGCAAATGACAGCCCTGTGCTATTTCCAAATCCAAATGAAATGACTTTGTTTTCCACTGGCAAAAGAAAAACAGTTATTAAGTATTTTTTTAATATTTACTGATCATCAAAGAATATCAAACATTAATATACTGAATCTAGGACCCAGAGAGAATAGAGATACAACCATCTATAGGCTACTGAAGGAATTTGGGGAATAGAATGTATAAAGCAGTTTACTTTTAAACATTTCTCTGATTAAGTTACAAAATACATCAAATTCCAGGCTCCTCTTTCTTTTTCATTTTATTTCATTTGGGGGAGGGACTGGGCCATACCCGGTGGTGCTCAGGGTTTTAATCCTGGCTATGTGCTCAGAAATAGATCCTGGAAGGCTGAGGGGGGGGGGGGGGTTTAAGGGGACCATATGGAGGCTAGGGATCGAATCTGAGTTGGTTATGTGCAAGGCAAAAGCCCTACCTGTGGTGTTATTGCTGTGCTCCTGTCCCTGAATTCTGAGCTTAAGAATCAAGAAACAAGCCAAGAAGTCATTTTGAAAAATTACATACAGATAAATAACAAACAACATAGTTATTTGCTACTTTATATAGTCTCCTACAACCTACAACATTCAGTCAAAGGCATAAATTTAGAAAATACCTGCAAAAATACTTTTGGGTTTTCTATTATAAAGCTCAAAAAGTTTATTTTCTTGACTCTAAATCAGGGGTCTCAAATTCAATTTACCTGGGGGCCGCAGGAGGCAAAGTTGGGGTGAGGCAGGGCCGCATAAGGGATTTCACAAAAAAAAAAAAAAAAAAAGTCCTCAAATGTCATTATTAACAGTCTTGATTATTTCTTCTGAACATGAATAGAACATTGAGTGAAGATCATGAACAGTTCTTCTGAACATGGCATCTTTTGCCTATTCCTTGCTGCCAGAGACTTGACAGCGCTTCTTCTCACAAATCTGAACCACATTTGGCTTTAGAGAGGAAGCAGTTGAGACCCTCAGTATGGCTTGAAGATGATCATAATTAAGTCTAGACCTGTACTTTCACTTATTGAAGTTAATTTGCAGAATAACTTTTCACACAAATATGTACTCCCAAAAAGGCACATGGTGCGCTTGAACATTTGGGAAAGCTCAGGGAAGCTGGAGGGCAATTCTCTCAAAAATGCCCATGCATATCTGCTTTTCCACTAATCTCCCTGAACTTGGCTTTGAGATCAGAGTTGCATTGCAGGTCAATGAGCTGCATTTGAAGCACAGGAGGGGCATCTTGCACATCAAAGGAAAAGGGGTCCACAAAAATTTGGAAAGTGGCTCTGTGCTTTTTGAAGTCTGCAAATCTGCGATCAAATTCCTTCTCTAGCTTAAAAATAGCATCAACATATTTCTCACCACTGAATGGTATGCCTGCATCCACAAGTTCCTTGCATGCTGGGAAATGGCAATGGTTTGTCTGAGAGAGCTGGGATTTCCATCACACAAGTTTTGTGGAGAATGCTCTCACGTTGTCATAGGCAGCACTGATAAGCTGCCCTGGGCGTTGTAACATCTTGTTTAGTTCATTCAGCGTATGTGTGATGTCAACAAGAAAAGCTAAGTCCATGAGCCATTTGTGATCACTCAACTTCAGAAACAGCATTCCCATCCTTCTCCATGAAGGCTTTCACTTCTTCTCTCAACTCAAAAAATCTTTTCAGGACATTTCCCCTGCTGAGCCAACGTACCTCGATGAAACAGAGCACATCTCCATATTCTGACTCCATTTCCTCTAAAAAAGCACGGAACCTCCTGTGTTTTAAGCCCCTGGATCTGATTTGGTTGATGCATTTCACAACAACAGACATCACATTGTCACATGGCAGGCATTGACTGCAAAGGGCCTGCTGATAGATAATGCAGTGAAGAGCAATGGCCTTCTCTACACCCTCCTCTTTAAGTTTTTTTGAACAAGTGCCACCAGTCCATTTTTCCTTCCTGTCATTGATGGCACTCCATCGGTTATTATTCCAACAAACCTCTTCCATGGCAAACCTGCATTCTCAATGGCATCACACAGATGCCGAAATATCTCATTAGCGGTGGTCTGGCCATGCATTGCAATTATTGTAAGCAGCTCCTCTGTCAATTCAAAATTGCAATCAACACCATGGACATAAATTGTGAGCTGCGCAGTGTCTGTTATATCTGTGGCCTCGTCAAGAGCAACTGAGTATGCATCAAAACATTTGGCTTTCTCACACAGTTGATGATAAATGTCACTTGACATGTCAGAAATGCGCTCTGCCACAGTGTTGGCAGAAAGGCTGATTTTGCTAAACTGACCTTTCTTTTCCGGACAGATAATACTTGCAGCCTGTAACATGCATTTTTTAACAAACTCTCCTTCTGTGAATGGTTTCCCTGCCTTAGCAATCATCTCACCAACCATGTAACTAGCTTCAACTGATGCAACATTCTCTTTGGTTGCTTTCTTGAAGAAATCTTGTTGCCTCATTAGACATGCTTTAAGACTGACAACCCGCTTGGCTCTCTCATTTCCTTGATATTTTGCACATTCCTCAGCATGTTTAGTTGAATAATGGCGTTTCAAGATGTATTCCTTGTGCACTGCAACTTTCTCTGAGCAAATAAGACATGTGGGGATGCGCCTGTGCTCAACAAAGAAATACTGTGTCTCCCACTTTTCCTGAAATTGTCTGTCATGATGAAGGTAAGACAAAATCTAATTCTGTAATAAACTTCTCTCCCTTCTCTCCCTTAGGCCTCCGATAATGCAAGGAACAGCAGGCAGGAGCAGCGGAAATGACTCTGCACTAGGCGCAAAGTATTCGCGATTATTTGCTTACCGAATATTCGCAATAAAATAATCGCATCAGTAAAAAAAAAAAACCGCATTAAACATGTGCATACACTGAACGGAACTGCTGGGGTATGCGAATGTTTAATGCGATTTTTTTCTTACTAATGCGATTTTTATTGCGATTATTCGGTAAGTGAATAATCGTGAATACTGCAATATTTGAAGGCCGGCCACAGGCCACAAAATGTTGTACGGAGGGCCGCCAGTTTGAGCCCCCTGCTCTAAGTGTATGTGTAGGGCTGGAGAGATAGCACAATGGCAGGGTGCTTGCCTTGCAAACGGCCAACACAGAACAGACTTGGTTAGATTCCTGGCATCTCATATGGTCCCCCAAGCCTGCCAGGAGCGATTTCTGAGTGCAGAGCCAGGAGTAACCCCTGAGCGCCTCCAGATGTGACCCAAGAACCAAAATAAATTAATAAATAAAATTAAAATAAATAAATGTATGTGTAGGTGTATTATCTCTTGTAAGTCGTACATTTCCCCCAAATTAAAAAAATTAGATTTTTAGGTTCCTTCCTGCTCTTAAGCATGTGAAGGTTATAAAGTTCCTATAAATGCACTTATTCAGAATTACTTCTGAATAAAAGTTAACATTTAATAATGGATACATTAAACAATATACAATTGAAAGAGATTCCCCCCTTAAAGATTAATGGAAATAATAGAAAAAGAAGAAAGCTTATCAGATATGCTTTCTAACTCTATGTATCCCCCAAGGTCAGAGAACAGTACAGTGTGTAGGGTGCTTATTTTGACTTATAAGTGCCTGGCCTGGTTAGATCCTTGGCATCCCCCAAGCACCTCCAGGAATAATCCCTGAGCACCACTAAGTGGGAATCAATGAGAGGGGAAAAAAGGATTTCCCCCTAACAAACTATTCTCACTAATTCTCAAGTTAAGAGTTACACAGTCTAACAATTATTTTTGCTCAAAAAAGCAGTATGATTTTATTAAAAGTACGTACTATACTACCCTTTAATATAATTCCTTACATTTTTTTTCCTGGTTTTTGGTCATATCTAACAATGTTCAGATCTTGCTCCTGAATCTGTGGTTAAGTGCTGGTTGGGAGAGTACTGGTTTGGGGAGGGGACATAAGCAAAGCTGGGGGATCAAAGCAGAGTCAATCACATAGAAGACAAGTGCCTTAACCTCTTTATTATCTCAGACCCCTTCAAAATTATCTTTAAGAGAGTTTTGATGGGAAAATACTATACATACCAATAAGTTCTTATCTAATAGAGATGGGAACACACAAATCTTGTAGTGCAATGGGACCTTACACCCTGAACATTGACATAAAGACCTGGCACAGGCCTCAGAAGAATAAGCATTCTTCATTCACCCCTGATCTAGAGAAGACATCTACAAAACATCCAAGGTTGTCTATAACATCACCTGGAGGCAATCCTCTACCAGGGAAGACCCTACAGCTGCTCTGACATCGATCTACTCAAAAGAGACTTCCCTTAACACTGAGAAGACTTAACAAGAACAATGACCTGCTTATTGGACAGGGCTTTCTGTATTGCCCCTTAATTGTGAGGTAAAACTAGAGGATACTCCACACCAGCCTGACTTCAATGTAGGATGTGCAGATTCCAGGATCTTTAATACAGAAACCTGATGCCAACAATAGGACTGCGTGAAAAATAAAACTGTATTGGCACTACAGACAATGACTTGGATTGAATAAACTAGTTTGCCTGGAGTTTAGAATTGGTCTTATGCCAGGAAACTTCAAGGGTAGTGGTTTCCTTGTATTTAGACCAAGGCTATTCCTTTCTATGACCCCCATATTTTGGTGGGCCTATGCAAACAATATTTGCCACTCTAACACCATTTTTACTGTGCCCTTTTGACTAACACTTAAAAAAAAAAACCTCTTAAACTTTTGATGTTAACTTAAACTAATATGTATGTGCATGAATATATAAAAATACTATGCCTTCAAAGTTAAGGAGTCACATAAATCTCATTGCTTTAGGTTGCTTTGTGTACTGCCAAGAAATGTTATAATGTACTACAATCTGGGGACTTGTGGACAAAGTAATTGTACATGGGTTCTGCCTTATTTTTCTTAATGCTTTTTGAACTGTAGGTTCAATATTTAGGCATCAGCAAGGGGATTTCTTCTGAGAACTTTGTTTATGGGCCATTGTTCTTTTACTGTAACTTTACCTTGTCCTCTTTGCATCATTGTTCTCATAAGGGTGTGGTGGCCCAAAAACCAAACCAAGAAAAAAGAAAAATGGAGTATTTTAGGACTTGCATTTTAAAAGTACCTTCTAAATAAACAGGTGTATCTTACGTGAAACATGCATAAGATTTTTTTCATAAACATGTGTCAGATTTACCTTGACTTGTAGAATCTGTATCATTTTCCTTTTTAGTAGACAAATCTACAGGTTTATCCACGGTTGAAGAAGAAATAAGTAGTGAGTTGCCAGTATTGGTATTAAAATCAGGTTCTTCAGATTTACGTAAAACTGGTATAGACAGTTTATTTCCACCAATGCACATACTATCAACCATACTAGTTTTTTCCTCATTCTGGGACTTCTGCAAGAAAGTAACCATACTATTAGCCATAAAATACTAATTGACAAATTTGTACATACTCTTAAAAAATACTGAGTAATATGAAGTTTGGGGCAAAATGAAGTTAAGCACACTTTACCATTTATTTTGTCCTTTTCCACATTTCATTCTTTCCTAACAACTGTACTTAAACAAATAAAGCAATTATAAGAATCCTTTCAAACAAAGAAAAGAATTAAGAATCTCAAGACTTAAGTCTAGAAGAATAGCTGAGGGACTTAGAAAGCTTCCAAGGCATATATATTGTCAAGAATTCAATCCCCAGTGCAAGCACGTACTATCCTGGCAACTCTATCTATGACCCCTAGAGCCAGTTTTCCGGCTGAACTGTAATTTCTAGCTATATTTGGATCAGACAAATGAAAACATGACAACATAAATTGTATGGTATAACAAATGATGAGTATCAAGATAAAAGTAGTTGTGTGGGTAGGGGCTGGAGCGATTGCACAGCAGTAGGGCATTTGCCTTGCATGTGGCCGATCTAAGACGGACCTTGGTTTGATCCCCAGAATCCCATATGGTCCCCCAGCCTGCCAGGAGCAATTTCTCAGTGCATTGTCAGAAGTAACCCCTGAGCGTCACCGGGTGTGCACACCCCACACCCATCAAAAATAGATGTATGGGGCCAGAGCAATAGCACATAGGGTAAGGCATTTGCCTTGCATGCAGCCAAGCTGGGTTAGATCCCCTTCATCCCATATGGTTCCTGAGCCTGTCAGGAATGATTTCTGAGTGCAGAGCCAGGAGTAACCCAAGGACTACCGGTTGTGATGCCCCACAATGTATGTATATATGTATGTATGTGTATGTATGTATGTATGCATGTATGTATGTATGTATGTATGTGTGAAAACCAGTCAGAAAGTGTGACACCCCTAACTAGGACATGATGAGAGCACCCAAGTGAAGTGTGTGAGCACAATCTGATATATGACCCAAGCAAGCATCAAAACTAAATGTGTAAATACTACAAGATATGTGTGCAACTCCCTAGTCATTTCAGCAATAAAGAGAAGGAGAAAAGGGGAAAAGAAAATCTCAAGTCTTCAGAGTCAGAAAGACAGTAAGAGTTATTGTGTATACTTACATCCCACTGACCCCAGTTCAAATTCCTGAGAACACTACCAGGAAATCAACCTTGAGTACAGAGCCAAGAAAAGACTCTGATCACCACTGGATATGGCACCAAAACTCAAACCCTTCCCATTCACACATATAAAAGGCATAAGATACCTCTAGAGTAGGGGTCTCAAACTCGCAGCCGCAAACAGCCCTCCATACAACATTTTGTGGCCCTGCCCTAGAGGAATCTTTTTTTTGTTTTCTTTTGTTTTAGTTGTTAGGGTCACACTCCCCAATGTTCAAGGCTTACTACTGACTTCGCACTCAAGGATCACCTCGACTTTGCCTCTTGCAGCCCCCAGGTAAATTGAGTTTGAGATCCCTGCTCTAGAGAGTGAGGAGAGGATACAGGGAATAGTTGTACTACTACTGTACTACTCCCAGTTTGGTGGCCAAAGAAATTGGAGCAGTAGTCAATTAGGAGGGGCAGTAGGCAGAGAGGATACAGACTACACATGAGCCACAAGAAAAAACAATTTTCTCTAGCTAAGGCAGTGAGATGACATGAAATGATCCATGTTTTGTGAATGACCAGAAAATACTTTAAAGTTGTTGTAATATATAAGAATAGGTGCCAAAAATAGTACAGTTAAAATGCCTGCCTTACATGTGGTCCAATACAGATTTCTGGCACGGACTATGGTCCCCAGAGCACTGCCTAAGATGAGCAAACAGACAGGAGTCAAGTCCTGAAAATGGCCATATGTGGTCCAAAAAAACAAAAACTGTTGCGGGGGAGAGAAGAGGAGGTCAGAACAAGTACTTATTAAATGGGAAAAAATCAGGGGCTTAAGCAATAATACAATGAGTAGGGTGTTTCCTTTTTATGCAAACTGACCTGGGTCCAATACCTGGCATCAGAAAAAATAGTTTTTTAAATAAAGGTATTAAAAAAGTTTATATGCAATCAGAAGAGATTACAAATAAAGCCACATAGAAAAATAAGAAATGCAGAGGTATCTTATTACCCAATTTGGAGCTGTCTAATAAAGCTATAGTGATCAAAATGCATGGTACTGGAATAAAGATAGGTTCTCTGATCAATGGGTCTGAATTAAATACCCAAGATCAAAATTCCATATATATAGACAGTTAATTTTTAATAAAGGAGCCAAGAACATGAAATGAAATAAAGATAGCCTCTTCAATAAATGGTGCTGAGAAAACTGGATAACTGTGTAAAAGAAATTAAAGGTGCTCCCATAACATCACACTTCAAACAAACATCAATTCAAATCAAAGACCTTGAGATTCCAATTGGAAACTATAAATACACTGAGGAAAATATAGGCAAAATGCTACAAGATTTGAACCTCACAGGCATCTTCAATATTCTGATACCACTAGCATAGGCCAAAAAAAAAAAAGGAAATGGCACTACATCAAGCTAGTTTCAGCACAGCAAAAGAAACAATGGGTTTCAACTAACAGATAACTGAATGAGAAAATAATATTTGTATTTAACACACCACATAAAGTTGTGATATTCAAAATATATAAAGTACTCACAACTATGAATAACAAAATTCACACTATCAAATAATGGAGGTGGGGCAAATTGCCAATAAGTACATGAAAGAGTACTGAATATCACTTATCATTAGAGAAATCCAAGTCCTCAAGAATAATCTAGGTTATTGCATCAGCAAATGACAACTTAACCAGAAGGGCAAGAAAATTCTTACTTGAGCTTCCTGAACTTTTTGCAGCTCTGATTGAAAGTCTTCCCCATTTCCATTGTCCTCATCAGTATCACTGCAGACTCCACAAAAAAACGTAGGTGGAAGCTTTAAGGTATCTGCTTTTGCCTTCTCTTCCATTGTTGGTTTCTTTTCCCAAACTATAACACATTCTTTTTCATTATCTGAAACACAAACAAAATAAAGTTAAAAGCATATGAAATCCAAAAAAATTAATACAGTATCTTCAATGTAATCTACAGATTATAGACCAACTAGTCTATGAATGCTAACTAAAATAAAGACAACTTGGAGAATATTTTTTAACCCGTATTACATGCTTTATATTTTAAATCACCAAATTCCAAGCAATTAAAAGTGGTAATAAAAATTATCAAACTAGAAGATTTCTTTTAAGTAAATTTTCTTTTATTTTAAACGTAAGTAAGAAATTTAAATTTAACATACCTGCAAGATTTTCTTCTAAGGGTCTACCTTTTTCTGAGTCATCTAGATATAATTTTCCATTTAGTTTCTTGACAGCTGTTTCAAAATCTTCATCTTAAAAGTATAATTGATCACATTAAATAAATGTATGTCCAGTAAGTTTCAGTTATCTACAAGTCTAAGAATTAACTCAAACTTTTCACATTTCATTAATCTCTATTCAAGTACCACAATTTAATCAACTCAATATCCTACTGCCTATTCTATTAGTAAAAATTTTCATTAAGATCTCCTCTTAGGAGCCGGGCAGTGGCGCTAGAGGTAAGGTGCCTGCCTTGCCTGCGCTAGCCAAGGAAGGACCGCGGTTCGATCCCCCGGTGTCCCATATGGTCCCCCAAGCCAGGAGCGACTTCTGAGCACATAGCCAGGAGTAACCCCTGAGCGTTACCGGGTGTGGCCCAAAAAACAAAAAACAAAAAACAAAAAAATATCTCCTCTTACTTAAATTACTTTGAACATTATTCATAGTTCATCTCATCTTCATAGTTCACATCCCAATCCTCTACACTACTCAAATGGTCCTATTTTGATTTTTGCATGAAACTCTACTGCTTTAAATACTGATGAAGAAAGTGGCCCATAAACTTTCTCTGTTTCATTTAACCCTTTAAGAATCCAAGGAAATTCTTTCCCTTTTTTCTTTTATTTTTAGAATGTTAGGGACAGGGCCCGGAGAGATAGCACAGCGGCATTTGCCTTGCAAGCAGCCGATCCAGGACCAAAGGTGGTTGGTTCAAATCCCGGTGTCCCATATGGTCCTCCATGCCTGCCAGGAGCTATTTCTGAGCAGACAGCCAGGAGTAACCCCTGAGCACCGCTGGGTGTGACCCAAAAACAAATAAATAAATAAATAAATAAATAAATAAATAAATAAATAAATAAATAAATAAATAAATAAATGTTAGGAACAATGCTATGAATCTATTCCCAGCAAAAACTGAGAGTTGTTTCCAAAGGTTCTGGGACCAGATAGTAAGGAGGACTGAAGATGGGGCTCCATGCCCTCTAGTCCTTCAAGTTATTTCTCCAATCCTTTGATTTTAAAAATTCCTTCTTGGAGCCGGGCGGTGGCGCTAAAGGTAAGGTGCGCCTGCCTTGCCTGCGCTAGCCTTGGACGGACCGCGGTTCGATCCCCCGATGTCCCATATGGTCCCCCAAGCCAGGAGCAACTTCTGAGCGCATAGCCAGGAGTAACCCCTGAGCATTACCAGGTGTGGCCCAAAAACCAAAAAAAAAAAAAAAATTCCTTCTAAGTGCCCATCCTGAGAAATGTTAGTCATCAAAAAAAATTTCTGAAATAAAAGCAGTTTATTTGATAAATTTATTTTACACATGCATCTATTTTAAGTATCTACCCATAGAGTGTTCAGAGAGACTTAAAAGAATTTAACCATTCCCCCAATAACTAAAATGAAATGTTCTAATAAATAATTTAAAAAAAGATTTACCATCGTCCTCTTCTTCACTAACATAATCTTGTCTATTCTTATAGCAGAAAAATGTTGGAGGAAGTTTAAGTTTGCTTGCAAGAACTTTTTGCTCAGGGGTCGGGGTTAATTCATATATAATGAGAACATCATCATCACCAACATCTGACAGAAGATCTTCAGGCTTTTCTTTCTCTTTTGCTATAATACAAGTTTAATAAAAAGATTTAAAAGGTGTTAAGTATTAACAATATTCTAATTAGTCAAATTAAGGAATTCATCTTTAGGATAAAATATCATAATGATAAAATACATTTAACGGCAGGTTAATTCCAATAACCAAATTATAATTAGATGTTTGATTGAATTCTCCAAAAAAACCCATTATTGAACATATCTATTTACAACCAAAAACATTCTATTTTTATTTAGGAATAGTTAAAATTGCTATAAATAGCTTTAATTCTAAGTTATTTGCTATCAAGGTTGTATGTGGCATACTGAACAATAATTCAGCAAAACGACCATGCACTTGAAACAACTGAAATAAAGCCTGAGAAATAAGAAGCAAAGATTAATATGAAACTAATGCAAAGTTAATCTTTATTAGTTCCTATAATGTAAACTAACTACTGACACAGATAATAGGTATGTAACCAGTTTTACAGATTTCCAAGCATGGTAACAGATAAAGTTAAATAAAAACTGCTGTTATGGGGCTGGAGTGGTGGCGCAAGCAGTAAGGCATCTGTCCTGCCCACAATAGCCTAGGATGGACCGTGGTTCGATCCCCGGCATCCCATATGATCACCCAAGCCAGGAGTGATTTCTGAACACATAGCCAGGAATAACCCCTGAGCGTCACCAGTGTGGGCCAAAAACCAAAACCAAAAATAAAAAGAAAGAAAAAAAATTACTGTTATGCTATGAGGAAACAATACTATAGGAACCTAAGACAATTTCAATAACTAAGAAAACAACGAAGGGGCAAAAAATGAAGGAAAATTAAATTCTTCCGATTGTTTGCTCTGAAGTTTTGAGTAACAGAACTGATAAAGCAAATAATTAAGCATACTATGTAT
Source organism: Suncus etruscus (assembly GCF_024139225.1). Classification (NCBI taxonomy): domain Eukaryota; kingdom Metazoa; phylum Chordata; class Mammalia; order Eulipotyphla; family Soricidae; genus Suncus; species Suncus etruscus. Next base: position 34,210,370 of record NC_064856.1, on the reverse strand, counting down.
CAACTCTGCTATTCAATTAGATAGCCAATCAATAAGAGGCTATTAAAAACATAAAATGTGGGACTAAAGAGATAGTAAAGTGGGTAAAGGCATTTGCCTTGCATGCAGCCAACTGGGTCTGATCCCTAGCATTTCATATAGTCCCCTAAGCACCACCAGGCTTGATTCCTGAGCACAGAGCCAGGAGTAACCCTTGAGCATTACTGAGTGTGACCTAAACAGTTACCTTAGAACTTACAACTTAGGGAAAAAAACACCTTAAAATGTTCAAACTAGAATGTGTTCAAGTGCAAACTGAAATTCAAAGTTCTTTCAGATATAAAGAAACTTAATTTATTGTTAAAATTTAAGCAATTTTTATTTTATGAGGTACAGGGGGTGGGGGAGGAATTTAGCAATTAGGAGAATGATATTTTAATAAGGGTCATCTCCAGTAGTGCTGGCAAGAGGTGGGTGTACTGGGAGTCACTCCAAATAATGTTAGGCATAGCAGTATTGGTTTAAATGTTTCTGATCTCAGGAGAAGAACACCTTAGAGAACATAGGGAACCTATACTCAGTATGTGGGGCCATGTTGTGCCAGGGGTGATACCCAGTACTTCTACCAATAGAGGGGTGGCCTTGATCTGGCTACGAGAAAATGTTAACATTTTCAAATGTTTAAAAATACACACAGATCAATGTTTTATATCCATTAGATGATACTGATCTATAGAACAAGAGCCCTTTTACAATATTGGAGCTGCTATTCATGCTCCTTCATTACAAAAACTTAAGAATTTCCTAGCCTGGGACAGAATAATGAACATAATACACAGATTCTTGTTCTAGTTCTGCTGTTACCCACTTACTAAAGACAATGTAAGTTTATTGGCATGCCTTGGTGGGTAGATCTCAACTTCCATTTACCTATCTAAAAGAAAGTCTTCATTTTGTACTATGCCTTCAAAGTTAAGGAGTCACATAAATCTCATGGCTTTAGATTGCTTTGTGTACTGCTAAAAAATGTTACAATGTACTACAATCTGGGGACTTGTGGACAAAGTAATTGTACATGGGTTCTGCCTTATTTTTCTTAATTTTTTTTGACTGTAAGTTCAATATTTAGGCATCAACAAGGGGATTTCTTCTGAGAACTCTGTTTATGGGCGATCATTCTTTCACTGTAACTTTACCTTGTCCTCTTTGCATCATTGTTATCATAATTAAAAATAAAAATTAAAAAAAAAAAAAGAAAGTATGGGGCCGGGCGGTGGCGCTAAAGGTAAGGTGCCTGCCTTGCCTGCGCTAGCCTTGGACGGACCGCTAGCCTTGGACGGACCGCGGTTCGATCCCCCAGTGTCCCATATGGTCCCCCAAGCCAGGAGCAACTTCTGAGCACATAGCCAGGAGTAACCCCTGAGCATTACTGGGTGTGGCCCAAAAATAAAAAAAAAAAAAAAAAAAAAAGAAAGTCTTCATTTTGAAGATCTTTAGAACTATACCATTCTCAAATCTGAAACAGAGTAAGGTTCCCTCCCCACCCCCCGTTAAATGTATACTGATAAATTTTCATAGAAGGAATTCTTAAGTTAATGCTCAAAGAATCTGTGCAAATATATGTCCTTTGCAGAAAAAAAAAGTTTTTTTTCAACTAAGTTCTCAAATGCTGCATCTATAAGAATAAAAGGCTAATTTATTATGCTCTTGAAAGGCTTCAAGACATATCACTTCTTACTATTTCAATCTAGTACCCACCCACACTTTACAAATGGTTTCTATTACATAGATGACGTGCCTGGTATATAGTGGTGCTAGTTAAAAATGGGTATACTGCACAAAAAAATAGCACAGGGATTAAAATACTGCCTTGCAGCCAATTCAATTCCAAGCACTTAATGGTCCCCCCCAAGCAGAGACTGGAAAAATCCAAGCACTGGTGGATAAATCCTCCCTTCCCCACCGATCCACCCCCCGACCCCCGCCAAAAAAAAAAAAGGATACACTCTGGGGCCAGAAACAGAACAGAAGAAGATATGTTGCTTGCCTTTCATGAACCCACATGGTCTATTACCACCAGAAACAACTTCCAGAGCGGAGCAATAGTGCAACAGTAGGGTGTTTGCCTTGCATGCGGCTGATACAGGACGAATCCTGGTTTCCCATATAATCCCCCAAGCCAGGACTGATTTCTGAGCTTAGAGCTTAAAGTAACCCCTGAGCGTCACTGGTATGACCCAAAAACCAAAAAAGAAAAAAGAAAAGAAAGAAAAAGAATCCACTCCCCAGGACATACATAGCCAGATTAGTAACTGCCTAGCAGGAGTAACCAACCCAAAATTGCCCTACTCAAAGGTACACTTAAAAATTTAACATTTTCCGGGGCCGGGAAGGTGGCGCTAAAGGTAAGGTATCTGCCTTGCAAGCGCTAGCATAGGACTGACTGCGGTTTGATTCCCCAGCATCCCATATGGTCCCCACAAGCCAGGAATGATCTCTGAGCTCATAGCCAGGAGTAACCCCTGAGCATCAAAATGGGTGTGGCCCAAAAACAAACAACAACAAAAAAAATAATAACATTTTCCAGGGCCGAAGCAATAACACAGCAGTATGGTGTTTGCCTTGCACGTGGGCTGACCTGGGACAGACTCAGGTTCAATTCCCAGCATTCCATATGGTCCCCCGAGCCTGCCAAGGGCCATTTCTGAGCGCAGAGGCAGGAGTAAGAAGTCCCTGAGAACCGCCAGGAGTGACACAAAATCCAAAGATATACCTAAACTTTTTCAAAAAAAAAAATAAAAAATCCCTCCCCATGAGGCAACTTATCCATAGGGTGTACCATAACTATCACATGTTTAGATAGTGGCAGAGTATAGCCATCACATGTTAAGATAGTTGCTAAATATTAGATAAATTAGGTCTTCCATAAGACAATGAGTACACAAAGATAAAAATCCTGGTTATCTCAAAATAACCTAAAACAAGGAACAAAAAACCCCTGACATCCAAATACATAAAAAGAAAATGCATTAAAGAGTATCACACCACTAGTCTAAAGGTAAAGGTATTTGTTTAAGCTGGAATTCTTTAACATGCATACTGTAGTATTAGTTAATTTCATGCAGCCATTTTTTAAAAAGAAGTCATCTCATCTGCGATTGCTGGCTCTATATATATATATATATATATATATATATATATATATATATATATATATATATATATATATCTTTATTCTCAGGTTGTGAGGAAGGGATGCTGGTCCAAAAAAAATCATTGGGTTAGATTAAAAAGAAATAAAATTAAACCCTAGAAAATAAAGAGTATTTGGATTCTGAACATCTTGAGGATCAAAGTATGATTTCAAAATATAAAAAATCAAAGGCCCTGAATTGACAGAAATTTGTTTGTCCTCATTAATCTCAATGGTTTTATAATTTGTTCATTATGACTATCCAGAGCTACATCACTGGTTCTCAAGGATTACTTCTAGGGATTACTGGGTGGTGGCTGCTCTTGGCAGTATTCAGGGCCTATAAGGGGGAGGTAGACTACAATTTTTGTTTCATAAAGCATTGCTTTTATAAAGCACTTGAAAATATGAAATTTCATATATAAACATTGAAAGGAAAAAAAAGAGGGCCAGAGATATAAGACAGCAGGTAAGGTGCTTATCTTTCATGGAGTTGACCTGAGTTTGATACTTGGCACCAAATAGTCTCTTGAGCACTACTAGAAGCAATCCCTGAGCTGAGCCAGGAGTAAGTCATGAGCAGATGGATGTGACCCACCATCCTTCACCCAAAAAAAAAAAAAAACACATGAAAAAGATTTGGTTTAATCTAAAGACCAAGTGCTTACCTTTCTGTTGTATTTTATTTGGGTGATTTGTTGAGGCATCTTCCTTCGGAATGGCAAAGAAATTTTTTATATTGACAGCTGAAGCGTCTTTGATGTCAGAGCTTTTTGACTTTTCACAATCACTCAGTTCCAATTTTTTTTCAGATCCACTCTGGGCTGAACAAGTTTTAATATTGTCATTTTTTAAAGGTGCACTAAAACTAAATCCAAACAAAGATCCAGTAGTTGAACTGTTGCCAAATGCAAAAGGTTTTGATTTTTCACTACTAAAAATGGTTTTAACAGATTCTGAACCAAAGACAAACTTTGGAGGAGAAACCACTGCTTTTGTTGTTTCAGATGGGCTAGAGACTTCTCCAATTTTTGAGGTCACATCAGCTATATCATCATTCTGAATCAAATCTGTCCTTTCTCTTGTGGTTTCTTCTAATACAGCAACAGCTATTTTGCCACATGGCGACTCTCTGGGAGTAACCAAATGTGATGCATGAGGTGTTATCAAAGAATCTTTATCTTGGGCTACTTTTGCTTCATCAAATATCTTCTTAAATGTATCTGCAACATCCTGCAGTTTAAAACGAACAGCTAACTGTTCTACTTTTCTTTCTCCATCTGCAAAATCACAAGCAGTCCACACCCATACTCTTTCTGTCCCTTTCATATTTTGCAATGTCATGTCTGGAGTTATTCTGTGATTGGCACAAAGTTTCAGTACCTGGTCCCTTCTCATCACTATGCGAACTTGCTTATTTTCATAATTCTGTAAAATTTTAATATCACCAATGCCCCTTTCTTTCCACTGACCAACTTCTTTATCATATCTATACAGTTTTGCTCTGTGACTAAAAACAACTTGTTCATTTTCCTCACCACTGGACACTTCAACTAAGTCAGGTAAAGGTACAACGGGTTCAAAGTACTGTCCATCTCTCTCTTCCTCTTGAGTAACATCTGACTCTTCATCAGTGCCAACAGAGGTTCCACTCTGATTTAATTTGGAGGGAGATTTAGATGGACTCAAAGCAGACTTAAAACTGAAGTTAAATCCTGCCGTTGACTCACCAAAACGGAATAGATTTTTTCTCACAGGGCTGCTTGCCAATGGTGAAGCACGTACTGAGCTACAACTTACACTGTCATCTAAAGCTTCTTCTCTTAAATCGTAATTATCCCACTCTAATGTGGGTCCTGTGTTTTCAGGATTGGACTTGGTGGGTGTATCTAAAGCACTAGCAGCACCCACAATTAAACTCTTACTTTCTTCATTATTGACTTTTGTTTGATCATTTGTCAAAAATGTTTTAAAATCCTTCAGACCACTCTTCATTTCTTCAGCTCTCTGTATGAGCTTAGCAGCTCTGCCAGTATCTACAAGTTTATGAGGAGTCTGAAGTGGTATATCTAACAGAAGTCTCTGGCATTCCTCAAATTTCTGCTTGAATTCTTCAGCCAGCTCTGGTGTTTTAAATTTTGCTGCCAGCTGCTCTAATTTGGCATCACCATCGGAAAAATCACTAGCTAACCACATCCAGGCTCGATCTGATCCTGAGAGAGGCTTCAGGTTCATTGTGGTTGTTATCCAATGATTGGCACAAACTTTTAGTACTTGTTCTCTTCGCATCAACATTCTTAATTTGCCATTCACTTCATTTTTGAGGATTTTTAAGTTCCCCAAACCTCTTTCTTTCCACTGACTTATCTCAGCATCAAATCGAAACAGTTTTACCCGCTGTGAATAAAGAACTTTTTCATCTTCTTCTCCTGTAACAAGTTCTACTTTTTCAGGCATCTGGACCACTGGTTCAAAATGAATATCATCACTGTCTTCAGTCTTATAGGTTTCATCATCTTTCTCCAAGTCAGCAGAAGTGTCAGCTTTATCCATCACTTTAGCATTTTGTGATGAGAATAACTTTTCTCCAGCACCAGAAAAGCCTTTGAAATTAGGGTCTTTTTTGCCAAACTGAAATCCTTCACTTGAAGTTGATTTTGCAAGATCTGCAAAGGTAAAGGAGCTACCAGTTTGACTGAGAAAACCACCACTGCCATTCTTCTGACCACTACCATCCTGAGCCTGAAAACCAGTGTCATTTTCCAGGGGCTTTTCACTCTTTTTCACTTGATTTCCAAGTTCCTGAATGCCAAATTTAAGTCCATCAGCAGATACAGGAAAAGAAAAATTAAACCCTTCTTTTGCTGACTTAGAATCTGTAGAACCCTGAAATGTAAATGAAGGTGTACTTTCTTGATCCACAAGTCCAAATTTAAATTCTTGTTCCGTATTGCCAAATTTAAATGATTTTTCAGAAAGATTTGTTTTAAATTCTGTTCCCAACTGACTTCCAGAAGACTCATTCAACTTCATTTTTGAGCCCAATGTGAAAGCTGAAGGAGTTTCTGCAACCGGTTTTTGAGTTGGTTTAGAAGCATTACAAGCGGCACATTTTAAGGATGAACTCTCATTTTGTACAAAGCAATCATTACAGTTCCACTTCCCTTCCTTCTTGGTAAACATTCCTTCAAATCCACTCTTGGAAGTCTTGATTTTATCTGAAGTAGCAGGTGGCAGAATAGAAGTAGGGTGATTCTGTTTATTTGGAGTCTCACAAGCAACACATTTGGTAGCACTTGCTTCATTTTGTAACAAGCAAACACTGCAATCCCACTGACCTTCCTTCTTACTGAATACTCCTTCAAATCCACTCTTTGTTGCCTTACTTGTTTCTGAAGTACTAAATTTAAATAAGGCAGGTGCTGGAACAGCAGAAGACAGACTCGATTTACCTGGAGTCTGACAAGCAACACATTTTACAGCATTTGCTTCATTTCGCACCAAACATTCACTGCAATCCCACTGTCCTTCCTTCTTAGCAAACATGTCTTCAAATCCAGCCTTTTGAGTTTTATTAGCCTCTGAAGTACCAAACTTAAAAGTAGGTGCTGAAGGAGGAGCAGTAGTAGTAGTATGTAAATTCTGTTTTCTTTCATTCTGACAGGCAACACATTTTGTAGAGGTTCCTTCATTTCGCACCAAGCATTCACTGCAGTCCCACTGTCCTTCCTTCTTAGCAAACATGTCTTCAAATCCAGTCTTTTGAGTTTTACTAACCTCTGAAGTACCAAACTTAAAAGCAGGTGAAGTAGTAGGATGTAAATTCTGTTTTCTTTCATTCTGGCAGGCAACACATTTTGTAGAGGTTCCTTCATTTCGCACCAAGCATTCACTGCAGTCCCACTGTCCTTCCTTCTTAGCAAACATGTCTTCAAATCCAGTCTTTTGAGTTTTACTAACCTCTGAAGTACCAAACTTAAAAGCAGGTGAAGTAGTAGGATGTAAATTCTGTTTTCTTTCATTCTGGCAGGCAACACATTTTGTAGAGGTTCCTTCATTTCGCACCAAGCATTCACTGCAGTCCCACTGTCCTTCCTTCTTAGCAAACATGTCTTCAAATCCAGTCTTTTGAGTTTTACTAACCTCTGAAGTACCAAACTTAAAAGCAGGTGAAGTAGTAGGATGTAAATTCTGTTTTCTTTCATTCTGGCAGGCAACACATTTTGTAGCAGTTTTTTCATTTCGTACCAAGCATTCACTGCAATCCCACTGTCCTTCCTTTATTGAAAATACAGATCTGAAATCACTATTAACAGACTTAGTAACATCTCCCTGGCCAAATTTAAAAGAAGCTTGGTGAATGAATGAAGTTTCACTTTTGTTAGATCTTGTATTCTCACCATCCCAGTTACTTTCTTTCTTTGGAATTATCGCAGCAAATCTGTCTGGATTATTTTCTGAGCCTGTTTTCAGAGTTGGAACGGTCTCAACTAATGAAGAGTCAAGAAGTTCTTTACTGCTTACGTTTACATTCTGACATGATACACATTTCTTAGCAGTTGCAGCATTCTTGAATGAGCAGCTGTTACAATGCCAACAAGGCCCTTCTTTCTTCACAACCTGAAATTCAAAATTTACATTTCCTGCATCAGATCTGGAACTATCCTTGTTGCCATGACTTGTAGCTTCTTTTACAATTCTTACAGCCTGATTTTTTGTTGTGGATATACTTGCTCCTGGAGCTTTTAAAATGCACTGGGCCTCTTCAAATTTGCACTTAAAAAGTGTTGCTTCTTCGGGAGTTTTGAATCTAATAGCAAGTTGTTCTGGTTTGGGCGACTCATCTGCATAATCAAGAGCATGCCACACAAAAGATCTGTCTGATCCAGCATTTGGAGTAAGTCTCATATCTGGACTGATGTAATGATTTGCACAAATCTTCAATACTTGCTCCCGTCTCATTAGAAGGCGAATTTTACCAGATGTTTTATGCCTTAGTATTTTTACATTGCCAATACCACGTTCTTTCCATTCTTTAGATTCTCCATCAAAACGAAACAATTTTGCACGATTGCAAAAGAATTCTTCTTCATCTTCTTCACCAGTTTTTACTTCAATTTTATCAGGAAGTGGGACCACGGGCTCAAAATGAGGACCATCATCATCATCATCACCATGCACACTTCCTCCATCAGTTTCATGACTCTTGTTGGCCAAGTCTGAAGGTGTTCCAAATACTGATTTCCCCGGGTCATGGAAAGTAAATATATCCTCACTTCGACAGAAGCCAGAGTTCTTTTTCTGATCTGAACCCATGTTTTCAGAAAATGACATGCCAGACACACTTTTGCTTCCAAAGTTAAATGTATTTCGAGGTCCAATGGTGTGACCACTTTTTGGGCCATTAAAGGCATCTCCTTGCAAAGGTTTATCTGAAGTCAGAAGACCTAAAAGGCTTTCACTATTGCTGTAACTTGTAGAAGAGGGTTGAGTTACAACCTGTGGTGAGGAAAATGTAAAATCACCATCATTTGATTTAAAATTTGAGTTAAATTTAAAAGGAATTGGCTGTGTTGCAGATGAAGATGCTGTCAGGGATGGTCTTATTCCTTCAGCTGGCACAGGCGGAACAAAATTAGTTTTTCCAAATTCCATAACTTTAGATTCTGTAGATCTTGAAGAATGAGGTACAACTGGGGGTTTTGTAAAATAACCTGGTTCTGGCAAAGGAGGATTTGTGCTTGCCTGTTGAACATTGTAATTAAAGTAATCATCACCCCTGGGTGATAGAATTCCTGTTGCAGGAGATTCAAAACGTAGTGGAGGCCCATACATCTCTTGAGAAAACATACAAGCAGATGAACTTTGCACTGGTGGTGTGTGCATCTGTTGTGAATATGCATAAATATGCTGCTGAGGTGGAAGCCTATTCATGCCATAAACTGGAGGACCCTATAAGAGAAAAATAAGTTTAAAAATTTTTATTTATGGGGACACTGGTGGTAGGAGATGAGACTGGTGAAGAGAGGGCTATTAGCTATTAAACGACTGAAAATCAATCACAAACAACTTTCAAAGTGTATCTCACAGTGATTCCACTAAAAAGTTTATTAATTAAAAAATAGTTTTAGGGGCCAGAGAGATAGCATGGAGGTAAAGCCTTGCATGTCTTGCATGCATAAAAATGGTGGTTGGAATCCCAGCATCACATATGGTCCCCTGAGTCTGCCAGGAGCAATTTCTGAGCATAGAGCCAGGAGTAATCCCTGAGCACTGACGGGTGTGACTCAAAAAAAAAAAAAAAAAAAAAAAAAAAAAACCACGTTTTGGGGGGCTAGAGCAATAGGACAGTGAGTAGTAAGGCATGTGCCTTACACACACAAAAGTGTAAACCCTGGGTTTAATCCCTGGTATACCATATGATCATCAAGCTTGCAGGGGTAATTTCTGTGCACAGAGCAAGGAGTAAACTCTGAAAAGGTATGGCCCCAAACAAAAGACAAACAAAAATAAATAAAAAACTTCTAGGGGATAGCACAGCAGTAGGGCATTTGCCTTGCACGCGGCTGATTCAGGACATACAGTGATTCGAATCCTGGCATCCCATATGATCCCCCGTGCCTGCCAGGACCAGTTTCTGAGTGCCGACAGGAGTGGCCCGAGTACCACCAGGTATGACCCAAAAACAAAACAACAACAAAAACCTTCTAGAGTTTTATAAGCATATAAAGTGCTTGCCTTGCAAGCAGACGACCCAGATTTAATCCTCGGTAAATCATATGGTCCCCTGAACATCACTGGGAATGAAGTCTTGAGACCCAAAACAGGAATAAGCGCTGAGCATTGCCAGATACCTCCCCAAAAAATTTCTGAATTATATATCTAATGAAAAGGTCTTTTTAAAAAAATTGTGCGCTGTCTAAAGAAGTACAAGTAACTCAATATAAAGCAATAAAAAGTTATTGGGTAAAGATATCATTAGAGTATGTGCAAATCATAAGAAAAGATAACATCAATACTTAAAATCATGGTTCTTACTGACATAAAATGAAAATTACCTAATGAAAGAATTTTTAAAAGCTAGTTATATGTCAAGTGAGATTAGCAAGAAGTTTTTACTAGTATACCTATTTTTCATGTGACATATACCATTTTAATATTCTCAAAATCCCTATAAACTTTAAGAATTTATTTTCATGAGGTCGGAGTGATGGTGCAGCGAGTAGGGTGTTTGCCTTGCACGCTGCTGACCCAGGATGGACTGCAGTTCGATCCCCCAATATCCCATATGGTCTCCCAAAACAGGAGCAATTTCTGAGCTCATAGCCAGAAGTAACCCCTGAACATCACCGAGTGTGGCCCAAAAACCAAAATAAAAAACAAAAAAAAATTTATTTTCATTTGAATTTGTGGTAACTAATACATAGAAGCTAATCAATTTGTCCAACATCAAAGTAAACATAAAAAACGGCTCTAAATACATGCAAGTCTTCTATTTTCAAAATTCACTTCACATTTAATTACTACTATAATATTGGGTATAAACTTAAAGTAGTGCAAAAAAAAGTAGTCACTGGAATTACACCGTGTAGTGAATCAGCAAGGACATTCTTGTCCTATACCTGCTAAAACAGAATAATTGAAGGGATAACCACAACTACTTCTAGTTATATTCTTTTCTTTTTTTTGGTTTTTGGGCCACACCCGGCAGTGCTCAGGGGTTACTCCTGGCTGTCTGCTCAGAAATAGCTCCTGGCAGGCATGGAGGACCATATGGGACACCGGGATTCGAACCAACCACCTTAGGTCCTGGATCGGCTGCTCGCAAGGCAAACACCACTGTTTTCTCTCCAGGCCCTATAAATATTCTTGTTTTTTTTTGTTTGTTTGTTTGTTTTTTGATTTTTGGGCCACACTTGGTGATGCTCAGGGGTTACTCCTAGCTCTCTGCTCAGAAATAGCTCCTGACAGGCACGGGGGACCATATGGGACACCGGGATTCGAACCAACCACCTTTGGTCCTGGATCAGCTGCTTGCAAGGCAAACACCGCTATGCTATCTCTCCGGGCCCCCTATAAATATTCTTAATGTTCACATTATTTTAAGATGACAAAAACATAACAAGTATACCTACAGAGAACTTAAATATAACTTTTTGGATATATACCTTTTAATGCTGAACTATTTCTCTGATCATCCTGAAAGAAGGTTGAACAATAAAAAAATGTGTATGAGTATAAACTATTCCTTTGTTACCTTTGTGGGAGTAACATTAGCTGCTGGTCTGAGAAGATACTGGGAATTATATGCTGGTGACTGACTGTAATATCCTGAATGGCCCGTAGTTGCAACTAAAAAGAAAAGAAAAGAAAATACTGTTTAAAAAATAGTCTGTACTTCAACAAATCCTATCCAGATAAGGACTATAAATAGCAATAAAAAATATTGAACTAAATGTTCCTTTATGTACATCAAAAATAAAACAAAATGATAAATTTAGAGAATAGCACTACAGAGGACCAGAGCAATACTACAGCAAATAGGGTGCTGCTTAGCATACGGCTGACCTTTGGCACCACATACGGCCCCAGAGGTAGAAATGATCCCTCAGCACAAAGCCAGAAAGTAAACTATGAGCACCTCCAGATTTGTGTCTGTAAGGGGGAAAGGATGCAAGAACAGCACCATAAAACATAGAGAATGATAAACATAAAGCATGATAGTAGGATGAAGTGATAAAAGGAGGTAAAGTGTTATGCATGAAACCCTATCAACAACAGTACTATAAACCATTGTGCAAATACATATTAAAAAAGGGGGGCAGAGCAATAGCACAGCAGTAAGGCGTTTGCCTTGCAAGCAAAAGACCCAGGTTTAATCCCAGACATCCCATATGTATGAATGCCTTATTGATCATCACAAAAACACTGTTAACCTTTCTGGATCTATCCTGATTTAAAATCATTCTGGGGAAGATTAAAAAACAAAGTTATTTTTATTTGTGTCTCATTTTGTAAAATAAAACTATTTTTCATCTTTTTTTATTTCTTTGTCATTTCTGAGATGTATTATACAAGTACGAGGCTTTTAAGCTAAAGCACAGAAATTAATCTTAGCTCTATTAATAATTAGGTATATAGTAGTAATGTTACCTAATCTTCCTAAACCTATTTCCTCACCTAAGAAATTGGGATTGATAATGGTATCTTCTACTTTGGATTATGATTTATTAATCAATTCTGCACATTCACATTAATAGATGTCTTTTTATTCATTATGAGTTCATACTGTTGATAAAATACCTAACACACCTACACATATACAAATGCCCATAATCAAATAATCACATCATTGTATTTCAAATAAGCAAATAGCTCAAGGAAGCGACAGGCTTCAACTTATAAATCCAATGTGATTTAACTACAAATGCCTTCATTCTGTATCAGAGTATTTCAAAACAAAGAGCTTCTCCATTGGATATCACAACTTACAAAATCAGTGTATTGTCAAAATAATTTACTGAACAAATTTTTCATTTTTTTTTGGTTTTTTGGGCCACACCCGTTTGATGCTCAGGGGTTACTCCTGGCTAAGTGCTCAGAAATTGCCCCTGGCTTGGGGAGACCATATGGGACGCTGGGGGATCGAACCGCAGTCCTTCCTTGGCTAGCATTTGCAAAGCAGACACCTTACCTCTAGCGCCACCTCACCGGCCCCAAGAACAGATTATTTTTTAACGATAAGAAACCACCTCATTATCAACTCTTCTGAGATGTGTGTTAAATGATTCTGTCTGTATAACCACAGGATCAAATAAAGACTACTATTTCTGCATGTAGTTATAAAGTCTCAGTAATAAACACTATAGCTTAAATAACACGAGACATACAGAAATCTATATAAACAAATACAGAAAAATGACTTCAGAAATTATCTATTTAAACAAGGGAAAGAATTGCGAGTCTACTGATATCAAGAATTACTCAATACTTAAATTCACCTGTTAGTGGAGCTCCATGAAAACTCTGTGATCCCTGATATCCATCAGGCACTGAATCTGGTCCATAATTTTCTGTAGGCCAACGATGAGGGGACCCTGAGTTATTTAGTTTCAACTCCTGCATTTCTTTCTGTTGGAAGAAATCAATTTCAAACAATAATCTAAGCTGGAAAAGTGTTAGAGCAAGCAAATACTTTAAATACTTGATAATAAAGTTCTTCCAGGCACAGGATATGTAATCCAATAGTAGTTCTTTTGTCTTTAAGAATCTTGAGTTTAAGCCCCAACTCTTCCCCTAAAACTTCCCCCAAAATTATTTTATATTCCAGTAAGATCTGCTTATCAGGTACTGATTTAAGAACATGATCATTGTGTTGTTAAAATGTATTTGCTGGGGCCGGGCGGTGGCGCTGGAGGTAAGGTGCCTGCCTTGCCTGTGCTAGACTAGGACGGACCGCGGTTCGAACCCCCGGCGTCCCATATGGTCCCCCAAGAAGCCAGGAGCAACTTCTGAGCGCATAGCCAGGAGTAACCCCTGAGCGTCACAGGGTGTGGCCCAAAAACCAAAAAAAAAAAAAAAAATGTATTTGCTCTCATTCTTTTAGTCCTTGGTATAAATTCACTTATACCTCTAAACATTAATCTCAATTTCTATGCACATTTCTCTAAATTAATCTTCCTTTTTCTGTTTCTTTGTTTTTATTTTTGGGCCATATCTGGCAGCACTCAGAGATTGCTCCTGGCTCCACATACAGAATTACTCCTAGCAGACTTGGAGGACCATATGGGATTCCAGGGATCAAACCTGGATTAGCCAAAGCAAGGCAAATGACCTCACTGCTTTTCTTTTCTTTTCTTTTCTTTCCTTTTCTTTTCTTTTCTTTTCTTTTCTTTCTTTCTCTCTTTCTCTCTCTCTTTCTCTCCTTCTCTCTCTTTCTTTCTTTCTCTTTCTCTCTCTCTTTCTTTCTTTCTCTTTCTCTCTCTCTTTCTTTCTTTCTCTCTCTTTCCTTCCTTCCTTCCTTTCTTTCTTTCTTTCTTTCTCTCTTTCTCTCTCTTTCTTTCTCTCTCTTTCTTTCTCTCTTTCTTTCTTTCTTTCTTTCTCTTTTTTCTTTCTTTCTTTGGTAATTAACTGTCAGAGTAAATGACAGTACTACAACCTAGCTTGTCAGACAGGTGGACTGCTCGCTATTCACTATACTTCCAGCAGTGAATACAATGGTTAGTAACTACAACCTATGGAATAAATAAAGACTACAGGCAATATCAATCAAGTTGAATTTAACTGGGCAATACCACCACAATAATCTCAAACTGCTATTGGAAAGAAATAGTCATATCAGATAAAGAAGAGAATAAAGGCACTTAAGTTGTGTGAAACTACTGTTGATGGGGGGAGGGTTCATAGGAGCCACACCCAGGATTGCAGGTTAGAGGGTTCTTTACTCAGGGACCAAAATAAATAACTGTTAAGGGAGCCAGCGGGTAGGGTGTTTGCCTTGCATATGGTCAACCTGGGTTCAATTCCCAACTTCCCATATGGTCCCCTGAGCATGCCAGGAATGATTTCTGAGCACAGTCAGGAGTAATCCCTGAGTGCTGCCAGGTGGCTCAAGAACAAAAACAAACAAAAATTGTTATTAGAAAACTTTTCTTAATTTATATAAAGTTAGAACCAAAAATCTCTGAAAGCTCAATGTTAGACAACTTCAACAGCACTTTTTAAGCTTCTTGTATTGTTGTAATAGTACTATAATAATCATGTATACAATCAGAAATTTAGAATTATAAAATGGTGAAATTGTCAAATGACTATAAAACCACCTACTTTGTGACTTACCTTAATGGCTTCTACCTGTTGGCAGATCATTTTAAGTAAAGAATTTTGATCTTCTGCCCATCGAGGTGGTGTTTTGGGAGAATACTTTAAAAAAAAAAAGAAAAGTATTATAAGAACTTAGAATAAAAACATTCTGCAATAGACAAATGATTCATTTCTTTTCCACTTACTTTGTAACTTTTGCTTGGTGATAGAGAATACTTAGTGGGAGATGGTGTAGAATGTTTTGTTTCTAAATCTGCATTTCGCAAAGAACCATTTTTATAAAGAGGTCCTCCTTCACTATAGTCCTCTAGTTCCTGCATGACTGAATTAAGCATCTCCTTTACAGACTCCAGGGGAACGGGCAACTAAAATCAAAAGACATAATCAAAGGCCTTTATCTTTTCTTCACATTAACAAAAGAATTCTAAAATAAGTTCAAAGATATTCTTATATTTTTTGGTTAACTAACACTGAACACAACACATGAAATTTCTGTATAATTTCAACTTCTGGTTCTAGAATTGTTTCTATTTCTTCATTAGCTAATTTATGGCAATAAATATATGGGAATTTTACCATCTAAACAAAGTTATTAAGGTTTTCTAATTAAATTTTAAAGAGAAAAATATGGATAATATAATATATACATATATAATACATATTACAACATAATTGTAATGTAATATATAATATATAATACACCATAAATTGTAATCAAAGAATAGCAAAACAATTTCTTTTAATACTTGGAAAGTTGAATTTAACTGGGTAATACCACCACAGTAATCTCAAACTGCTATTGGAAAGAAATAGTCGTATCAAGAAGAGAATAAAGGCACTTAAGTTGTGAGAAACTACTGTTGACGGGGGGAGGGTTCATAGGAGCCACACCCAGGATTGCAGGTTAGAGGGTTCATTACTAGAAAACTTTTCTATTTTTCCAACAAATGTTTTTTAGAAATATAACCTAATAGGGCTAGAACGAAAACCAAAAACAAACAAAAAGAAATATATCCTAAAATCACAAGTTTTTAAAAAAGACAAAATCCAGAAAGCAATGTAAATTAAATATTAAGACACAAAATCCTGCACACATTAGTAAGTAAGGTACTGCAAAGCATTTTAAACCTTATCAAAATAGAAAAGACAAAAATATTTATCACCCAATTTTCAATGGTTACTTACTTTCTTGGATACTGAAAGATCTGAATCACTGTCATCTAATATCTTTATTAGGTAGTCCCTGGTCTTTCTCAGATAATTTTTGCATTCTTCTTGTTCTTCAGGAGAAAGGGCATCATTTTCAATGTCTTCTGCTTTTCTGTGAAAAATCTATAGAGTGGCTTTATGAAACAATTATAAGCTTCTTAAAAAAAAAGAAACTTGTGTGGGTCCAATGCAGTACAGGGATTAAGGCACTAGTCTTGCATGTTACCAGCCCCATTTCACTTCCCAGAACCATATATGAACCCCACAAAACAAGCATCGCCAAGATCTATTCCTCAGCATAGACCCACAAGTAAGTTCTGAACCCCATTGAGTGTGGCAAAAAAAAAAACTTTCCGACAAACAATAAAAGAGAACAAAAACATCTGCAATTCAGATCTACTTACCAGTGCAAGATTCCAATAAGAAACAACATTTTTTATAGATTCAAAAGCAGTCATAGCATCTTCTATATTTCCATTAACTGCATCCAAAATAGCAAATGTTATATGTGCTTCTTCTTCATATTCTCCAATTTCAGATGTCTATGGAGATTAGAAATAGTTTATCAAAGCTAATTGATTTCCAAATAATTTGTTATAATATATTCTTATGAGATTTTAACATCAGATTACCCCTTTATTTTTGCTTTATTTTGTGATAGTCATGAAAACGATTATTATTAAACACAACTAAGTTATACCTTCATTTTTGTTTTAAAAGTAAAAATCCGTTATTTCCATAATGAACAGAGAGATTCTCCGTTATTTTACTCATTATTCATTCATTTACTCATCGTAGTTTCAGGAATCAAACCAAGAGCTTCACATATGTAAAGCATGAACCACACCCTAGGCCCTCCATTACCTGAATGTCTGCACTATGAAAATGTTTAAACAGAGGGTCAATAGGCTCAGGAATACTGTTCTTCTTTTTTATTGTCTTTAACAACTGCAGAACCTTTTTCCAATAATGAACACTTCTGCCTATGTATTCTCGCTGGTCATAAAAAGAATTAAGACTGTTGCCCTAAAAGAGAAAGTTAGAAATCATATCTAAGAAACATAGTAAGACCTAATAATGTAAATAAGAGGTTGCAAAGATAAATTTTCAAATCAAGGTCGAAAAAGAGAAAATAATCTTAAACCAAGTATATTCCAAATATTGGAATTTAGCAGCATTTCTAATTTGGGGGGGTGGGGGGAGAGGATTACTTACAGCTCTATTCTCAGGCATCATTCTAAGTACAGATAGAACCCAGAGTTTTTACATGCAAATTTGCATTCTTATCTTTAACACATCTCTCCAGGGGGTGAAGCAATATCACAGTAGTAGGGTGCCTTACAGGCAGCCTACCCAAGACTGACCCAGGTTTGATCACTGGCAACCCATGTGGTCCCCCAAGCATCCCAGGAGCCATTTCTGAGCTTACAGCCAGGAGTAATACGAGTGTCACTAGGTGTGGCCCTCAAATAAAATTAAAATAAAAACAACAGCAACAGTGAATACCCATAGTAGCATATGCTAGATGAAGTTTATATATTAACTATTGGCAAAAAAAATAAAGTCATATACATATTTCATTGTAATAACAACTTTTGCTTTCAAAATAAGATGGTTATCTGAAAAGTTTATGATTTTTTAAAACTTTTAAGATAATTTTCTTGGGGCCAAGAGATAGTTCAATGGGCTGAACATATACTTTGATGCAGGAGACCCAGGTTCAATACCAACATCACATGGTCATCACAGCATTGCCAGGACCAATCCCTATCAAGTAAAAAACCCTAAAACAAAAACATAAATTAAAAAAGAAAAAGTTGGGGCCGGAGAGAGAGCACAGCGGCATTTGCCTTGCAAACAGCTGACCCAGCACCTAAGGTGGTTGGTTTGAATCCCGGCGTCCCATATGGTCCCCCGTGCCCGCCAGGAGCTATTTCTGAGCAGATAGCCAGGAGTACCCCTGAGCGCCGCCAGGTGTGGCCAAAAAAAAAAAAAGAAAAGAAAAGAAAAAATAAGTTGATCTTAAAAATACACTTTGGGGCTGGAGAGAGAATACAGTGAAGAGGTAGGACATTTATTCTACATAAAGCCAACCCAGGTTGGACTATCCCTAGCAACACCACATAGTCCTCTGAGTACCACCAGGAATGATCCCTGAGCACCAAAGTCCAAAAACAAAACAAAAAAAAATACACACAAAAGAACTTACTGTTCTCTGAAGGCATTTTGCCCAATGTACTAGAAGAGCAGGTTGAAGGCCATGTTTTTCCTGGCCCCTGAGAGTATTTATGTCATGCTGAACTAGAAGTCTCAATTTCGCTGAAGTTCCGGGTCTAAATAAAAGTTGTATTATATAAGTGTGAATAAATAAGTAGTTTAACACTCAGATGTACAAAATAACGCCACCGCCAGCCACTCTGCACTGTCCATGAAGAATATACATCAAACAGCCAGCAGAATTGTGAAACTGCAGACAGTATTGAATCCTATACAGATACTATGATTTTCACACATAAACATACCTAGGACAAAGTTTAATTTGTAAATTTAGCAATAAAGGGATTAACAATAACCAATAATACAGAACTAAAACAAAACACTGGGATAAGACTATGTGAGTATAGTATCTCTCAAATTATTGTTGTAGGTATTTTATTATCATCCTTGATTATAATGATAAAAATCATGTATTCTATAAAACCACATACATTTGTCATATACATCTTTTATATGTTCATGTTGAGTCGGGACAACAATGTAGCAAGTAAGGCATTTGCCTTGCATACGGCAATCCAGCTTCAATCCCCAACACCTCCCAGTGCACCCCCTCCAGCCTACCTGGAGAGCCAAGAGAAAGCCCTTAGAAACACTGGGCTTATCCACCACCTCACCACCCCCCCAAAAAAATACAATAGATCTTCATGTGAATTAAATTCCTGGTAAAGTATAAGCAGGCATTTAAATATGCAAACTACTTACAGTGCTTTTCTGTAGATTAGATTACAAACTGCATCCCACCAAGACTTTTGTCTTTCTGTACAGAGCTGTTTACACACAGGAAGTGGCAAACATAATGGATGATAGAAGCTTCCATGAGAATTTGATTTCTCCTTCAATTGTAAGTGGCTGGTATATATTACTCCGAGAAGAAACACCTATTTGATCAAAAATAAATTTTTTTAGGGGCTAGAGCAATAGCACAGTGGGTAGAGCTTTTGCTTTGCATGTGGCAAACAGGGTTATGAGCACAGAGCCAGGATTAACCCCTGAGCTCAGCCAGGTGTGACCCAAAAACAAAACAATACAAAAATAAATAAATAAAATAAAAATTGAAGAGCAATGGCACAGCAGTAGGGCATTTGCCTTGCACACAGCTGACCTAGGAAGGACCTAGATTCGATTTGCTGCATCCCATATGGTCCCCTGAACTTGGACAGAAGCAATTTCTGAGCGCAGAGCCAGGAGTAACCCGAGTGCCACCAATGTGGCCCAAAAACAAAAAACTGGGAAGCCAGAGTGATAGCAAAGCAGTAAGGTGTTGCCTTGCAAAAGGCCAACCTGGGAGCCCAGAGAGATAGCACAGCGGTGTTTGCCTTGCAAACAGCGGATCCAGGACCAAAGGTGGCTGGTTCGAATCCCGGTGTCCCATATGGTCCCCCATGCCTGCCAGGAGCTATTTCTGAGCAAAACAGCCAGGAGTAACCCCTGAGCACCTCCGAGTGTGGCCCAAAAACAAACAAAACAAAACAAAACAAAACAAAAGGCCAACCTGGGAGGGACCCAGGTTCAATCCATGGCACCCTGTATGGTTCCCCGAGTCTGCCAGGAGCAATTTCTAGGCATAAAGCCAGGAGTAACCCAAGTGCCGCCAGGTGTGACCCAAAAATTAAAAAAAAACAAAAAATAACTTAATTAAATTTTGAAAAAAAGTAGCAATGGCACAGAGGATAGTGTGATTTGCTATTTACACAGCTGATCCAGGTTCTGTCCATAGCATGGTATATATCAGGGGTCTGAAACTCGCAGCACATGGGCCGTTTGCAGCCCTCGGTACATTTTGTGGCCCTACCCTAGAGGATCTTTTTTTGTTTTGTTTTAGTTGTTTGGGTCACACCCCTCAATGTTCAAGACTTACTACTGACTTTGCACTCAAGGATCACCCGACTTTGCCTCCAGAGGCCCGCAGATAAACTGAGTTTGAAACCCCTGGTATATATGATCCCTGAAGCCCCACCAAGAATAATTCCAGACTACAGAGCCAGGAGTAACTTCTAAACACTGCTAGGTATGGTATAAAAACAATAAAAGTAATACTAACAACAAAGTAAGTTTGCTATTTTTTATAATTATCTTTAAACACCGTTATTACAAATGATTATAGTTGTATGATTACAGTCATGTAAAGAACACCCCCCCTTCACCAGTACAACATTCCCACCACCTATTTCCCAGATCTCCCTCCTCCCCACCCCCACACCTGTACTCAAGACAGGCTTTCTACTTCCCTCACTCATTCACATTGTTATGATAGTTTTCATTGTAGCCATCTCTCCAACTGCACTCATCACTCTATGTGATGAGCTTCATGTCATGAGCTGCACCTACCAGCCCTCATCTCTCATCTCTGAGATACTGTTAAAAATGTCTTTCATTTTTCTTAAAACCCATAGATGAGTGAAACTATACTGCGTCTTTCTCTCTCCCTCTGACTTACTTTACTCAGCCTAATAGATTCCATGTACATCCATGTATAGGAAAATTTCATGACTTCATCTCCCCTGACGGCTGCATAGTATTCCATCGTATATATGTACCAGTTTCTTTAGCCATTCATCTGTTGAAGGGTATCTTGGTTGTTTCCAGAGTCTGGCTATTGTAAATAGTGCTAAAATGAATATAGGTGTAAGGAAGGGGTTTTTGTATTGTATTTTTGTGTAGTGGTATAGCTGGATCGTAGGGAAGCTCAATTTCCAGTTTGTGAAGGAATCTCCATATTGCTTTCCATAAAGGTTGTACTAGATGGCATTCCCACCAGCAGTGAAAAAGAGTTCCTCTCTCTCCACATCCCCACCAGCACTGCTTGTTTTCCTTTTTTGTGATGTGTGCTAATCTCAGTGGCGTGAGGTGGTACCTCATAGTAGTTTTGATTTGCATCTCCCTGATGATTAGTGATGTTGAGCATCTTTTCATGTGCCTTTTGGCCATTTGCCTTTCTTCTTTTTCAAAGTGTCTGTTCATTTCTTCTCCCCATTTTTTGAAGGGGCTAGTTGTTTTTTTCTTGTATAGTTCTGTCAGTTCCTTGTAAATTTGGGATATTAGTCCTTTATCTGATGAGTATTGGGTGAATAATTTCTCCCACTCAGTGGGTGGCCTTTGTATTCTGGGCACTATCTCCTTTGAAATGCAGAAGCTTCTCAGCTTAATATAGTCTAATCTGTACATCTCTGCTTCCACTTGTTTGGAGAGTGCTGTCTCCTTCTTAAGATGACTTTAGTCTCAATGTCCTGGAGTGTTTCACCTACATGTTCTATATACCTTATAGTTTCAGATCTGATATCAAGGTCTTTAATCCATTTGGATTTAACCTTTGTACATGGTGTTAGCTGGGGTTCTGAGTTTGCTTTTTTCGCAAGTGGGTAACCAGTTGTGCCAACACCACTTGTTGAATAGGCTTTCCTTGCTCCATTTAGGATTTCTTGCTCCTTTATCAAAAATTAGGTGGTTATATGTCTGAGGAACATTCTCTGAGTATTCAAGCCTATTCCACTGATCTGAGGGTCTGTCTTTATTCCAATACCATGCTGTTTTTATAACTATTGCTCTGTAATACAGCTTAAAATAGAGGAAATGCCTCCCATATTCCTTTTCCCAAGGAGTGCTTTAGCTATTCAAGGTTGTTTATTGTTCCAAATGAATTTCAGAAGTGTTTGATCCACTTCTTTGAAGAATGTCATGGGTATCTTTAGAAGAATCGCGTTAAATCTGTACAATGCTTTTGGAAGTATTGCCATTTTAATTATGTTGATCCTGTCAATCCATGAGCAGGGTATGTGTTTCCATTTGCGTGTGTCCTCTCTTATTTCTTGGAGCAGTGTTTTGTAGTTTTCTTTGTATAGATCCTTCACATCTTTAGTCAGGTGGACTCCAAGATATTTGAGTTTGTGTGGCACTAATGTGAATGGGATTGTTCTCTTAATGCCCATTTCTTCCCTATCATTATTAGTGTATAAAAAGGCCATTGATTTCTTGTGTGTAAATTTTGTAGCCTGCCAACTTGCTATATGTATCTATTGTTTCTAGAAGCTTTTTGGTAGAGTCTTTAGGGTTTTCTAAGTAGAGTATCATGTCATCTGCAAACAGTGAGAGCTTGACTTCTTCCTTTCCTATCTGGATTCCCTTGATATCTTTTTCTTGCCTGATCGCTATAGCAAGCACTTCCAGTACTATGTTGAAGAGGAGTGGTGAGAGCGGACAGCCTTGTCTTGTGCCAGAATTTAGAGGATAGGCTTTTAGTTTTTCTCCATTGAGGATAATATTTGCCACTGGCTTGTGGTAGATGGCTTTAACTATATTGAGAAAGGTTCCTTTTATTTCTATCTTGCTGAGAGTTTTGATCAAGAATGGGTGTTGAACCTTATCCAATGCTTTTTCTGCGTCTATTGATATGACCATGTGATTTTTATTTTTCTTGTTCTTTATGTTGTGTATTATGTTGATAGATTTACAGATGTTAAACCATCCTTGCATTCCTGGGATGAAACCTACTTGATCAAAGTAAATGATCTTCTTGATGAGGCACTGGATCCTGTTCGCCAGGATTTTGTTGAGGATCTTTGCATCTGTGTTCATCAGGGATATTGGTCTGTAATTTTCTTTTTTGGCAGCATCTCTATCTGGTTTTGGTATTAAGGTGATGTTGGCTTCATAAAAGCTATTTGGAAGTGTTCCTGTTTTTTCGATTTCATAAAAGAGCCTGGCCAAAATTGGTAGTAGTTCCTCTTGAAAGGTTTGAAAGAATTCATTCGTGAATCCATCAGGGCCTGGGTTTTTGATTTTGTGCAAAATTTTGATTACGGTTTTAATTTCCTCAATAGTGATATGGGTCTTTAGATATGCTACATCTTCTTTATTCAACCATGGAAGGTTATATGAGTTCAAAAATTTATCCATTTCGTCCAGGTTCTTATATTTAGTGGCGTAGAGTTTCTCAAAGTATTCTCTGAATACCCTTTGAATCTCTGCAGTATCTGTAGTGATCTCCCATAAGTTTGCTATTTTAAATTTAATTTTTAAATCGAAGTTTCCCGTTTTTGTTTTAAAAAAAAAAGGCAAAGCATTAACAGGCAACCAATATCAATTCAATCCTCACACTGAATACTGTACCCTTAGAACCAATACGGGTGATCATTGAAGCAAAGCCAGAAATAAGCCCTGACCACTACCAGGAGTAACTTCAAGTCAAATTAAAAAATTAAACATTAAAAATATATTAAAATTAAAATCTCTGCTTACTTCAAGATCTAAAATACATAATGATTCAGGTGCATTTGTTTCAAGTCTTGAGGTTTCCTGAGGCAAATGTTGAAAAAGCTGTTTTAACCATTTTCGAATTGCCGGTAAAGAAGGCAAAGAATTCCACTGTAAGCCAAGCCAAGTAAGATACTGAAGACTACCATTATGTGCTCGAATAGCACCTGAAATAAAACATACAGAAGACTCAGAGTTCAGGAAATTTTTGTATGTGTCCAATCATTTCTGCCAACATAAAATAAATCACACACATTAAATGTTTTAATTTTATCATTGATTTTCTGCATCAGAGCTCAGAAAAATTCCAAGATAAGGGATGTCTCATACTGTTATTTAAAAATATTCAAACTTTAGAGCCAGGGATGCAGCTCAGTAAAGTACTTGCCTAGAATGTGTGAAGCCCAGTTTCAATTCCTCAAACTAATAAATTAAGGAATGAAATTATTCTGTTTGTATCTAAAAAAGAAATTTCAAGTCCATCTAGAAAGAGACTAATTAGAACTCAACAAAGCATCCTACTAGCACAGTGCTTCTCAATTATTTTCTGTCATGCCCCCTAGGAAGAAGAAAACATTTTTCACGCCCCCCGCACGACTATAAATAGTATCTTTATTATAACCTGCAAAACAAAAATATATAAAATAATTTGAGCTGATTTTTTTTTTTTGGTCACACCCGGCAGCGCTCAGGGGTTACTCCTGGCTCCATGCTCAGAAATCACCCCTGGCAGGCACAGGGGATCATATGGGATGCCGGACCCCGCACGACTATAAATAGTATCTTTATTATAACCTGCAAAACAAAAATATATAAAATAATTTGAGCTGATTTTTTTTTTGGTCACACCCGGAAGCACTCAGGGGTTACTCCTGGCTCCACGCTCAGAAATCACCCCTGGCAGGCACGGGGATCATATGGGATGCCGGAATTCGAACCATCGTCCTTCTGCATCAAAGGCAAATGCCCTATCTCCATGCTATCTCTCTGGCCCCAATTGAACTGATTTTTTAATCAGAAGTGATGTCTGGATTAATGGCTACAATGAGCACGTTTTGAAGCGGGATTTGAAGCAGGACACAGCAACTCCAGCTCCAGAGACATACAAAGACATAATCAGGGGGCTTAGCTTGTTATGACAGTGTTTGCCGAGGTCAAATGTGGCCCCTTTATGGAGCCTCACGGCCGCCCTGGGGGGCACGCCCCACTATTTGAGAACCACTGTACTAGCAGAGTCAAATGTTATTACCCAAGAAAAAAATCTTAAGCCTGATTTTTTCCTTTTAATAAAGTCATTAATACAATGAGAAACATTGTGGTAGTAGTAAAGAGGGGTTTGTTTTTCCATGAAATTCAAGAATGAAAGTACGGATTTCTGCTTGTATGGTAACTTACAAGAAACTTTTAAAACATAGCTGTCACTTTTGTACAAACAATGTTTAGTAAACTCTATGGGGAAAAAAATTGAAATATATTGTCAGTTATACTCATGCTGTCACTGGCAATTTCATACTAGTCTACATGATGCAAACCGCGCGGGGGCTAGCGCCCACGCGCGAACGTATACTCCTCCCAACCATCACTACCCCCAATTTACCCCTCTTAAGTTCTATAATACACAGATTTAATCTCAGACTAAAGACATACAGTGGATCTAACAATCCCAGAACTATTTAGAAGGACATAAATTAAACACATATATCTTTTGAATATTTCATGTATATTTTCTTTAATGGTGTAACTCTCTCTATATTCTTCTACCATGATGTTTCTATCCACTTTCATCTTGTCTTTTCTTTGTAAGCTGTTCAATAAGGATTGTTGGTGGAACTGTCCCTCAGTTTGATGCCTATGATTGAACTATGTCATGGAAATTGCTGGTCTTGTTCCTATGGCCTCCAGATGCACCAATAACGCTTCATGGCATTGATCCTTCTTTGCATAGACACATTAAAATAGGAAAACACTATACCTACAGGTAAGTTCTTATCTAATAAATCTCAGTACAATGTACCTTACACCCTGAACATTGATAGAATGACCTGGCACAGGCCTCAGAGGAATGGGCATCCTCTATTCACGCCAGAACCAGGCAAGCTATCTACGAAACATCCAAGGTCTTTTATAGCAACAGCTGGAAGCAGTCCTCTACCAGGAAAGACACTACCAAGGGTCTGACATCGACCTCCTAAAAAGAGACTTCCGATTACACTGAGAAGACTTGACAACAACAATGACCTGCTCTACAGGACATGGTTCTCTCTAGTGCCCCTTAAGTGTGAGATGAAACGAGAGGATGCTCTGCACCATCCTGACTGCAATATGGGATATGCAGACTCCAGGACCTTTAATACAGAAGCATGATACCAACAACAGAGACTATGTGAGGAATGAAGGTGTATTGCCACTACAGACGATGACTTGAATTGGACAAACTAGTTTGCCTGGAGCCTAGAGTCAGTCCTGTGCCAGGAAACTTCAGGGGTAGGGTCTCCTTGTATTTAGACCATAATTTTTCTTTCCATGTCTCTTATATTTTGGTGGGCCTATGCAAACAAATGCCACTCTAACACCATTTATTACTACTTTCCCTTGACTCCAATCCTTAAGAAAAACAACCCACTAAAACTTTTGAGGTTAACTTAAACTAGTAAGCATGTGCATGGAACAAGATAAATGTACTTTGCCCTCAATGTTTAAGGAGTTACATAAGTCTAATCTCTTTGGATTATATTGTGTGCTGCTAAGAAATAGTATGTAATACAACTGGGGATTTGAGGGACAAATTAATTGTATTGTACATGGGTTCAGTTTTGTTTTTCTTAATTTTCTTTGGTTGAAAGATCAAGGCTGGGATATCATCGATGGAACTACCGAGAATTCTGCTTATGGGTGATTGGGCTTCCACTGTAACTTTACCCTGTCCTCTCTCTTTGCATCTTTGTTGTCATAATTAAAAAAAAAAAGAAAAGAAAAAAAAAAAAAAGAAATATAAAGTTTTCACACTGAATTAATAGAAAACTAAAACAACCTGTGTAACAACAAAAGCAAGCAAACTGTCATAAAATCCAGCAAATAGATTCTACATGTACCTCTCACCTAAAAATAAAATCTGAAATACTGGAAAATATGATTATTCCTAAAAAATAAATTAGATTACAGGCAATTTATTTCCTTTACCATTTATTTTTATTTTAAGATTAAAAATATTTAAATGTATATTTTGAAAGATAAAACTCACCAAGATCATATCTAGCCAAATCATCAGGCTCTGGCACTTGCCCATCAATGTTTCCAAAATCATCACTACCCAGGAAAGATCTATCCTTTGATGGTTGACTAGAAAACAAAGCGTCATATAAAGCTGACTGTCCACTTTTATTGGCAAAGGATTCCACAACTTCTTTTAAAAACTCTTGCTTATCACGACTTAAGTTTAGCAGCATGTGCCCTGAAAAAAAATAATTTCCATTGTTAAAAATTTTTTTGCATCTCTTGGCAGTTTCATAGTAGACTGTTTCATTTGTAAGACTCTTAGAAGAAAAACATGGATCTATCATTTGTAAAACATTTTTTGTTTTTGTTTTTGTTTTGAGGCCACATCCAGCAATGCTCAAGGGTTACTCCTGAGCTCTGGACTTAGAGATTACTCCGGGCTCTGGACTTAGAAGTTGGTCCTGGCAGGCTCAGGAGACCATATAGGATGCCAGGGATCAAACCCAGGTCAGCAGTAAAGTAAATACCCTATCCACAATGCTATCGTTCCAGCCCCATTTGTAACATTTTTAGAAGTGTTTATGGCATTCTCAGACCTAAACCAACAAGCAAAACTAGAGGTGGAGTGCCCCATGGCGCGCAATTATGCAAAAGTAAATATAGGCTGCAGATTTAACACAAATTGTGTCTATATACTAGAGTAAAAGAAAAGTTAAAACTCATGTCCGATGTGTGTACCCCTTCTCCCCACACATGTATCTTGCTTGCTTACTTCTACTATGGAGAGGCCTGTGTTTTCTTAAACACGTATTTATCTCTTTCTCTCCCCTCACAATTTTCTATAAATGCATTTCAATAAAAGCTAGTTCACTTCACCACCACCAGCCCCAAAAAAGAGCTGGCAGCAATGTGTGGAAAATGAGATGTAGGATAGAAAAATGGACCACAGGGATAGCACAGCAAATAGGGTGTTTGCCTTGCATGTGTTCAACCCAGGTTCAATCCCGGCATCCAGCATAGTTCCTGAGCCTGCCAGGAGTGATTTCTTAGCACAAAGCCAGGAGTAATCTCTGAATACTGCCAGGTCTGGCCCAAAAACAAAAAAAAAAAAAAAAGATTTTAAAAAATGGGCTGGAAAGATAGGGTGTTTGCCTTGCAAGCAGAAGGACAGTGGTTTGAATCCCGGCATCCCATATGGTACCCAGAGCCTGCCAGGAGCAATTTCTGAGTGTAGAGCAGGAGTAACCCCTGAGTGCTGCAGGGTGTGACGCAAAAAGCAAAAACTAAAAATAAATAAATTAATTATATTAAATAAAAATTGAAGTTTAAGTGACTGGTCCAAGACATTTGAGGTTAGTAACTACTTTAAAAACACAGATGCCGGGGCCGGGTAGGTGGCGCTGGAGGTAAGGTGTCTGCCTTGCAAGCGCTAGCCAAGGAAGGACCGCGGTTCGATCCCCTGGCGTCCCATATGGTCCCCCCAAGCCAGGGGCGATTTCTGAGCGCTTAGCCAGGAGTAACCCCTGAGCGTCAAACGGGTGTGGCCCAAAAACCAAAAAAAAAAAAAAAACACAGATGCCAGAAGCTGGAGAGATGGCATTGTAGTAAGGTGCTTGCCTTACATACAGCCAAGTTCAATATCCAGCATCATTTACAATTCCCCATGCACAACCAGGAGTGATTACTGAGCAAGAGCCAGAAGTAAGCCGAGTACAGGTGGGTATGATGCCAAAATTTTAAAACTGATGGCTGGAGAACCAAATTGACAGGCTGAGGACATAGGAAACCCACAGTCCATCCCAAGTGTCACATGGTACCCAAGCATCACTGAGTTCTAAAGCGAGGCATAGTGACAAATATGGTCACTAAGCACCACTGGATATGACCCAAAAAAACACTGATGATATTCTAGTAGATACTATAATATGTACAAAACTCGAAGATACTATCCTAAGAGAAAGAAGTCAATATCAAAAGATCACACAATTCAAGTAATAGAAAATGTCAAGAACAGAAAACTATAAAGAGATAGAAGATTAGTCATTACCCAAGACTGAGTATTTAAACAAAAATAGGTATAAAATACCTTTTTTTTTGGGGGGGGGGTAATTGGGCCACACCTGGCAGTGCTCAGGAGCTACTCCTGGCTCTGAGCCCAGAATTTACTCCTGACAGGCTGGAGGAACTAACTATCTGAGATTCTGGGGCTCGAACCCAGGTCAACCACGTGCAAGGCAAACACCCTATCCACCGTGCTATTGCTCTGGCCCCTGAAATACCCAACGTGATAAAAATATTATAGATTGCAGAACTCTAATGATAATTAAACACCATGATTATATAGTATATATACTTAGAATAATTCTGCTTCTAAGTCAGGTTTAGTAACACCATCAATTTGTGGTAATATCAAAGTCTGAAAAGAGTATCTGAATATCCTCCTTCCAAAAATGTACACAGTCAAGGTCAGTAAGATACACCAAAGATGGGCCCGGAGAGATAGCACAGCGGCATTTGCCTTGCAAGCAGCCGATCCAGGACCAAAGGTGGTTGGTTCGAATCCCGGTGTCCCATATGGTCCCCCGTGCCTGCCAGGAGCTATTTCTGAGCAGACAGCCAAGAGTAACCCCTGAGCACCCCGGGTGTGGCCCAAAAAAACAAAAACAAAAAAAAAAAAAACACCAAAAAAAAAAAAAAAAAAGATACACCAAAGATATTAAAACAAAGTCAGTTTACTAACTTTTTTTTAGTTTTTGGTTTCTGGGTCACACCCACAGCGCTCGGGGGTTATTCCTGGCTCTATGCTCAGAAATCGTTCCTGGCAGGCTCGGGACCATTTGGGATGCCGGGATTCGAACCACTGACCTTCTGCATGCAAGGCAAACGCCTTACCTCCATGCTATCTCTCTGGCCCCATTTTGCTAACTTTTGACACTCTGCAAAGGCACCTATGGCAGCTCTGCAAAAGCTGAGGAGAAATAAGAAAAATGATACAGTGCCAAAGCACATGCTTTCCCAGATAGCACATAGTCCCAAGACCATGTGGCCCAGAAACTTTGAAAAAGAAAAATAATGTAAATTCACTTTTTCACAAACTCAAAATCTAATAAAAAATTTGAGCTAACTATATAGTAAATCTTACAGAAGAACTACTACTTGTTCTTGTTATCCTACAAAGTTAATCCATATTACTACAAAATTGCTCCCTCAGAAAAATCATACTTCTTAAACTCACTGCTTATTACAATGTCCTTATCAACATTTTGAAGATTTGTTTTAGCAAAACCATAGATAATATACAATGAACATTTAGGATCCATCCAACACCAAGAAAATATAATAAATCTAAATTAAATTATCAAAGGCTTACACTTAGAGGTTATTAAAAATAAATTATCAAAAATGATCAAAAACTGAATTATCAAAGGCTTACACTGAGAGGTTATTAAAAAATAAAAAAATCTGTATCTTCCTTCATCTTTCTATCATCCATAGCAGTAATTTTTTAAAGAAAATGTTATTGGAGTAGGAGAGACAACATGCAAGTAGGGCATCTGCCTTTCTGGTAACTGACCCAGGTTTGATCCCTGGCATACAATACAGTTCTACGAAAAGTAATCCCTAAGTAGTAAGTCCTCAGAAGCCAGCTGTGGCCCGAAACAAAACAAAACAAAAATCAAATGATATTAAGAGGCTAGCAAATCAGTAATGCTAATTTAGGAAATGTATAGAAATTCAGGTTATGAGACAGAGAGATATTTTAGGGCTGGCTTGAAAACAACTAATACCAGCTCAATTCTGAATACCACATACAGTCCCCCAAGCACAGAGCCAGAAGTAAACCTTGAGTACTGTTAAATAATGTCCAAAATAAATTACAAAGAAATTTTAGGTTAGGCACCAGAGAGAGGATTCAAAGTGGCTTTAATCAATAGCACAGCATGGTCCTCAGAGTACTGTCTTTAGCAACCTCTAAGTACCACGATGCTTAGGTGTGGACCACTCAAAAAATTATTTAGAGGTCACAGAGAAAGTACATTGCAGTGAATAAGGCAACTGTATTGCATGAGGCAAACCAAGGATCAGTCCCTGGCAAACATAATTTCCAAGCCTGTCAAAAGTGACCCGAGTCAGGAGTAAGCACAGTCAAGAGTTAAGTCCTGAGTAATGCAGGGTATAGCCCAAAATAAAAATTAAAACAAAACAAAACAAAAAACAGGGGGCTGGAGAGATAGCATAGCAGTAGGGCGTTTGCCTTGCACAAGACCAACCCAGATTCAATTCCTGGATTCCCAAATGGTCCCCCAAGCTAGGAGTGATTTCTGAGCACAGAGCCAGGAGTGCCGCCAGGTGTAGCCCCAAAAAGGCAAAAAAATAATTAGGGGCTAGAGAAATAGCACAGCAGTAAGGAGTTTGCCTTGCAAGCAGCCGACCCAGGACCAATGGTGGTTCGAATCCTGACACCCCAAGCCTGCCAGGAGCAATTTCTGAGCGCAGAGCCAGGAGTAACCCGAGTGCTGCAGGGTGAGGCCCAAAAATCAATAAATAAATAAATAAAGTTTCTTTTAAAGAGATTCTTCAAAGGTTTAAAGCCCCACTAGCTAAATAAGTTAAGGACTATATCTATACATATGAATACACTATATCAAATAATTATTTCTTTTAAAGAATATGCCAGTTCCTCTAATTCTTTATATATTAGATTGTTTGAGTTCCATTTGGCAGAGAGAAACAAATGATTGTGACAGATAATGTCCTGGTCTGACAGTAGATAATTAACAAAAAAAAAAAGCTCATAGGGGCCAGGCGGTGGCGCTGAAGGTAAGGTGCCTGCCTTGCCTGCGCTAGCCTTGGACGGACCGCGGTTCGATCCCCCGGTGTCCCATATGGTCCCCCAAGCCAGGAGCAACTTCTGAGCACATAGCCAGGAGTAACCCCTGAGCGTTACCGGGTGTGGCCCAAAAACCCAAAATCCCAAAAAAAAAAAAAAAAAAAAGCTCATAAAATTACTTAAACATTACTATTACCTGATTGGCTCAGACGATCAAAGGCCATTATTTCCAGCAAATTTTGTCCTGTTTCTCCTTTCATTAACTTAAACTTTGGTCTTGGAACCTAGTAGTTTTAAAATAAAAAAATATTTAATGTCAAAAAAAGTAACTGTTATTCATATTCTGTTAAATGATAAATAAGTGTCTATTACATTGTGCTTTGTATATGGTATATGAACAGTAGCTAAATTTAGTTGGAAAACCACTTCAAAAAATGAAAATAACTGACTTTAGGTAATGTATAGAAGATTATTTAGAAAGAGTGCTTGCAGCAAATGTCTTGTTAAAGCACATCTAAAACTTTTCTTACTCGTATATACAGAACACCAGAACACAAACCCACTTTAGACTACACTGGTAGACTAATACTTAGAAATGTCACACTTTGAGGATGGAGAGATAGTAAGCAAGTAGGGTATCTATCTTGTACTTAGTTGATCTGCGTTTGATTCCCAGCATCCCATATAGTCCCTGAGCACTTCCAGGATTAATTCCTGAATGCAGAGCCAGGAATAACCCAGTATCACACAGTGTGGCAAAAAAAAGTGTCACATCTCGGATATGAATTTTCACTGAGTATGAGGTAATCTGAAATACCACTAAGACATAAAATAGCTGAAAGGTTCTACACCACAGCCCATTATGAAGACAAAATAGTTACACATTTTGAATGATTTAAAAAATGATAGAAATTTTGGGGGCCGGAAAGATAGCATAGTGGTAGGGCATTTGTCTTGCACATAGCAGGTCCAGGATACAGTGGTACGAATCCCGGTATCCCATATGGTTCCCTGAGCCTGTGAGGAGTGATTTCTAAGCACTGAACCAGGAGTAATCCAAGCATCACTGGGTGTGACCCAAAAACAAACAAAGAAGATAGAAATTTTTAGAATTTCTTCAGGGCCAGACCTGGGTTAAATTCTCAGCATTCCATATGGTCCCCCAAGCCTACCAGAAAGTTTCTAAGTGCAGAGCCAGGAATAACCCTGAGCGCCATCGGTGTGACCACCCCAAAAAAATTCTTCAAAATATTAAAAAAAAAATGTTAAATGGGTGAAAAAGATGACTCATTGGGTTTGCAAAGTATGCACAAGAAGCCCAGGCATGATCACTAGTACCAGATGGTCCTCAGCATCAAGCAAAGTAACCCCTGAACACCAAGTCAGAAGTAATCCCTGAGCACAGTCAATACAGCACCTGAACCAATAAATTATTTAACAGTATCCACAGAAAATCCCCACCAATCCCAGAGAGATAGAACACATGAATCTTGTGCTCGCTTCGGCAGCATATATACTAAAAATGGAAAGATACAGAGATTAGCATGGCCCCTGCGCAGAACACATGAATCTTGCCTTGTATGTAGCTAAAAGATTCAATACCCTTCACAACATATGTCCTGAGGCAATGCCATGTGTAATTTCCTAAGCATATAGTCAGGAGTAAGTTGTAGCTTAACCGCAGAGTATAGCTCAAAAGAAGGGGGAAAGAATGGAAGGAATAGTGTTTTGAACTTAAAGACTTTTTTTTTTCCCGTTTTTGGGCCACACCTGGTGACTGGTGCTCAGGGGTTACTACTGGCTATGCGCTCAGAAATCGCTCAGGGAAAAATGTATATTTTGTTTATTTGGGGGTATAAACAAAGTTTCTAACGTTTGGTGCTTTTATTTAATTTTGGGAGTTGTTCATTCTTTTTTTCTTTTTTTTTTCCCTACATCAGGCAATGCTAGGAGATCCTGCAGTACTGGGGGATTGAATACAAAGCTTAAAAATAATTTAAAAAAATAAATAAATTTAAAAAACATGCACCCAGTCCTGAACTATATTATATATATTCCACCTCATCCTGTGTATGTTTAAGTTTCTCTCTTATTCATACTTGTTTGCATAAACTATTTCTTGAAAAACTTCTAGAAGCTTAACATTAGTTACTCCCAAAATAGGTATTAATGACTAAAGAACTTAAATAGAAAGGTATTTTCATAGTATATTGAAATACACCATTAAAATTACAACAATGTGAATATAATCAATCACCTTTCAAAATATTCAAAAGATCTAAAATTTTTAATATATTCCTAACACACATAATATATCCTAACTAGTCTGGGTGGGGAAGGACGGTGACATTGGTGGTAGGAATGTTGCACATTCCACTGACGAAGGGGGTGTTCAGTGTATAACTGAAACCCAACTACAAACATGTCTGTGATCATGGTGCTTAAAGATATTATTCAGAAAAAAAAAAGTTATTATTCAGGGGCCAGAGAGATAGCAACACTGGTGCTTGCCTTGCAAACAGCCGATCCAGGACCTAAGGTGGTTGGTTCGAATCCCGGCATCCCATATGGTCCCCCGAGCCTGCCAGGAGCTATTTCTGAGCAGATAGCCAGGAGTAACCCCTGAGCACCTCCGGGTGTGGCCCAAAAACCAAAAACCAAAAACCAAAAAAAATAAAAATAAAAAAAAAAAAAAGATATTATTCAAAAAATTGAAAAAATAAAAAGGCTAGTCTGACATGATTCCTTAAGAATCATCAATTCAGGGGCCGGAGAGATAGCACAGTGGTTGTTTGCCTTGCAAGCAGTCGATTCAGGACCTAAGGTGGTTAGTTCGAATCCCAGCATCCCATATGGTCCCCCATGCCTGCCAGTATTTCTGAGTAGATAGCCAGGAGTTAATTCCTGAGTACCGCCAGGTGTGGTCCAAAAACAAAAACAAAAAAAGAATCCTCAATTCAGACATGATACATACATGCTAAGCTTTATGATAAATTAAGACATAATTAAACATACCATAGAGATGGAAGTAAATGTCTATGTAATGAACAAGAACTATAGTAAATAGTGTAAAGGCAAGGTATTCAGTAGACAATGCACACCTCTACTGAAGTAAAATAGGTTCTAAGGAGCAGCAGTGTCAGCTTTGTATATGGTTGACCATGATGGCCCAGGTAATCAGCAATACAACAGGTCTAAGATATACCAAAATCCTTGGGCCTTCATATTGAATCATTGGCTGGACTGGGCTAGAGAAGTAAGCCTGAGCAGCATTTGGAGGGTCACAAGCTAAACAAAATAACAATAACCAAAAAAAAGATTCTAAAAATGATTATATGATGGTACATAAGAACTTCTGGGTATGTAAGAAACTAATGATAGTGCTTGTCTTTTATTAAAAAAAATTTGAGTAAATTAGGTTAGGGTGAAGATTTCGTTTTTACTATTTAAAGCAAGTTTTGAGAGGCTAGAGAGATACTATAATAGGTAAGGTGCCTAAGGATAAAACCTGCCAACATAGGTTTTATCCCTAGTATTCCATATGGTCCTGAGTATTTGAGTGCAGAGCCAGGATTAAACCCTAAACATTGGCACATGTGCCCCAAAAATTGATCAATAAATAAAAGAAAGCTTTAAGGTCAGGAGATAAGTGGTCAAGCACAAGCTAAAAATATGAAAGAACTTGAATTTGATCTCCAGCACCATTTAACCACCCATAAATACTTCTGGATGTGGCAATAATGGGCTTGACAGAGACATAGTAAAGTTTTAGAATGCCAAAGAGAAAGCATTCTGAATTCAAGCCCAAGCATCACATGATCTCCCTCCAAAAAACTGAAAGTTTTAATGTCTGAATTTAAAATAGTTGACTGGAGGATAAAAAGAGAATACAAAGAAGTAAGGGATAAGTCCCAATTCTATCCCAAGAACTACATATAGTTCCATGAGCATAGTCAGGAGTAGTCCAGTTATGGCCTCAAAAGCAAAACAATTAAATAGTTGGCTAGGCTAGGGAGATGGCTCAAAGAGATAGGGTGCATGCTCAGCATGCAAACCCCACCCCCAAGTATAATTTCCCACAGTACGGACTCCACAAAGCACCACTGAGTATGACCAAAAAAACAATATAAGAACGGGACCGGAGAGATAGCGTAGAGGTAAGGCATTTGCCTTGCATGCAGGACGGTGGTTTGAATTCCGGCATCCATATGACCCCCCGAGCCTGCCAGGAGTGATTTCTGAGCATAGAGCCAGGAGTAACCCCTGACCGCTGCCAGGTGTAACCCAAAAACAAAACAAAACAAAAAAAAAAAATCTAAAAACAATAGATACTTGTGCTCTAGCTCAAAGGACAAGAGCATATTCTTTGCATGTTGGAGCCCCAAGTTTGATTCCTGGCACCATAGTGTCATCTCAAAAAACACCTGGAACATAGAGCAGGAGCTATAGCACAGGGAGATAAAGCATCTGCCTTGCATATGACCTAAATTTGATCCCCATCACCCTATCAGGTCACCAAGCCTGCCAGGAGTGATCTCTGAGTGCAGAACCAAGAGTTGCCCCTGAGCATCACTGGGTATGACCCAAAACCAAAACAACAACAAAAACCACCAGGAATATTGCCCAAATAAACAAAAGCTGCTAGTTTCTATATAGTAACCAGGGTCTAGGGCAGTGATGGCTAACCTTTTTGAGCCCGAGTGCCCAAACTGCCACACAAAAACAAAGAATTTCCTCAAAGTGCCAGCACATCCTCCCAATAGCCAGTCTGACCCTGTTGCCAGGTGAGCTGCAAAGCAGACACCGGCACACTCGCCTCCTGCCACGCCGCATATCTTAATTGCGGGCCTTCCCGCATGCCAGCTGAGAGGCCTTCGCATGCCACAGCTGGAACTCATGCCATAGGTTCACCATCACTGATCTGGGCAATAGTAGAGCAGACAGGGTGCTTGCCTTGTACAAGGTCAATCTGGGTTCAATCCCAGCACCCCAAACAATCTCCTGACCTAAACAGGCATTAGCCGACAGCTAGGTGTAAGCATTGGGCACCACTAGATGTGTCAGAAAAAGACAACAAAAACGTAAGAACCTTTTGGGGCTGGAGCAATAGCACAGGGTGTAAGGCATCTGCCTTGCGTGCGCTAGCCTAGGAATGACTGAGATTCGACCCCCCAGTGTCCCATATGGTCCCCCAAGCCAGGAGGAATTTCTGAGCACAGAGCTAAGAGTAACCCCTGAGCATCAACACACACACACACACACACCTCTTTAACCCCTGAGCGTACACACACACACACACACACACACACACACATACACACACACACACACACACACACACCCCTCTTTTAATGCTTGTATATTGGCAAACTTCATTAACTTCACCAGTTTGCACTAATACATTCCTTATAAACCTGAATATTTGTGCAGAACAAACAGGAACTTTAACACTGGATTGGTCATCAAGTGTTTCTTATAAGATCATGTAATATAAACTATAAACTATATATTCGACAGTGAATCCTTTTTCCTTTCCATCAGGCAAACTAATCACCAAAGATGACGATTCTTCTATACCAACATTAAGGTGATTGCTTATTTCAGATTGCTTATTTCACTTTCCTTCTGAATTACAGTGAGTACACTAAAGAAAAGCATTAAAACTAGGCGGGCACGTGTCTTTCAGCTATCGAGCCCTAGTTCTGATACCAAACATACAGAAAAGAGGTGGAATTCGGAGTATTAAAATTTCAAAAGTGACTTAGTAAAGAATAAAAGCCTGTATCTCATTATCTATCTAAACCTTGAGTTGGGATACAAAATATGGCTCAGATGTAGAGTACAGTGTGAATCCTAGACTGTTAAAAAAAAAAAAAAAAAGCATGAGCCAATTTTGAGTGTTTGCTTTCATGACATTTTGTTTCCAAAGAGATAGATCTATTGCTACCTATCATATATGTCTTAAATCTTAGGTATATACATATATATTTTTCAATGAACATAATTACATATTTGAGGTGATATAACCATATTCTTTCATATATAACTATATCCCAAGTTTATAAGACTTTCTGCCCAAGTTTTGCTGCCTTTTCTTTTTTGAGGGTGTTTTTAGACCTCCCTACCCCCAGAAATTAATCCTGGCAGGAATAATAATGTCCCAAAGACCCTTAAGGACACCGGTGATCTAATCCAGGTCAGCTTCAGCCAAGGCAAAATGCCCTACTGCATTACTATCACTCTGGCCCTCTGTATCTTTTTCAATCAAGTTTTACCTATGAGATTATTTCCTTATTCCCAGAAATGGCAAAGTAAAAACATCAAACTCTCCAACTTGTCTTCCAAGAAATTATAGCAACTGCTACCAGCAAAGGATGTTATTTGCACCTACAGAAATTAACTATTTCAACTTCACTCATAATGGTTTGTTCATATTTTCATTGTATACCAAGATAGCTCTGTGGGAAATATAAATTCAGTAAAATGTCACTTGCATTCCAAAACAGAAAAAGCTTACCTGAAATGCTATGAGATAGCATAATGCAGCCAGCTCAGAGAGAGCTCGCCACTGCACATCACTATTCTGACCCATCTTCAAAAGCAGAGAACCAGCATGCATATAGAAATGTCCTTTTATTTCTAAGAACGTAGCTGAAAGCTCATCATTTCCACACACACACGATTTCACAGAATGAAGAACACTATCAAAACTGTAATAGTAAAATATTAGCAATATTACTTTATTGTAAATGGCCTATTTTATTATTAAATTGAAAATATAATAAAGCTTTCTTCAGGTTTTACCTTCATTCTTTAATAAATTATGAATTACTTAGGGTTTAGTATTGCAGGTAAGGCACTTGCCTCGCACAAAGTCACCCACATGTTTTCCCCAGCAACTCACACTGCCCCCCCCAAAGCATGCCAGAAATAATCCCTGAGCACAGATAAAGGAGTAGGTCCTGAGTACCACCAGGTATGCCCCAAAAACAAATCAACAACAAGAAAAATCAGGCATCGCATTGTATTTGGGTAGCAAGCTCTAAACAACCTCGGCTCTAAAAAAATTTACTTATATTGATATTTTTGTTCCATAGGATTTGTTTTAATAATACAGAGATGTTGGTTCTCAAAATCAAAATTCTGTAATCAGAAAAACATTACCCTCTATTTAGGATCAGTTTTGGTTTTGTTTTTATTTTTGTATGCTGGGAATCATATCCAGGGTCTCACACATTAAAGGCAAGTTATCAGGGCTGGAGAGGTGGCGTAAAGCAGTACGGTATCTGCCTTGCACGCGCTAACATAGGACGAACCGTGGTCCAATCCCCTGGCATCCCCTATGGTCCCCCAAGCCAGGAGTGTTCTGGGTGCATAGCCAGGACTGGATGTCACCGAGTGTGGCCCCAAAACAAAAAAAGGTCAAGTTATATACCAGGGGTGGCGAACAAGTTCGACACAAAGAGCCAAAATTTTAAACTGTGGGAGTCAGAGCCACACCACGCAGTGACCTGCCAAAACAGACAAACACTCACACAAAAGCATATACTTTTAACAATAATATATTAAACACATATTGCATTTTGCCATTTTGAGTGAGGGTAAAAAGCCTGTTCACCACCCCTGTTATATAACTACTGCTGAGCAATAACACTGGTCCTACCACAAAATATATGTTTGCTTATTTCTTGGCCACTCTCAGTTGTGCTCAGATTTTACTCCTGGCTCAGTGCTCACAGGTCACTCCTGGCAGGGTTGGGAGACCATATACAGTGTTATGGCTTGACCCAGCATGCCAAGACTAGCTCGCTCCTTCATTACCCACTATACTATCTCTTCAGACCCATATTATAGTTTTGTTTGTTTTGGTTTTTTTGGGGTCACACCCACAGCGCTCAGGGGTTACTCCTGGCTCTATACTCAGAAATTGCTCCTGTCAGGCACAGGGGACCATGTGGGATGCCGGGATTCGAACCAGCGTCCTTCAACATGCAAGGCAAAAACCATACCTCCATGCTATCTCTCGGCCCCTCCCATATTTATAGTTTTAAAACATGCTTTCTGAAATATAACTGAAGATAGTGCTTATAAGAACATTTGACAATTTTACCTCTAATTCTCATAGGAATGCATTATTTTCCATAATTCAAAAAATATGACGAACATTCCTTTCCAAGCTTGATTCTAACAAAGCATGACAAATCTACATAACTATGAGATAATTTAATTAAGGGCTGGAGAGATAGCCTAGAAGTTAAGGTAGGTCCTTTTTTTTTTTTTTTTTAAGGTAGGTCCTTACCTTCCACAGAGCTAAACCCAGTTCAATACTGGTACCTCAGTTGTCTCCTGAGCACTAATCCAAGAGTAGTCCCTATCCACTGACAGATGTAGCCCCCAAGCAAAAATTACTATGTACAGGGGTTGAGTTGAGGTCTTATGCACAATTAATCCCAATTTGATTCATTAGCACATGTCCTTCAAGGAATAGCAACGGCAAGGGGGGACAGGAGGGGAAATAGGGACCCAAGTGATAGCATAATTGGTAGGGTGTTTACCTTGCATGTGGTCAACCAGGGTAAGATCCCCAGCATCCCATATGGTTCCCCTGATGCTGCCAGAAGTAAGTTTCTGGCAAGATCAAATCAATTTCTTGGCAAGTGCCAAGAGTAACCCAAGTATTGCTGAGTGTGGCCACCCCCAAAAAAAAGAGAGAGGGGGAGAAAACAGAAAATGAGGGAGGGTAAGAAAGAATAGGGGAAGTAAAGGGAGAAGAGAGGAAGAAGAAAAAAGGGAGGGCAGAGAGAGAAAAATGAAGAGAGAAGAGGGTCAGGGTCTACGATGTAATTCAACTTTACAGTGGCTACTTTGCATATATGAGGACTTGGCACTGAAAAATAAAGTAAAATAATACTAGGCTGAGGAGATATTCACTGGTTGGAGTACATGGCAAGATCCCCAGTTTCAAGTCCCAAATTCAATCCCTCGCATGCATGGTCCCTGAGCACTGCCAGGAACAACACCCCAGAAACAGAACTAGAAGCAGCCTCCATACCCCTAATACTGATATGTGTGACCAACAACATGTAAAAGAACAATTTTAACTAAACTGAACTATAATCCCTAAAAACCAATAAGATCCCCACTAAATAAGGGTCCATCCAAGTGATTTCTTCATGTAAATATTGCACCTGTATACATCATTTTATAAAACAAAAAATGAAACAATGCACACAAGATTTTGAATCAGTACAATAAATTACTATAGAGAAATATCTATAATTTATACTGAAGCAACATACCTTTCCAGTAAATCTCTACTTTCTTGTACATCTCTAGTAGACAGCGTAAGAAACATAAGGTTAGCATAAGCTAGAAGTAAATCTTTATTGGTTGTTCGCCAGTTACTTTTATCAGATTCCAAACACTGTAAGGATTCCAGATATTCCTAATTTGTACAAAAAAAGAGTTACAAAAGAGTTACCATATGAAATGTTAGAAAACCCATTGCTTTATGCCTACCAATTCCTTTGCCACTATTGTTATCTGAAAAAAAAAATCTTAGACTTTTACCTCAGTGATAATAGTAAAAATTTTATTGACTGATAAGCTGATACACATAACTGAGTTGTGAAGGAGAGGAAGGGATCGTGGGAAGGGACGAACCCTGGATCCTTTGGAGAGTAAGGAGGTAAACTGGCAATATTTATGTGTTAGAATTATGTGCATATAAAATCATTATTTCATATTATGAAAACCACAATATCTAATTTTTTAATTTTATAAAATTTAAAAAGGAAGAAAAAGAAAATTTTAATTTACAAGACTCAAATTTAAATCACAATAAACTTTTATTTCTCAACTGCTATAACAAATGAAAAAATTTAAATCTTTGCAAATACTGATTAAATATAAAGGCATATTTGCAATTGACAATATAGAATCACAGAAATTCAATAGTTTTTTTCTTACCTTAAGAGTCTTTACAACACAGGAACTCCATTCAAAACTTGAACGCAAAGCTATGTGTTTCTCTGCCTCGTGGCAGTGAATCACAGCATCCTTCAATCTCTTATTTGAACGGTAAAGCTCGACTAGACGAATGTTGACGTAAACATCATCAGGTCTTACATAAAGTTCTGATTGAATCAAGTCAAAGAGTTTATTCCATCCATCTTCGCCTTTACAATCTAAAAGCTGCTCCTATACAAAAGATTATTTAAAAAAAAATCTGAACACGTTCAAATAGAGTATGGTTTCTATGAACATAATTCCACACAAACTTTAGTAAATTATTAGAGTACTTTACTAGCCACCATTCAAATGTACTTCCAATCCAGAAACTAAACCTGAAGAAATATATTCATAAACATCTGGGATTATATAGTGGTAGCTCATAACTCACACTCAGCAGATTCAAACAAGATGACTGTCCCACAGTCCTGTATACCACAATGACCAAAGTACAAGCTTCCACAGGTAATCCTCATATCAGTGTCCTTAACCTCAAACTGCTTTGGCTCTTCCTAAATCTGATTTCATCTTCCCACTAGATTCCCAACTTGGAGTTCCAACTGGTTCTAGCTTCCCATCTTAATTAATGGATTATCATCTTTTTGTTTTTGTTTTTGGGCCATACCCAGTGACCCTCAGAAATCGCTCCTGGCTTGGGGGACCATATGGGATGCCGGGAGATCGAACCACGAGCCTTAGCCCTTGAGCCACCACTCCGGCCTCAGATTATCATCTTAAAATAATACCCATCACTTAGATGTCCTAAAAAGTTTTTCTTCTACTACCCAGCATCAATTAAATTTGTACCCAATTCACTCCTTTCAGTGTCTGGGTAGAAATCCTGTTATCCCAAACTTACACATTGACAAATCTATTTTCTTTTTTTTTTTTCTTGTTTGGTTTTGGGTCACACCCGTCAGTGCTCAGGGGTTGTTCCTGGCTCCAGGCTCAAAATTGCTCCTGGCAGGCATGGGGGACCATATGGGATGCAGGGATTCGAACCGATGACCTCCTGCATGAAAGGCAAACACCTTACCTCCATGCTATCTCTCCGGCCCCTTCTTTTTATTTTTTTTTAATTTTAATAATTTCTTTAGCTCCCAAGATACAACTATGAGTTTTTTTTGTTTGTTTGTTTGTTTGTTTGTTTTGGTTTTTTGGTTTTTGGGCCACACCCGGTGACGCTCAGGGGTTACTCCTGGCTATGTGCTCAGAAGTTGCTCCTGGCGTGGGGGACCATATGGGACACCAGGGTATCGAACCGCAGTCCATCCTAGGCTAGCGCAGGTAAGGCAGGCACCTTACCTTTAGCGCCACCGCCCGGCCCAACTATGAGCTTTTTAACTGCAGCAACTTTAATATACGCTATTGGAGCTGGAATAACCACAGCTGCTGGCACCAGACTTGCCCTCCAATGGATCCTCTTTAGAAGATTTAAAGTGGGCTCATTCCAATTACAGGGCCTCGAACCCGTATTGTTATTTTCGTCACTACCTCCCTGGGTAATTTGTGCGCCTACTGCCTTCCTTAGATGAGGTAGCCGTTTCTTAGGTTCCCTCTCCGGAATCCAACCGATTCCCCATTACCCGTGGTCACCACGATAGGTACGGCGACTACCATCGAAAGTTGATAGGGCAGACGTTCAAATGGGTTGTTGCCACCACAGATGGCATGCAATCGGTATCTGATAAATGCATGCAATCCCCCCACCCCCCGAGAAGGGGGTCAGCACCCGTCGGCATGTATTAGCTCTAGAATTGCCATAGTTATCCAAGTAGGAAACTATTCTATTCTAAAGGTCATACTATTCAGCAATTTCAGCTATTCTTTCTTTACCTCCGACAACTATCATTTATTATTTTATTATTATATTACTGACTGAAAGATATATTGTATATAGATTGTACAAGATATGCAAAAGTCTAAACACTCAGTATTTAGACACTCTAGCTAGCCTTAGTCATTCAAGAGTTTTTACAATATATATTTTGGTCTATTTGGACAACTATAAGCCATTTTAACATTCTACTTCAACAGGTTCTCACATAACCTCAGTGTCATGAAAATCTGCCTC
This sequence comes from Suncus etruscus, assembly GCF_024139225.1. Classification (NCBI taxonomy): domain Eukaryota; kingdom Metazoa; phylum Chordata; class Mammalia; order Eulipotyphla; family Soricidae; genus Suncus; species Suncus etruscus. The sequence goes on along the minus strand of NC_064856.1, from coordinate 34,166,507 downwards.
TATCACATGAAAAGTTCTCTTTAATGAAATGACACCACCAATTTTCCATAAAATATATAAAATACCTACCCCATCAAGCAAAAATGCCATTAATAGCTAATATCCATAATTACAGCATACTGCCCCTCTAATGACTCTTAACTCTCTGACCAGTTAAAATAGATTAAAGGGCTGGAGTGTATGTTTTCCTAGATTAGATATCATGCATCTCATGGTCCCTTCAAGCCCTGCCTACCAAAAAAAACCCAAATTAAAAAAGTAGTTCCTAAACACCACTAGGTGTGGCCCAATCCAAAAAAAGAAGAATCTTCCCATCTTTTTGAGAGGCCACACCCGGTTATTCTCAGGGGTTACTCCTGGCTATGCACTTAGAAATCGCTCCTGGCGTGGGGGACCATATAGATGCCAGGGATCAAACCGAGGTCAGTCCTGGGTCAGCCACATGCAAGGCAAATGCCCTACCGCTGTATTATTGCTCCAGCCCCATAATTTTTTCCATTTTACAGAATTATTTCTTTTTAAACGTCCATTATAATCCTAAACTGCCATCCCATGGGTAATTTTCACTAAATAGGAAAAAATATTATCTAACATTTAGTTCAGTTTAACTATTATCTCAGGTCAAAGAAATAGTTCAACATGCTGAGCACATGCTGACAGGTCAGCTTCCAACTTCAGCACATGTTCACAAGTACTGACAGGAGTAAAACCCAAAACACTGAGTTCACAGTGGCCCCTGAGCATGCCAAATGTGGCCAAAAGAAACAAAAAACTAAAAAAAAAAAAAAAAAAAAAAAAAAAACTCAAAATAAGATAATAAATTAGGGGGGGCCGGAAAGATAGCATGGAGGTAAAGCATTTGCCTTTCATGCAGAAGGACGGTGGTTCGAATCCCAGCATCCCATATGGTCCCCTGAGCCTGCCAGGGGTTATTTCTGAGCATATAGCCAGGAGTGATCCGAGTGCTGCCAGGTGTGATGAAAAAAACAAAAAACGACAAAAAAAAAAAAAAAAAGATAATAAATTAGGTAGTATTAGTTCGTTTCAAGTTATAAATTGGTAATGTGTATAAAATATTAGTCATTCTATATAGACAAATGGGATATCACTTATATTAGAAATGGTTGTGGAGGCACAAGCAGTAGGGCACATGCCTTGCACACACTAATCTAGGACAGACCATGGTTTGTCCCCCAAGCCAGAAGCAATTTCTGAGCGCATAGCCAGGAGTGGCCAAAAATGAGAGTGAGAGTGAGAGTGAGAGAGTGAGAGAGTGAGAGTGAGAGAGAGAGAGAGAGAGAGAGAGATGGTTTAGAATTTAAAAAACAAAATTTTTTTTTTCATTTTCCTCCTGCCCTTTGTTGTTTTTCCATCTTACCAGACACCACAAACATTGTTGTGATGCTAGTTCACCTACTTGCAATGCAATCACATTCAGGAACTTGCAGAGCTAAAGTCTAAATCCCTATCATTGTTTGTTTTTAAATGTAAATTGACATATAAAATTGTATTAATTTAAGGCATACACCATGATCAGTTTATACTGAGAAATTTAGTTAAAATTCATCAACTATTGGGTATAAACTAATTTTTTCTTGCATAACTTACTTAGTTTTCAAATACACCACACATTCCCTTAACAACTAACAATATCCCCAAAACTTTCAACTAGAAGTGATTAACTTTTAACCACAATAACCCATTTTCCTCCTTATCCTCACACCCCCACCAGACAGACAGTGGTTAGAAATTTGGTCCTCAAAGGTGGTTGGTTCGAATCCCGGTGTCCCATATGGTCCCCCGTGCCTGCCAGGAGCTATTTCTGAGCAAACAGCCAGGAGTAACCCCTGAGCAATGCCGGGTGTGGCCCAAAAAAACAAAAAAAGAAAAAAAGAAAAAAAAAAGAAATTTGGTCCAAAGAAAACAAAAGAATTGCCAAATATTAGAAGCTGCTTTTATTCACTATTTAGTTTATGTTCAATTTTTACCTTCAGTTTATAAATTGAAGTACTTCCTGGGAAAAGTTTAGCTGCTCTTTCAACCCAGTATTTTGCTCTTCCATCAGTAACATCATTTTTACAAAGCAATTCTGCAATCTTCAACACCAGATCTTTCTGTGTTGGGTTTAATTCCACTGAACGCTATTATCAGAAAAGAGACTGGTTAACATGACCTCTAATAGAATTAATCATATATAAAAGCTATAAATATATCACTGTGGCCTCTACCAAAAATGCTTCCTAAATAATGTTATTTTAAAAGTTGTTAAAATGAAGGATCTAAGAAATAGCTCGATGCTACATAAGCCCCAGTTTGATCCCCTCAATACATGGTTCCCAACCATCGCCACTGGGAACAATGAAAGCACATACAGTCAGGTGAGTAACCCCAGAGCACTATCAGGGGTGGCCCTAAAATAAAAGTGAAAATTTAAAATTTAAACATATATCGTGGGGTTAAGAAAAAAACTTCACTTTTAGAAGGCTAATGCCCTACCCCTCAACCACCCACACCTAAACACATCCATATACACAGAATTGTACAGCATAGTGCATAAAAAATTTTTTTTGATTAAACAAATTAGTGTATTTAAGGGCAAATAAAATCTGTGACAAGCTGTCTCACATAGTACAGTGAAAACAATGCTTGTTTTTCACGGCATCCATAAATTATATCTCAATTACTTACTATATAATTACATCTATCTGTGCAAAAGCTATTCATTTTATACAGCTTACCTTATAACATTCTACAGCTTTTTCTATGTTTTCTTCTGCTTCATAAAGAAGACCAAGAAATCTGTGGGCTTTGGGATCCCTTTCTTGCACATTAATATATGTAGATATGTACCTATTCAAAAATAGACCAAAAATCTTTAAGTTACCAATTTTGAGTGTACTAAATGCCAACATTTAGTATTTTTATTATTTTTAACCAAAATAAACACCAAGATAAAGATAATTCATAGTTATGTTTTAGGTTATTATTTCAACTCGACTATGCCAGTATAGAATACTTAAAACTCAGTAACACATATGTGGGGCTGGAGAGATAATACATAGGTATGGTATTTGCCTTGCTGGACGCTGCCCCAAATTTGCTCCCTGATACCCCAACGTGG